>NC_081568.1:113408809-113743200 GCF_022355385.1 Mustela nigripes | reverse complement strand
TGCTAATTTTGGCCATTCTAACTGGTGTAAGGTGATATCTCAATGTGGTTTTAATTTGAATCTCCCTGATGGCTAGTGATGATGAACATTTTTTCATACGTCTGATAGCCATTTCATACTAATTTTCTTAATCAATATTTAAAATATTTCTATCACTTTTTAATTGCTGAATCCCAAACATGATTCCCTGGCTTGATAATGAAACCTAAATTGATTTTTTAATTTCTGGAATATTGGAAACATTATGAAAATGACAAATAATATAAAATATAACCAGCTCCTCATCAACCAGATAAATAAACATTTTCCAAGCTTTCTTCAAATTTTTGGTGTTTAAAGAAAAAATGTTACCGGTCAGGACATCTCCTGCACCTGTCATGGGTGCGAGCTCTGAGCATCTCGTGATACAGCCACTTCTCAGGCCCAGGAGTGTGGAAGCCAAGTAGGAGAAACCCCCAGACCTGAGCACAGTCTCTTCCTGCCACCCGAACTACTATCACCCTCTTCAACAAGGGCCCTTATTACAGGCTCTCGGCAGAGGTCAAGAACAAGATCGCTTCCAAGTACGATCATCAGGCAGAAGAAGATCTGTGAATTTAAATAGAAGTGATAGCACACTGACACCAACTCTCTGCTGTGCTTAAAAGATGGCACCATCCCCTACGAGCTCATCAACAAGCAATAGCCAAGCTCAGTGAAGGTTAATGAGTCCCCATTAAACTGGCCTCAGTTGGAGAATATTGGCAACTTTATTAAAGCCATCCAGGCTTCTTATGACATGAAGCCACATGACATATCTGAAGCAAATGATATTTTTGAGACGGGAAACATGACCCAGGTTCAGACTACACTGCTGGCTCTTGCAGGTCTGGCTAAAATAAAAGGATTCCATACAACCCTTGACATTGGAGTTAAGTAGGCTGAAAAACAAACAAGACGTTTTGATGAATGAAAATTAAAAGCTGGCCAAAATGTAACTGGTTTGCAGATGGGAACCAACAAATGGCACCAGCCACACAGGTATGACAGTATGGGATCAGGAGGCATCTCTATGATCCCCAAATGCAAACTGACAAACCTACTGACCAGACCACAATTAGTCTGCAGATGGGCCCCAACAAAGGAGCCAGCCTGGCGGGGATGTTAGCACCAGCTACCAGAGAAGACATCTATGATCAGAAGCTAACATTACAACCAGCAGACAACGCAACGATGTCTCTACACATGAGAACCAACAAAGTTGCTTCCTGGAAAGGAATGAGTGTGTTTGGGCTTGGGCGGCAAGTACATGATCCCAAATATGGCACTGCTTCCACAGAACCTGTCATTCAGAGTGGAAGTCAAGGGAAAGGAACAAACAGGTCTGAAATTAGTGGTAGTGATTATCAAGCAGAATACCCAGATGAATATCACGGTGAGTACCAAGATAACTACCCCCATTACCAATATGGCGACCAAGGCGCTGATTATTAGATTGATACAAGGAGCTCAGTATTTAGCCCATTGTTTTTATTCAGTGAGAACCCAGCTAGCCTTGAGTAATTTTTACCTTGTCTTCCTAAAACACTATAATGCTTATTGTACGTAAAAGAAATATTGCCTTACATACATTTCCTTTTCCTTTTCCTGCATCTTCCCTAAACAGTTGTCTTTTAGTGCTTTAACAGTTCAATCTTACAGCAGAAGCAATAACTCCCATATGAAGTAAAAAGGAATACTGTGAAAAGGGAGTACTCTTGTACAGCCAATTCTCTTATCCAAGACTTATGCATTTTTATAATCTACTGAATAAACTGGGATTTTCAAACAATAGGAAGTGGGTTTTTTTGTTTTGTTTTGTTTTACAGTTTAGTATCTTGTTTCAGTGTGGAGGACTAAACTCATGCTTATAGCTAAATGCATTCTTCACCAACTAAATTTAAGATGTAACATTTTAGATATTTACATATCAAAGTCTCTCTAGGATTGTTCATTAAAGTTTAAATAAAATCCTGATCAGCGTAAAAAAATAAAGAAATAAAATATTACAGATACAGCTAAATCCTATTCTTCTGCCCCTTCCTCCTCAAGATAAAAAGTGAGTTTCCTTATATTTTAATTTCATATGCTTGGATACAGTATTGTATATTTTGTTTTAAGCAAAGAATATTAATAGCAATACCCATAAAGGCCAACTAGAAAAGATTTTCAACTTTACTCTCTGTCAGGGATTGCAAATTAAAATAACAGAGAGCTACTCTGCCACCTGTCACACTGAAAAAAACTAGAAGTCTGACAATAGACTTGAAGTGGAGGATAAAAAGGAACTTGCACACCATAGGTATAAGTTGGCACACAGTGTCTTTAGGGAACGATTTAACAATATTTTAGTAAAACTGAAGATATTCCATTGCTATGGCCCAGAAATCACCCCCCTAGTTATCTACCCAAGAGAAAGTGTCACATTTAAACATTTCAGGAGGCAGGTAGAAGGTCTGTGTTAATAAATTTAACAGCTTACACTTGAATCATGCTTCTTAGGTGTCAGGCACAGTTCCAAATCCCTTCTGTGCTTTTACTCTATTATGCACATAACCTACCTATCCCACAGAAAATGTACTGCATTTTACAGATGAGTAAACTGAGGCACGGCAGTTTATAACTTGCAACAGTTGCATAGCTTGGTGGACCCACAAACACAAGCAATCTAGTTCTGAGTCTATTAACCACTATGCTGTATGGGTCACAGAAGTACTGTATGGAAGAACAAAAGAGTGGAAATCATCCAAGAATCCACCAAGAAAGGGAGGAACAAACAGGCAACAATACATTCACGCAGTGCAGAAGAGCAGAGCCATTAAGATCCATAAGCCAGAGCACACCCAGGTGCTTGCATACATTTCCAAAACCTAATGTAGGAAGAACAGGCAAGGTACAAGGTAATTTGTACTGTATGATACCTAAAGCCATCTTTATGATTTATTTCTAATAGCGGAAAAAGGTAAAGCAATCTTAGTCCATATTAATGAAATAAAAGAATCAAGAGCAAAAAAAGGGAGACTTTTTTCCCCTTGTGGTTAAGAATCTTGAATAATGTGCTGGTTCCAGGAATCGCAAGATTGATAACTAGACTGGATTTTGAAGTAAGCAGCCAGAATGATGAAGGATTTTGCGGTGGTTTACAGTGTGCATGCAAAGTCTTTCAAATGAGTGAACAGGTCTGCTTATGTGCGAGAAAGGACAATGTTCTCCATCATCCCCTGTTCCCCACAAGCTTCTCATCAAATGTGTGGGTATGCATATAGGATAGGGCTTATCTTTTTGACTTATCTTCACACAAAACATTCATAAATACTATAAAAACTCCGCTTAACTTTATATATGTTAGATAGGGTTTTCGTAAATACACAGAAGGATGTTAAATCCCAAGTTGTGCACAAAAAATAGTCACAGAAAACTATATAATAGTAGAAAAATATGGCTACTATTACACAAACAGAAAAGGTTAACAAATGACCCAACCCCCCCCACACACATTTTGATTGTTTTTATTTTGTAAAGTCTTAGAAGATAGGTCTACCAAGGAGTCTCCCCCTCCACAACATAGACGATCGACAACAAAAAAAGTACTCTCTTTAAGAATGCACTTACTTAGGAGAAGATTTCAGCACTGAAAAGCAATAATCTGTACAAGGTGTGGGTATGTAGGTGAAAGACCCCTCCCCTAGAAGATAGATAGGATAACTAACCGCTTGTTTCCTTTTCTGTGAACCGCTGGCTTTTAGGCGTAAATTAGGTTATTAATTGCTTATTAATTGCTCTTTTGCCCTTCTGTAACTGCTTGGCTTATAGAAATAATAGAAGACGCCATGATGGCATTCCTACCTTCCCTCTTCTTGTTCCCCCTCCCTGCCTCTCTCCTCCCGCGCGCGGGCCCTCAGAACCAATCAGCTTGTTCCCCCTTCCCGCCTCTCTCTTCGCGCGCGGGTCCCCAAAGCCAATCAGCAAACTCCACGTATGCCTTTTTCAAAAGTTCTGTCAACCAATCAGTTGCGCCCCACCCAAAACTTGTTTGTACCTGTCTATAAAAACCCGGCACCACCCCAGCCGGGTGTGCTCAGCTAGCAGGAGCTGCTGACCACCCGCAGGCGCGTGCTGACCACCTGCCGGCGCCTGCGTAACAATAAAGAACCTCTTGCTGATTGCATCCAGTGGCAGTGTTGGATTCTTGGGTAAGGGGATCCGCGGGTCTTTCATGGGTATTAAGCTCTTTTTCCTCACTACCCCAATGAACCTTGTCTTCATCATGAGCAATGGGGGCCTGTGAAGAGCCCACCATGCTGATATCAGTTCATTGAAACCATCAGTCTCCACAGATCAGGATTACTGTCTGTAGAAAAGCAGTCAATCTAAAACAAAGATCTCTGCTGAGAAAAGACTGTTCCAAGAAAGACAGACCTTTGAAAGATAAAGAAGTTAAAATGAGTGATGACACACATGGCTAAAATGCTAATTTTCATGGAAACGTAATGGACATTTAAGTGGGGGCATATTAAATGTTAATTACTCTTAATCTTAGCTGTTGAAAAAAATGCTTTAGGTTTGGGTGTGGCAACTCCTTTTGAAAAACTTGTTGGCACTCCAGTGTAGACCTTGCTATGATTTCTTTCCAACATTGGACACACCTTGTTCAAAAGACAAATGACTCATAGGGGCCACAATCCAAAATGTTATATTCAGCATTTAACTTGCTAATGGTACCCCAGAAGTAGCCACAGCTCCTGCTGTGAGAAAAATAGCAGACAGGGGATTAAAACTGATGGCTTCTCTATTTCGCTAAAATCAGTTGTGCAAGAATAGTAAAAATACAGTTTAAAGAGTGTCAGATAAGGTAATGAGGAGAAAGGCCACAGGCGGGTTGTGAAAGTGTGCCAACGTCAATACACGTTACTCAATATTTGCACTACTTAACAAAAATAAGCCAAGCATGGGTGAAAATGGCTAGATGAGAAAGGAGAAAACACACCTGAAATAAGTGTAACATTGTGTGTCAACTACACTTCAATGAAAGAAAGAAAGAGAGAAAGAAAGAAAGAAAACACAAAGGACCTAATGTAAGACTTGACAAAGCAAATTTGTACTACAACGATTAAAAACACCAAGTATGACACTTGGTATCCAGTATCAAACACCTTATGCATTATCAATGAAAAAAGGCCAACGAAGACTTATTTCTTCCTCCAAAGCCTATAAGCATATTAATGCATGTTTTAACATCGTATCAATTGTTTTACAGAATTTTTTATTTTAAATAATGGCACCAGCCATAAAAAGTTGCTATTATATATTCGGCTCACTTATTCATTCTTTCAATACAATTTTGTGAGTTCTATGATGTGGTGTCCTAATGATGGACTCCTTTTTGTTCTTATGAGCTCACAGTGCAGTAATGGGCAGAATCTTACATAAATATATCTGATTAACAATAAAATTATGCTATACTAGAGTTATATGGGGATCAGTTTTATCTTAAAGTTCACTTTTACTCCGAGAATAAGAAAACTATTTTATTGCTACGCAGTTCTACTAGGATAAAAGTGATTCAACAGATCTCATGTACATTGAACTTTAATAATGTAATGACCCTTTCATGTACATAAAATTTTAACAGAACCCCAAAGAGAAGACAATATTCAAAATGGTGAAATTTCAGAAACAAAAATCAATCATGAATACGTTTTAGTTGTTTTGCTTTTATAACCTGCCTCAAGTCAGAGTGTGTAGGCAAATGGCCATTTTACACCTGTATCTAAGGTCAACCTTGTGTTTGGTCTTTTTCCACATAAATGAAAAAAATTACTATTTCTAGAATGTTGAATTTTTAAAGATCGTGGTACAAAATCTTACTGTGAGTTACACAAGTAAAGGAAGTTAAGTGTTGACTAGTTAATATTGTTAAATACTTATGTTAAACCATATAAAAGGATGACAGATGGAATATGGGGTAGAGTTGAATTACTACAACTCCACATTAGATTTTAGTTCATAGGTTTCCACTTTCAATATGAAATGAGTTATTATTAAAAGTCTCACTCAAATTCTATTCCCCATCTAATATTTACTGGCCTTCCATTAAAAACAAACAAAACTGGGGCACCTGGGTGGCTCAGTGAGTTAGGCCTCTGCCTTTGGCTCAGGTCATGATCTCAGGGTCCTGGGATCAAGTCCCGTATCAGGCTCAGCGGGGAGCCTGCTTCCTCCCCATCTCTCTCTGCCTGCCTCTCTGCCTACTTGTGATCTCTGTCAAATAAATAAATAAAACCTTAAAAAAAAAAGAACAAACAAAATCTAAACCTTAATTAATTCATTTAATAAATATGCATTCAGTGTTTTTTACTGGCTCAGTACTGTTCTAGGTGATGAGTATTCAGTAGTGATGAAAGCAGCCAAGGTTCTCATCCTCCTCCAACCACAACATGTCAGGTACTGTAAAGGAGAGGAATAAGGAACAGGGAGAATATTGTTTGCTGAGGCTGAGGAAGGTCTGAATAAAGTAAATGATGAGGAATGTCTCCCTAAGTACACAACACTTAACCTGATCCCTGATACGAGTAAAGGGATCTGCGATGTGAGGAGCCAAGGACCAGGAAACAAAGTCTTCCGGGAGAGGCCACTGTAGCCACAAAGGCTCTAAGACAGAAGACCATCAGGGAACCAAGGGAAAGTCACTATGTCTGGACCATAGTGAGTAAGGGGCTGTGGGCTGGGGGCGGAGGCCGACTGATGAGGCCTACCACGTTGGCCATGTGCTGTAAGCCACCCTAAGATGTGTGAACTGAATTTAAAGAGGAGTGGGAAGTCATTAAAGGATTTCAACAGAGGACATGCATGACATTTTAAAAAGATGACGCTAGGGACACCTGGGTGGCTCAGTCGGTTAAGCGTCTACCTTCAGAGCAGGTCATGATTTCAGTGTCCTAGGATTGAAGTGAACATTGGGCTCCCTGCTCAGAGGGGAGCCGGCATCTCCCTCTGCCTGCTGCTCCTGCTGCTTGTGCTCTCTTTCTCTCTGACAAATAAATAAATAAAATCTTAAAAAAAAAAAAAAAAGATTACACTAGTTCCTAAATACAGAGAATAAGTTGAAAGCAAGCTAAAGGTGAAGCAGGGAGACAAATTAGAAGCTAATTTCAGCAGATCACAAAAGGCACAGGGCAGGCTAGAAAAAAAGGCAGTGGATGGATTTGTAAAAAAAAGTATATGAAGCCATGGTGTAATCTGGAGGTAGGATCAACAGAACTTGCTGATCGGTTGGATACTGTGCATAATGTGCAGGAAGGAACGAATAATGCTGAAGAAACTCTGAGAAAAATGGCCCCAATTGTTGAGATATGGAAAAAATGTGGAAGGAATTGGTTCTGAGAGTATTTAACATTTTGTTTGGACATGTTAAGTTGGAGATACCTACGAAACGTCCAAGAGGAGAAATGAGGGGCAACAAAGTATATGAGAGCAGGGCTTCAAAGAGTGGTTTGTAGTGAAGATAGAAATTTGCAAGTAATGAAGCAAACAAATGGTACTTAAAACTATGGCTAATGATGAGATCACTGATGGAGAATGGGGAGTAGTATGTCTACAATTTCTGCATGCAGCAAAATTTCCTGGGGCAATTTTGATTCAGTAGGTTAAGGGTGGGGACAGTACCATTCTGTTAAATATCTGTTATAGAAACAGAAAGTAAGTGAGTCCAGCAGATAACGAAGACACTCTAGCAATTGGTATCTGGCCAGAAGAAGAGTTTGAGGAACTGAAGCCATGGACCAACTACGAGAGAGTGGCCCATGCAATCCTTACTATCTTCAAAGGGAAACTGAAAGGCATCTGTCTTTTAGGTACTACTAGCAAGACTCTGGCCAGAGTTCCCTTGAGGAAGCTCCTATAAAACAGTGCCAAGAACAGGCCTCCAGAACAATAGGTTGGCTCAAGTGCTCAATGAATTTGTGCTTTGTCATTGTAAAAAGAAAACACAGACAGTATCAGCAACCGGATTGCCAATACCTTCTAAGTATGACTACTGCGATCCTAAAATCAGGACAGGGGATCATGGGATTGGTACTGGCCATGTTGGAGTTAATGAGCCCTTGGCCAACCCATTTCAATGTTACCAAGGGCAGGGAATAAGTAACACCACTATCTTTTCTTCTTTACTTTTCTGTAGCATGCAACTAGCCTAAAGATCCTAGTATTTTATTAATTCCTGAAAACAACAGGTTAAGACAAGTAGGCCCAGGCAAATTATGAGGCAGATTCATTTCTATTTCTCAATTTATATTCTGTTAGCCCAATCCCACCCTAGCAGTCCACATTTCCACATTTCTCTGTTTGGAACTGTCACAACTGTATTGTTACCTGTGTCTAACAAACCAACTTCATAACTCTTCCTTTTATCACTTCTCAAAGCTCATTGCATTTCATGTAGGGTTGTGTAATAACAAGTTGATCGTACAATTTTTATATGTTGATGAGTTTGCTATCACCCACAAATTTGCATCTTAACAGGACATTTGTGGATACAAACTTTAATTTGAAGGAATTGAGCTAGAGTTGGAATATTCCTATATCATTACAGAGGAGATATACTAAGTATGGAAATAATTTTAATAATCCTTAATCAACATCACACAGATTGCTATCTATTTCACCTGTAAAGTCTCCATGGTTCAAGAAGTCTTTGAGTTAATAGCCTTAGAGCAAGCAACCATTTAAAAGTGAAGTCAAGAGATCATAAATTACTTTATAAAGTTGATTTCATGTTGTGGGAATAGCTGAAAGAAATTTTTTAAAAAATATTTGAATTAGTTAATTAATTAATTAGTGGCATGCAAGTGGTGGGGGGAGGAGCAAAGAGAGAGGGAGAGAGAGAATCTCCAGTAGACTCCACAGTGAGTAGAGCCCAAGATCATGACCTGAGTTGAAATCAAGAGTTAGATACTCAACTGACTGAGCCACCCAGGTGCCCCTTGAAAGAGATCTTGAACAACAAATATATCTATGAGTCTGCCTTGTAAAAAATCTATACAAAACCAAAGATTTCCTTTACTAAAAAAATAAAGTGGGAGGGCGCCTGGGTGGCTCAGTGGGTTAAGCCACTGCCTTCGACTCAGGTCATGATCTCAGGGTCCTGGGATAGAGTCCCGCATCAGGCTCTCTGCTGAGTAGAGAGCCTGCTTTCCTCTCTCTCTCTCTCTGCCTGTCTCTCTGTCTACTTGTGCTCTCTCTCTGTCAAATAAATAAATAAAATCTTTTAAATAAATAAATAAAGTGGGAAACAGTCAGTAAATAACGAGTTACAAATCAAAGACCATTACGTACAAGGCAATCAACACAAATGTGTAGAGCAACCAGATATAAAAGAACATGGGACCAGGAGGTCCACAACGAACATTCAAATTCAGTTTCTGGAAAACACTGTGAGACTACACATATCACATCTATGAGCCCACTACATTCCTAGGACCTCAGTATCCCTGCATTAAATTCCCCACTCCCCTGTACAACAGAAATTAAAGTAGGACTAAGATGCTCTAATTGCAAGGGAAATGAAAGAAATACCTAGTAGGATTTTGAACTATTCTGGATTTCTCATGACTGAAGGGTTTACCAGAACATAGAACTTTCAGTGCTAATACCAGGACAGTCAAAAGGCTTGCTCTGTGCTTTGGGGAATTTAATGCTGGGGTCTACTTTCCACAAAAAGTTGAAACTGGTAGCTTGGTTTGAAAAAAATGGTCAGGTAGCACATCAGAAGGCAGAGTAATCACCAAGATATTCTTCAAACAGTAGCTAGACTGATAAGGCAATCAACTATCAAAAGGCACCCAGTATATGTGTCACTGACATTATCTTTTTACTATCTCACACAAAAACAACACTGTGAACGTGTATTAGCAGCTCTGGAAGAGACCATGTTATGAAACAAAAAGAATCAGAGGCAACGAAATGCCCGGTAATGTCGAAACCAACATCCTGAAGTCAAATGAGATCATTGTTCTGTAATTTAAAAACAGGATAATTTCATAAGACATGTAGAAAGGAATGATGAAAGGAATTGGACTAGTTGTCTAGGGTAGTGGCCCTCAAATGGGGGTGATTCTGACCCCCCGGAAGCACATGATTACACCTGAGGACACCCCTCGGTGTAACAACTAGGGAAATGGGTGCTACTGGCATTGAGTGAGTAAGGGCCAAGGATTGTGTGAAACATCCTACCTACAGAACAGTCTCTCACAACAAATTTTCTGTCCCCAAATGTCAATTGTGCTAAGATTAAGAAATCCTATGCATGGCTACAAAACTTATAAGAAAAAAAAAAAAAAAGTACTTGGTTAATGTCAAAAAGGTTAAAGGGCATGAGAAGTACTTTTATTTTATGAGTATAATTCCTCAGTTGATGAGGGACAAAAACCAGAGAGAAGGAGAAAAGCAACGAGGAATAAGTAATGCTAAGGATGGTGAATGAAATAGGAGCCATGCAAGGAGAAGAAGGGGTCTCATGTACCACACCACAGCCGTTCAGTTCATTGTGACTCCCCACCCTGCAAATCAACACCAACAGAGCCCATCAATCTTCCCCCTCAAAAGTGTGCAGCGCTACTCTCACCTCTAAAACTCACCTCTTCATGTCACAGTTCTGTTAGTAAAAGCATGAAGTGCATGTGGGCACATCTGACAGTCACCAAATGCAGGGTAAAAATGACGGCCTTAAGGTGGGGAGTTAGGAAAAGTGGGTGTGAGAAGGTGAAATGCCAAAGAAGTAAAAAACACAAGAAGTGGCAGTTAGAAAGAGGTATATTCTGCACATATGCAAATAAATTCCAGCTGAGGGAGAAAGCTAGCATTATACCAATATTACTTCCAGTTAAAAATGGAAGCTGTAACCAGAAACCAGGTATCACAAGAGTGACAAGTTCTTAAAAGGATCATGATTGAAAATAAAGATGTTCCAAGTACTGAGTAAGAACCTGAAGATCAGCACATCAACATTAGATTTTATATCTACTGAAATAGTAGAAAAAGAGAAAAAAACAAGTAAGTGTTTAGGAATGAATCTATACTTGCTGCCTCTCCTGTACAGCATCCTCTCCAAGGCCTGAAAGACCGTGTATCTGTTCTAGAAGACAGAAGCAACACATGGTCTACCCTCTGGTTCCCAAAGATGAACATGTAATTTTTAGTATAATATCTCTATCACTAAAGATCTGTTTCGAGTTCAGCTGAAAATATTTTAGAAAGAATCACAATTCCTCACAATTGTATCTTTGGACAAACAAAATCAATTCAGAGATAACTGATGCTAACAGTTTTAGGCATAGACACACTAAGATTATGTTCAAAGCCAAGCATAAGTTCAAGGTGGAGACAGATTTTTTTTTTCCCCCTCCTGAACTGCCATTTTGATGAAAATATGACTGTCAAAAACATCTACCTTAATTCAAAGATCTTGAGTTATTAATATCATAATATATAATAGGGTCACAGATATTTTTTGAAGTGAGGATTTTTTTTGAAAGATTTTATTTATTTTATTTGACAGATAGAGATCACAAGCAGGCAGAGAGACAGGCAGAGAGAGGGAGGAGGAAGCAGGCTCCCTGCTGAGCAGAGAGCCCGATGTGGGACTCTATCCCAGGACCCTGAGATCATGACCTGAGCCGAAGGCAGAGGCCTCAACCCACTGAGCCACCCAGGTGCCCCTGAAGTGAGGATTTTTAATTTAACATGATTTTGAGGATATTTATTGATGTAATTTTTAGAATTTTGGAAACATAATTTGATTCATGTTAAAAATCATTTATAAATATTAAATTATGTACTTTTTCATGGATTAAAAACATCTGTGTACTTTTGGATATTGTTGCTCATCTTCCATGAGACATATTATCAGTGTATCCTACTGAACACTGCATGATCCAGTAACTCCTTTACTGCATAATTACCCGAAGAAAACAAGAATACTAATTCCAAAAGATATATGCATCAGCATTATCTATAATAGGCAAGATATGGAAGCAACCCAAGGGTTCATAGATAGATGAATGGATCAAGAAGATGTGGTACACACATGTACACACATGTGCGCACGCACATGCATGTACACACACACACACACACACACACACAGAGGAATATTACTCAGCCATAAAAAAGAATGAGATCTTGCCATTTGCAACAACATGAATAGATCTAGAGGGTATAATGCTCAGTGAAGAAAGTTAGAGAAAGACAAATACCATATGATTTCAGTCATCTGGAATTTCAGAAACAAAACAAACAAACAAAGAAAAAAGAGACCAGAAAAGACTCCTAATTACAAAGAACAAATCTGGTGGTTGCCAGAAGGGAGGTCGCGGCGGGGGGGAGGGGATGGATGAAACAGATTAAAAGGATTAAGAGCACATTTATCATCATGAGCACTGAGTAATGTATAGAATTGTTGAAATCTTATATCGTAAACCCAAAGCTAATATAACACTGTATGTTAATTACACTTCAATAAGAGATTTTTTTCAAAGGTGCTCATTTTCTATATGTAAAACGCCAACACAGAGAGCAATTTATCATGTCTGAGCAGGTAAGCAGTGAGTGCATCCAAAGGCCTGTCTGGGCACAGGTGGAGCTTTCCCATCCAGAACAAGGCTTTCTTGAAAATTTTAAATGGAAAATAGCACAGAAAGGAGTTTTTAAAAGTTTATCATGAAAAAAATATATAGGTATATGTGTAGTAAAAAAAACCTCTGAAATTTAAGATTTAAGATGTAAATCTAGGCATGAGACCAGGGGTAAGTTTATTCGTCTCCATATTGTAGAATGGAGATTTAAAAAAAGGTACAATATGTGATTCTCAACAGAGTATTCAATAATGTTATTTCCTATCCAGCCCTCTAAAATGAGTGGGAATGACACACAAAGAAGCACTGGAGAGCTTTGTAAAATTGGTTTCAGAAATGAGAAAATTCTTTGTTTTAAAATAATTATACTTAGTCAAAATATCAAATTAAAGTTAAAAAAGACTAAATTTTAAAATCTAGAAATAGCTGTCTAGTGGAGGCAGACATATTAATGGAAAAGGTCACTGCTTTAAAACCTTTGAAGAAATCTGTAATTTTCTCCCATACATGAATTTTAGAACTTCTTCCAATGGCTTAATCCTTGGTAAAGGTTAGCTTATATTCAGAAGTGAAATATAAGTTTGCCCCACATTTTATTCTTTATACCTCTTTTTTCCAATCTCTACAATTTCCTAAATTTGTTTTCCACAATTTGCAGCAATACTATAAAAAAGCAAAGAAATGTTATAAATTCTGAGCATCACTCACACACCCAATCTTCATTCTTTACTGTGAACTACAGGCCAAAGTCCACCTCTCTTCAATTATCCAATGAGATGAATTTTATGGAAAAATACAAGATTAAAAAAAAAAAAACCTTTCTAAGACTTTTAATGAAGGTTTGTGATCAGACAAGTCTATTAATTGGTAGCACCTTTAATGAGTACTTAAATTATATTGTTAACAGCCCAATAATTAGACCCTTGGTCACATACACACACACACACACACACACACACACACACACGTAAAAGTAACAGGGGTATAACTTCCCGCAACACTGGTTACAGGGCCTCTGGTCTTAGCTATTTTTTGTTCTTTCCCATTAACTTGATTAAGCCAGAAATAATGAGCAAATGTGAACCCTTCCTGGAGTGCATCATTTAATTTCTTTTCAAAAATTGCACAGGTGGAATCCAGCAGTGCACTAAGTAGAATCCAAGAAATACAAAATATTCCATCAATTATCAACAAAGGATGGGTACATACATGGGATATCCATACGTATATGCATATTTATATACATTTGTGAGTAGTTTCATGGAAAAAAGATTAAGACACATACATGGGTACAAGTCTTAGTCCTGCTTCATAGTTATGGTTTCTTGGGCAGATTTAATTATGCTCTGTGAGTCTCAGACTATAGAGCTATAAAATGAAGACATTAGTAATGGAGACTGATAGCACTACTGTGAAAATAAAACGAAGGGGCATATTTAAATCTCTGGATCACATCAGAAGCTCAAAGAGATTTGTTTTTCCTTATTTATTTATTTATTTATTCGTTTGGGAGAGAGAGTGGGGGAGGGGCAGAGAGAGAATCTTAAACAGGCTCTACACCCAGCACAGAGCCTGATGTGGGGCTCAATCTCATGACCCTGAGATCATGACCTGAGATGAAATCAAGAGTCAGATGTTCAACTCACTGAGCCAGCCAGGTGCCCCTCAAAGGGAATATTATTAACAATACTATTACCCCTCTAAGAATTATATAAATAAAATGAAAACAAACAAAAACTACCTAAAATGTCTCTAAAAATAATTGCTTAATTGAATTAAAATTAAATATATGCCACTTCCATTCGGGAAAATGAAGGGAAAAAATCAAATCAAAGAAGCACAATTTAAAAAAATTAAATTTCAAGAAGCAAGGCTAAATCTTGTTTAGGTGTGGGAGAAAGGCCATTCTACCTTTGATGAGGGGAATCAGTGCTTCCATAATCAAAATAACTATAGGTCACACATTTTAAAAGTAAAAAAAAAAAATTTCAAACTTTAACAAAATAACTATATTATTCTCATGTTATAACCTTACTTATTTCCCTAAAACGAAAATTGCTTTTTCTTTTCAAATCTCCTTTCAAATTTATAGCCAATTTTAACTGATACTTTTTTGCTTTCAAAATATGCACAGATTGCTCTTCAAATGCATATGTTAAGTGGGTTCATTTATGAATATAAGGGTCTATCTTTTCTTTGGATCTCAAAACAATTTTTGGAATGACAGGGTGGAAATCTTAGGTTCTACTCCTAGAAGTGAGGCTGGAGTCCTAAACTTACTTTTGCTGGTGGATGCTTCCTTTCCTTCCTTCTGCAAATCTGCTTGCACAGTGAGAGAAAAGGAATTAAAATCTTGTTTCAAACATGGCTGAGTCTGTGACCTTTGTTCTACAACACCTTACCCAAGCCATTCTCCACTTAACAGCTGAAGTGGGCTTATCCTGGGGAAAGAATTACTCACATGCAGCTGGTCAATGGTTTCTTTTCCATTTGTCCCAGTTTGTCCACAGAAGGAGATCTAACAAACAAATGTGGTTAGAGTCCTCACCCTCAAGTGAATTATAATCTATAAGTGGGAAAAACTATAAATGTGCAACAAAAAATGGGTGACAACTCTACCACATTTATTAAGCTAATTCCAAACTCTTGTTTTCTCTTGTTTCATATACCTATACACTCAGCACTCCTTAGATTGTAATCTTCTGGAGGACATGATTATAACTACTTTGGGGTTTGCTGGCCAGATTATCTGTCTTATCTCACACAGAATTTATATGTAACTGTAAACACAAGAAGTATTTATTAAAAATATGTCTTTTGGGGGTGGCTGGGTGGCTCAGTGGGTTAAAGCCTCTGCTTTCAGCTCAGGTCATGATCCCAGGGTCCTGGGATCGAGCTCCACATTGGGTTCTCTGCTCAGCAGGGAGCCTGCTTCCCTCCTCTCTCTCTGCCTGCCTCTCTGCCTACTTGTGATCTCTGTCTGTCAAATAAATAAATAAATCTTAAAAAAAAAAAAAAAGTATGTATTTGGCTTTTCATAACTACCCCCAAAGAAGTGTCAAGAAGGTACCCTTCAGAATGAGATCCTATTTAACATTTAGGACTAGACGTTCAGTAACTCTTGAAATTACTATGTCTTTAAAAGGTACACAAAACAGCATTCTAATAGTGTTCTAAACCGCTTACTTCAGACTTCCAATTCCATGTTAAACTCAAGTGGTAAACAATGTTTTCCTCAAGTTGCTTCCTCTCTCATGGCCACCACTGACGCAGACGTTAGCTGGAAGAGAGGCCTCCAAGGATTAGGCAGCCTGCATTATACGTAACTTGGCAGCCACTTGTAAACTCCAAAGAGAGTAAACCAAATATCAGTGACCGATTGTGAAGCTGAATTGCTTCCTCTTTTCTAGTTTCTCACAAAACTGTTTGAATTCAGCCTTTCCTCTCCCTAACAGCAGCCACTTCTGACGGAAGTCTATTCTCTCAGACTTGCTTCTATTTAGGAGAAATTGCTTATATTGTTGTTCTCAGGCCTATTAATAACTTTAAAAAGAGGTACACATGCTGAATTTCAACGACACAAATATTTTCCTTTGGCATTTTCACTGTATTTCTCTATGTTCTGAATTCTATCTTTACCTTAAAAACATGAATTCAACAGTAGATTCACAAAACGTAATATTACAGAAAATATACACAGGATATATTTCCTACAGTTAAACATTGGAGCTACCACAACTTCACTGCTGTGTTTTTCTGAAATTAGTCCTTGGGGCTTATAAAAGGGATATAAAGTATAGTGTTGTATTAATATTTTTATACAAGTTTAAATATTGTAATATATATATAACTACATTAAATCATACTGATATGGACCTTTCACGTGGCTGCAGTAGATTGCATTTGAAGTATCACTGAAAAACAAACTTTATACTGGATTAGTTTTTTCCTGTTTCTTCCCTTGAACTAATAACAAAGAGCTCATTGGAGTTGTTTTGAGGAATTATTCTGTATGAAATAGCTTTTTATCTTAATGTGTAATAAGTGCTTCACTTTTAAAGAGGCATTACCTTGTGTATTATTAAAAGATTAAAAAAAAACCTTAAACCCTACAGAACCTGACACCTTACAGAAGAGAGACTTCTGATTTTTTTTGAGCAGTAGTATTGAACTAGATACAGTAGACTTTTCAGATTAGACTACTTAATATATTTCTAAGAAAAATGCTCATGAGACATGAAAATGTATCTGTGGTACCCAAATTCATATCTGTGAAAAACCTATAGAAAATTCTCATTCCAGGGCACCTGGGTGGCTCAGTTAAGCATCTGCCTTTGGCTCAGGTCATGATCCCAGGGTCCTGGGATCAAGCCCTGAGTTGGAGGGAGGGGGCAGCCTGCTTCTCCGTTTCACTTTGCCTGCCGCTCCCCTTGTTTGTGCTCTATCTCTCTCTGTCAAATAAATACATAAAATCTTTAAAAAAGAAAAAAAAAGAAATTCTCATTTCCTCAAATATTAGTTCTGCTCAGGTCTGGAGACTACTGCCCATCTTTTCCAAATGTGCCACGGAAGCAATTCTCCCTTCCTCGCCAGCAGCCCTTAACCAGCTGAACCATCCCTGAAGCCTTGCAAAATAAACAGAATATAGTCCAATAGAAATCAATCCCTTTTGTATCACAAATCCTACCAGACACGGCCCATTCTTCTGCCTCTACTAATGTCTGTATTTTAATTATATGTAGATTCCACTTGGTAAAGATTTCTTATCTTTCAAGACAGCTGAAGAATTCTCATCTCTGTAAGAGATTTTTCTGACCCCACCCCTCACCCTGGATAGAATTAATAACTCCCTTTTTTTCTTTTTTTTTTGTTCCCACTGTATCCTGTACAGGCTGTGATCATATCCCTGTAACAGTCTACTGCATTCATTTATTTACATGTTTATTCCCTTCCTAGTAGACTATGAATAGCTTGAGGATATATCTTACTTATCTTTATGTCTGTAATTCCTAGCAAAAAACCTTATATATTACATATAACACCAAATATTTGTGGAATGGGAACAATGAATAGTAGTTATATACGAATACATAAATTTAAATTGCACTTCTACAAAAACTTCAGGAAAGATTCTCTTCTTTTCGTTAGAGAATAAGTAGATTTTTCTGCTGCTCAGATTAAGACTCAAACAGGAGGAGACAGACAGACTTGCTTGCCCTCATCTGACTTTTCAATAATCAAGCCTAACAAACACTTTCAAAAGAGTAGTCCCAAACTTAGAGTGAATGGTTGTTCAAGTGTGGACTTTTTGTATAATATAGGTCATTTTTCATGTGGTCTCTCAAGTATGTAATGAATGAACGGTAATGATGACCATGACCTGAGTTAAAACAGTGGCAATCCAACTCTTCTGACTTCCTGAGTTAATCTCTTAGATTCCTCTGGACTTTGTACCTCTGGGGAATAAAGAAACAATGTAAGCAATACCTACAAGCCTCTATTTATATAATTTAAGATGTTTATATTGCCCTACTAAAACAAATATTTATTGAACACTTCTCTACAGACTCAAGAAAACAAGGGAAATTAACTAACACTTTCACTTTTTATCTCAAGGTTTCCAAGGTATAAAACCACATTCCTTAGTCCAAAGACTTCAATTTTTTAAAATATGTTTTGGGGGAAGGAAAACGGTTTTATGATTACTATGTCTCATCAGCTCATTTGTTTTCAAAATACCAAGCATTATAAGAAATGTTTTCAGCTATGCATAGGTTAAAAGGCTTTGAGAGTGTGATACCCAGCAGAATAAACTCAGAAATGATCAGTAGTTTCATCATGATTGTAAACATCACCTAAACATAGTAGGATTGTTCATTATGTCTAGACATATTGTAATATGTCAGAATATTTCATCTCAGCCCTAATTCCAACATACTATCAATATGACAACCTTGTTACTTAGATCCTCATTTTAATAGCCCACATTATCTACCTTGGCACTATAGACATTTATGAGTTAATTATTTATTAAAATTAGCCATTACAATTAGTTATTATCTATCCTGAGTATCTACACGGAATCTTTTTTATGTTCAGTTAGCCAGCATATAGTACATCATAAGTTTTTGGTGTAGTGTTCAACGATTCATTCGTTGTATAACACCCAGTGCTCACTCAACCTAACACAAAATATTATTATTATGGAATACAGAGAGATCTTATTTAAGAAAACTCTTTTGTATTCTCGAATGGTGTTCTCTCATTTTTAACTCTGTTTCTCAATAAGAAGTTTAAAAAGCTGCTCTAAGCACCAAATCCCTGTCTTCGTACTTTTGTCCACAAGATTCAGAAACCTTCACATCTGCCATCCAAGTCACTTGCTGGAACATCTCCCTGAACTCAGGAAGCAAGTTTCCAGAAGTCTGCCTCTCACTTCTAACTCCCCATCAGCTGCCCCCACTCCCCTCCCAATGCTGGGCCTCTGTGGTCAGCTGTTTCAGGCTTCTGAAGAAAGAACAGGCTGTCAGAGTAGCCAGGGTTTTCTTGAAGTTCCTAATCAGACATCAGAATGTGTTTTAACATGAAGAAAAATTGCTAAGTACAATTAGGATCCATAATAACCAGATTAAGAGTTGAATAGAGTTGAGTGGCTGGCTTGGGTTCTTAACTTCTCATTACAACTATTTTTCTGGAAAAACTAATTCTGACTTGAGTACCCTTTAATTATAAACCAAGAGTTATAATGCACTTTGTCTGTAAGCTGTGTTGTAGACCCCACAACATTACACTTCTTTAGTGATATGAATAATCTTTTTAAATTCTGATTTTTCTTTAAGGAATCAAGCTCATTTTCATGAGAAAATGGTGCTAACTTAGTTTTAAATGGCTGAAGATTTTTTTTTTTTTTTTAAGGAGCAAGCCTACAATTTCCTTGTACCTGATTGTTTTTCTCATTATTTTAACCAGTTCTTATTGAAAATCTAGTATGTGCCAAAAAACTTTTTTTGGGTGCTAGAAATACTGCAATGAATAAGACAGGCAATTCCTGACCCAATGGAATTTTTTTTTTTTAAGATTTTATTTATTTATTTGACAGGCAGAGATTACAAGTAGGCAGAGAGGCAGGCAGAGAGAGAGGCAGAAGCAGACTTCCTGCTGAGCAGAGAGCCCGATGTGGGGCTCCATCCCAGGACCCTGAGATCATGACCTGAGCTGAAGGCAGAGGCTTTAACCCACTGAGTCACCCAGATGCCCCCCCAATCGAATTTCTATTCTAAGAGGTGAGAAGTAGGAAGTGAGGAAGGGGACAGAAGATAATAAATAAACAAGAGAACCCAGATACTGATTTATGATATAAAATAAACAGTGACAGTGATGTGGTATTGTGGGGCAGGGGGCTGCTCAGGGAGGCTATTCTAAGGTGATAAAAGTATGAACTCAGTGTGAAGGATGGAAGGATAAATAAATTTATGAATAAGTAAACACTGGTGCAGAACTGTCCAGGCTTGGGGATTAACTGGAATCCAGAACCCAGGACAAGAAGGAGGTGGCATGTTTAAGGAACTGCCATTTGTCCACTGTGGCTGGTGCTGGGTCAGTGGGTGGAGACTGTAGGAGGTGAGCTCAGAGTAGGTAGGAATGATCCTCAAGGGTCTGCTGGACAAAGGTCAAAAGTTCCTCTTTTTATAGGAAGTCACTTAGGTGGGAGAATGACTTGGGTGGATTAAGTCTTTGAAAGGACTACTCTGGCTCCCGAAAAAAGAACAGATTGTAAACACGAGGGCCAGAGTAAAATCATGGGAACAGTTTCAAGGCTACTGTAGAAGAGAGAAAGTTTACAGGTACATAAAAACGATTGGGATAAACTCCGGAAGCATCGAGATAAAATACACTTAATTCCCAAATATAGTTAACTCCATGCATATTTTTTAAAAGGGAAATCCACACTGAAAATTTTTTTTAATATAATGGAGAATATGAACTCAGTTTCACACTTTCATTTAACTTTAATTTCTGTATTCCTAAAGGGGCGAGGGCATAAAACCAACTGGAATGGGGTTCAGAGGTGAGCTCTGGGGTTGTTATGGAATTTCTCCATTTCCACACCTAGCCCCATAAGATCACTTACACATGCCATCTTCTGTAGATGAAATTTGGCCATGAAATGCACTTGGCTGTTGATATGTAACATGTAAATGTTTCAATTTGGCAGTAACATTCACCCTTACAACCAAAACATAGTGCCTGAAACCAAGTTCCTCCCATCCCTGGCAGAACATAGAGTTTATGTACTTGGGAGACTGGATCCAAATGGAGGTTTGCTAGAAAGGTGATTCTAGACTCTACACAACTAACAAGCCTATAGGAAAGGGTGTTTTACTTTTACAACTGTTGTTGTTTTGGCCCTCATTTACCATTTGGTATAACATATGACATTAAAAAAAGAAATAGTCTTTGCTCAGGACCTTAAAACTTAGCTAGGCATATGGGCAACCAAATGTAAGACACTCTTTTTCGGTAGAGCAAGCAGCTAAAGCTCCAAGATGTGACTTCCTAGGACTTACTGATGTATTTGTAAATTTAAGAACCAATTTTGTAAGGGCCCATCATTGAAAAGATTTATAAAAGGAAGCAAGATGTCAGAGAACTAAAAATGAGACTTAAGAGAGACGAACTAACATGATGAGTAGAGTAATAAATATTAGTTATACCTCAATAAAGCTAGAAAAAATAAATAAAATTTATGGCAGTGATGGGTGCATAACCCTGCATATATTCTGAAAGTCAACGAGTTATACACTTTAAATGGGTGAACTCTCTAGTCTATGGATTGTATCTCAACAGAGCTGTTTTAAAAAAACGTCTCCAAGAGACGATGCTCTTCCATTCCATGGAAGGGGAGGAAAAGGCACCACAGCGGCGTTCTCTGATATACTTGGAAGAGAGGTGGGAAGAGAGAGGTCAGTCTTGGAGCCGCCTGACCTAGCTGAGGTGGGATGGCGTAGGAGGGCAAGTAACGTAATTTTGGGGGGTCTCCTATTTCGCCAGTGCAATGGAGAGGTAATAAAAACAATACTGACCACCTCATGGTGTTGTAAGGGTTACAGGGAATTTATGCATATCAGTGTTCATAGCAGGAAGTACGTAGCAGTACCAAGTGTTTCATCACGTGGTACTTCCGTGTTTTTGAAATAGAAGTCTATTTCAGTTTCCAAATGTATACACACACACAGGCACAAGCTTACATGACACGCCCACTGTAAATAATATATATGTATTTTATTTTTTTCATATATAAAGGCATATATATTTTTAAAAAGACATGTATATGCCTATTTAAATATATTTAGGAAAAAGCATACATATATATAAGACATCTCTATCTATATATCTATATATACAGTTCTTAAGGTTTCAACAACTCAGTACAAGCAATAAAGACCCAAGCACTTAGAAAATACTCAAGATCTGGTTGGGGGGGGGAGTCTCATCTTAAAAATATAAACAAAGCAAGGGTGCCTGAGTGGCTCAGTTGGTTAAATGTTCGACTCTTGATTTCAGCTCAGGTCATGATCTCAGGGTCATGGGATTGAGTCCTGCCTGGAGCCCCAGGTCAGGCTCTGTGCTCAGCAAGGAGCCTGCTTGAGATTCTCGCTCTCCCTCTTCATTTGCCCCCCTCACATGCTCCCCACCCCACACGCTCCTGTGCTTACTCTCCTTCTGTCTCTCTAAAATAAATAAGTAAATCTTTAAAAAGCCTTTCTGGGACGGTACAATGAGAAGGGAGGCAACCAGCAAGATCAAGCTGCTTTAAAAGGGTGGGGCTGGGACGCCTGGGTGGCTCAGTTGGTTGGACGACTGCCTTCGGCTCAGGTCATGATCCTGGATTCCTGGGATCGAGTCCCGCATTGGGCTCCCAGCTCCACAGGGAGTCTGCTTCTCCCTCTGACCTTCTCCTCGCTCATGCTCTCTCTCGCTGTCTCTCTCTCAAATAAATAAATAAAATATTTTTAAAAAATAAATAAATAAATAAATAAAATAAAAGGGTGGGGCTGAACAGACTTTCCCCTTCCTCACAGTTGATTCTAAAAAAAACCTCAAGAACACGGAACCAGGCTAGGTGCTCCAGAAGGCATTAAGAAGCGTTCAACACAGCAGAACCCAAAGAGCCTCTTCACTGCTCTGTAGCAGCAGGAATCAACCTCGCTTTCCTCCTTTGCTCCCTTGTTCTCCAAGTCCTGTGTTTCAAGTTTTTATTTTTTTTATTTTTTTTGTGATTTATTTGACAGAGAGAGAGAGAGATCACAAGGAGTCAGAGAAGCAGGCAGAGAGAGAGGAGGGAAGCAGGCTCCCTGCTGAGCAGAGAGCCCGATGCGGGCCTCGATCCCAGGACCCTGAGATCAAGACCCAAGCTGAAGGCAGAGGCTTAACCCACTGAGCCACCCAGGCGCCTGTGTTTCAAGTTTTTTAAACACCATCTATTATCCTTTTAACAACTCTGCAAGGCAGGCATTCTTATTCTTCCAAAGACTTTTCTGATATGGCTCAGGGATAGTACTCCATTTGTCCTTTTAATTCCCAAATTGGGTGTCTTTCCCCTACACTCCATATTTGTTACTTAAAATATTCATAAAAACAATTTTTCTCAGATGCTGATTTTCCTTAGTTAGGGACATGAAAAGCAGTCTTTTAAAAGTCAAGGATAGTTTATGCTTCTTAGGCTGTAATAGAAGATTCCAAACTGGTATTTTCTGGTAAAGTCTGGATTAGTCTCACAAATTTTCCTAGTAACAAAAGCCATGTTGCAAACATGATAATGTCACTGTAGCCTCATTCAGAATATTACTCACTCTTTCTGTTGCTTTGCTACTTCAGCACTTGGGAAAGTTTGAATTTCCCAGTAGTGTGACCACGATACTATTTTTGTATCTTCAGCGTCCACTTATTGTCAACTTAGGGAGAACAGTTTATGGTTGAGCTTAATTTTGCAAGCATGCCGGAAAAAAGGTGGATTTTTTTGAAAATATTTAAGAATATATATAAAGAAAATGTGTACTGAAGAAGAAAGCAAAAATAAAATACATTATTTCTTCTGAAATTGGAATAAAATTCAAATTTTAAGATTTTTAAAAAATTTATTTATTTGACAGAGATCACAAGTAGGCAGAGAGGCAGCAGAGAGAGAGGAAGGGAAGCAGGCTCCCTACCGAGCAGAGAGCCCAATGCGGGGCTCGATCCCAGGACCCTGGGATCATGACCTGGGCCAAAGGCATTGGTTTTAATCTACTGAGCCACCCAGGCACCCCTAAAATTCAAATTTTAGCCTATCTGAATACCAACATCACTTTAATCCCTTCAAAGCGCATACTTGCAAATAACTAATATTAATATTCTTGGTTGTAAAAACAACTAATCAGTAGTTACAAATTTTCTTCATAACTGACTGCAGAGTCACATATAAAGGCATCAAAGAAATTTGGATTCAAGAAATGGGGGAGGGGGAGCTCAAACTATAGCTCTAATCTTCTAGATGTAACATGATTAGGCTAGGCACACGAGCAGAGTGTCACTCATTTCCATGCAATCAAAAAGTACAAATAAAAACAGGGACCAGAGAGAAATGCACTAAATCTTATTACCCTCTCATCAGTTTTTCTATAAAAGGTTCTATTTCAAAAGAGGAAAATACCAGGATGCCTAGGTGGCTCAGTCAGTTAAGCAGCTGCCTTCAGCTCAGGTCACGATGCTAGGGTCCTCACTCAGTGGGGAGCCTGCTTCTCCCTCTGCCTGCTCTGCCTGCTGTTCCCCCTACTTGTGCGTGCTCGCTCTCTCTCTCTGATAAATAAATAAAATATTAAGGAAAAAAAAAGAGGAAAATACCAATGAGGAGGGTGGGGGAGAAGGGGGAAATCTGCCCCTTTGGGCTGCTGGTAGCTGGTAGCCCAAAGGCCCCAGGCTCCACCTTCCTCTCAGTGAGCTTTTTATGACCAGGGGCACCTGAGTTGCTCCCCTTCCCAAGCTGACTGTCCCCTTCCTTCAGCTGACAAACTTTTCTCAGGTGCGGTCTGATTTAGCCTTTCCCACATCTTCCCTACCCCTTTATCCTCTAACCTTTGCTGTCTCATTTTCGTCATCTCTCTCCAAAAAGTTTCCGGTGACCTTGTTCTTGCCAAATTTGAGGACTAATCTCCCACTGACGCTCAATCCTTCCATTTGAAACCTTTTTCCCTTCCTTGGCTTCAGGAACTTTAACTGTGCTTTAATTATCTGCATCTAATGATCCTTCTCATTCTACATGGCAGTGTTTTAAACACATGGGTTTGAAGCCAGACTGCCTGGCTTTGAATCTTTCTTCCAGCTGCCACATTCGACCAGTGAAGGTTAAGACAGGTAATGGAACTTAGTCCCATTTTTCCATTTGTAAAATAGGAATGATGGCAGGTCCTGGCTCATCTGGTTGTTACCACAATAAGGCAATACATGTAAATCACTGAGTGCAGTGAGGGCCACAAATGATATTAACTATGTGTATTCTATAATCACAAGTTCTCTACACAGCCTGTCTCAAAGAACCTACTTCACGGTGTCAAGACCTCCATGCCTATGTAGGTAACATCGAAACCACTAGCTTACATGTGTTATGGAAACTTCAAACGCCTCAGGATACAAACTGCACAAATCCCATCTATTAAACCTTTCTGCCTTTTCTATTTGAGTCAAATGAAAACACCAGTTTCCCAGGCACCTAAAAATCATCTACCTTCTTTGGTGATAGAGTAAACCTCGCTAATTCCTGATTTATGTGGCAGGATGCATAATGGTTAAAGGCAAGGACTGGAGCCTGGTTGCTTGTGCTCAATGACTGGTTCTGTCCCTTACAACTGTGTGACCTCAGGGAAGGAACTTACATTCTTCATACCCTGACTGCCCCATCCATAAAACAGGGGTGATATCAGTCCCTATATCATAATTCTGACCTCATAAGATACTTAGTATTATATTAGCATTTATTAAATAATGTAAAATGTGCAATGTGGTCTTTTTATTGGTTTAAAGAGAGAAGTGAAATTCCAAAGCTTTCACAAAGCAAAACAGGCAGTTGTTTTTTTTTTTTAATCAGTTCTTACTTTTTCCTTTGGATTCTCATTACTCCTACCATTGTCCGAGCTCACAACTCATCCTAACCAGATAAGGGTAAAACTGCCCTGTCCAGCTTCTCTAAACTCATCTCCCTAAATTCCAGCCTCTCATCTACTTTAATCCATTTTTCATTTGATCCCTAATTGCCAGATTAATCCTTAAAAACACCGCTTTCATACTGCACCTTTTTGGTCTGACGCCCTCGCTCTCTCTCCATGCTCCTCAGGCAATATGAAACTGCCTCCCCTGTGGCTGGAGGATCTATTTCTTCCTCCACAGGCGCATGCCTCACAGAAGTGGAATTCCCCAGGTCCATTATAACCTCCATGCCTTGATCCTTGCTGTTTTTCCTTCCCAGAACGTGCCTCGTTCTTAGTCCTCACATCTTACACTTTCTTCAACAACAAGGTCAATTCCACTTGCTCATGAAAACCTTCCAGCGGAACCCCCCGCCCCCAACCCAGTCCACAGCTTATGGAGTACTATACAGTAGACTAGAGAAGATGAGACTTGCGTTCATACTGGGTTCTTACAATGAGGTCACTGTTTTAGACGGTTATTTACATACTTCCTGTGTGCCTAGCTTGCCTGGAATTTCCCATTGCACAATCTCAAAACTGTGCATTATGGTAGATGAGTTCAAAGTGGCTGAGTTTGTGGACGAGTGATGATCCTCACCTGGAATAAGTAGGATTTGCTTAGATTTTTTTTTTTTTTTTTAAATTTCACTACATGAATGGGCACCAGTCATGAATGTGATATTATTTGGGCCATTAAGACTCAAACAGATTGGGGCTCCTGGGTGGCTCAGTGGATTAAGCCTCTGTGTTCGGCTCGGGTCATGATCTCAGGGTCCTGGGATCGAGCCCCGCGTCGGGCTCTCTGCTCAGCGGGGGGCCTGCTTCCCCCCTCTATCTCTGCCTGCCTCTCTGCCTACCTGTGATTTCTGTCAAATAAATAGATAAAATCTTAAAAAAATAAAAATAAATAAAAATAAAATTTAAAAATTTTTTTAAAAAGACTCAAACAGATTAATCAATTCGACTTAAGTGTATATTCATATCTGTATGCAGAATGCTCCTCCTCCATGTTCACCAAATTAATCTCCACATGAAGAAAAGGCACAATCAAATACAGAATTTTTTGTATGAAAAATAAAAAATAGAAGCCTTACATACTTAGTACCATTTAAGTGGGGGCACTTTTGAGCTGCTTAGAGGAAAGAAGGACTTGGGGAGGGGCTGGCTACACTTTCTTTCTAGTGGTTTATTTTATGTCCAAAAACAACACTGAGAAGCTCTGCCAAGTATGAAATGCTATGAGAAAGACCAAAATAAAAGCCTAGTCTGTACTCTGAGTTGTACATTAGTTTGCTTATCTAAGTACCTTTCCTTTTCTTAGTAACCCAGGGTTGGGGCGCAGGAGGGAGAGGATGAAACAAGAAAGAAAGAAAAAAAAAATAACAGCAGCAGAAGTCTTTCCTTCAAGAAAGACAGACAAATGTTCGTTAAGTAGTTTCATAGGCAGTGACACTTTAAAAGAAATTTAAAAATTTAGTTAGCATTTCTTAAATAATTTTAAATAAAAAAATTTAGTTAGCATTTGTTAAATAATTTCTCATAGTAAAGGAAATAGGTTGACGGTGTGGCTTTAGTAATAATAACAGCAAAAGCAGGATTGGCAGCAACACAACCAGATTTCCTTGGGTCGTAACATGGTTAACCTAACTTCCTAACAAGCCCCGTCCAAAAACCCATCCTAGACTTACTGGTTCAGTATCTGAATTTTACTAAGATGCCAACACGAAGTATATGAAACACTTTTCTAACCTACTTATTTACGCACTAACAAATAATCCTAAATGTTCTACTGAATAATGACCCTTTGTGTTTCTCAAGTACCCAATCGTCAAAGCATGATCCAATTTTGATCCTTGCATGTAAATTCTTAAATACTTTCCTTTAGTAATGAAAGCAGAAATAACATAGGATACCCTGGTTACCAAGTGATAAACCAAAACTTTCAGCCAATGTTCTGATTAGTCGACACTTTATAATTTCTGTCGCATTCTGCTTCAATTGATAAAAATAAACTTGTTAGATATATGTTTTCAGACTACACACACACAATGGCTTTCCCGAGCAGGCGGTCACAACAAAATAGTGCCAAGCTGAGGGAGAGAACCTGGGCCCTGCAGGAGCCAGAAGGAGTCTGTATTTGAGAGGTTACACATGGCTTCTGGCTTCATTCACATGTAGTCAATGATTCTCAGAGTCTCAAAGATACTAGATATTCAAAGCTAAAATGAGACAGGTTGCAGATTAAAGCAGAACCTGCTGGCAGGAATATCTGAGCAGCATTCTACCTGGGAAACAAAATGACAGGGTAAAGCGATACCCCAATTGTTGCAGAATGAGAATACTGGGCAAACAATGATAACCCAACCTCAGCTAGCTACCAGAGAACAATCCTCTGAATTTTAAGGGAATTCCCTTGCCTTTCATTGAGGTGAAGGCCTATATAGTTAATACTCCTGCACATCCAATGGCCATGAAAAACTTAAATTTAAGCATTTAAAATTCTCAGACAGTCTCAACTGTCATCTGAATTCAGAAAATGTATAGACTGGCTGGCAAATTTAATCATTGTTACATATATATTTTTCTAGGCAAATTTATTCTTTAGTTCCAAATTTTGTGCTTAAGACACACACACAAACAAACAAACAAACAAAAACCAGAGGGAAAAGCCCCAAATATTTCCCTCTGTTATGTTTACCAATCAGAGTAAATGCAGTTCTATCTTATCATGTTTTCTATGAGAAAACTTCTGTTCTTTTTTTAGATTTAGAGAATTGCTTTTCCTGACAGAACCCCCAGAACCAAGAACCCTGAACTGCAAACTTGTCCTTTGTCCTAGTTGTTTACCAGCCTTATCAGGGCACACATGGGTTGGCAATGTGATTCTAAGATAAAAATTCCAAAGATATAATTAGATGTTTTTCCGAGAAATATCACCCAATGCCATGAAAATTTGTTTGCTGCTTTTCACTTCATTCTTGAAGTGAATGGTCTCACAATTTCTTGCCAGTTAGTAATTTTCTTCTAGGTAAGTGAGAAATATTAACTTGGCACTGAAGAAAAATACATACTTTTTAAAATAAGCAATACTGAAAATACAGATCTTATCTCAAAAACTTCTACTTGTGACATTTCAATGAACACATATTTCAGTGTAAATAACACACTTAATTAAAAGTTATTCACAGCAAAAAATACAATGATGGAAACAATCTTATGCCCCTGAATTTAACTATAAGTGATAAAGGACAGAAAATACATTCTAAGCTAGTGATGTACAAGTTTTCTTAAAGCACCCTACACATTTATTTAATTCCAAACAAAACAGATTAAAAAAACAATAGTAAGAGGCCACAAATGTATATTTACTATGTTGCAGAAGAATACTCTCTAGTCCAAAGAAGTGTTATAAAAACATCTCTCAAGTTTTCTACTGAACTCCATTTTTGCTAGACTAAAAAAACCATTAAAAGAAAAAAAAATCTTCTACTGCCACCTGCTGGTTATTTATCGTCAAGGATTCTCAAAGATGCTAGAAAGACAAGCTACAGATTAAAACAGAATCTTTTGACTTTTAAAACAGGAATAATTTTTGGATTCTTGCTTACCTTCCTCCCATTTTTAGACTACATATAATACATTTTATAATAAATTATGGATATATAGTATAATTATACATTTTTACATATGTTTCTAGTATAGAAGTAGAGCCAGAAGCTTATTTTCTTGACTCCTGCCTTGCTCATTGATTGACACCCAGTGCTCTGAAATAAGTCAGAAATTATCACATTTCCATTCTTCCCTTTCCCATAAAGGCCATTCAACCTAGTCAAGGTAAGCAATAAAGACTTAAAACTGAATGCTTTTGGCTGACCTGTGAGAATTTGCAACCCAAACACTCCAGGCCAGCTAGAGAAGTTTCATTCTTGGAGCCAAAGAAGGATATAAGCCAAATATCTAATTCTGAAGACTTCTCAAAAGGAAACTCACACTCTAAGGATGTCAACATAACGTTGATGGAGGATTTTAAACGAGAGATCCGAGGTTGGAACTGGAACACCCCCCTGGCAAGATTCCGTAACTGGAGATATAAACACGATTTTAAAAATTCAGAAAGGGCGGACCCAAGTTCCTGTAGTCAGCTTCATTTCTTTTTTTGGAGAGTCTGAGAATTTAAAAAAGCCTTTGCTAAGAGATTTTCAGGGAAACAACTATTCTCTTTCATTTAGAGGGTATTTAAAAAATCAAAGCAGATAGGTAAACCATTTTGAGGAAACAATACTTTCTCCATCAATGATACACCAATTCTTCCTACCAAAATAAACCATGGAAACGATGTTTTCAGTGATTTCATGTCACAAGCCACACATTATAGAATACTTCATGCCACATGGCTTCATCTATTCTAAAAATAAACTGAAAAACATGGATTTGACTAACCTTCTTCTCTAAAATTAATGTTAAGTATAACGTGAATCAGAAGGCAATGTCCCAACATATAAATCCTGGGTCCTTCTTTCGCATCCCTAGACATGAGCAAATTTGTCTGCTAGGACACTGAAGAGTTGTCTGTAATTCTACAGTGCTATAATTAAGACTTGTACAAATTCTGCTGCCAAAAAATCACCAGAGTGGGTGGTGAATGCAGCCAAGTAAACTCTAATTATGGAAGGCGGGTTTTCTAAGATCTTACATACAAGAAGCAAAGGCAAGATCAGACAGCTAAGATAGGTTACCAAGGCAATATAAATAGCTTTGTCAAATTCAATGCAAGCCCCCTTTTGGGAACAGCTGTTACCTCCCATAGCTCATAGGTACTTTAAAAAAACTCAATCTGGAATCCTCTGCTTAGAGTCTGGCTCTTAACTGTTCCCCCTAAATTAAAGTTACGAGATTTACAAGTGCCATTTTTCATTCCTGGGACCAAAAAAAGTCAGCAGGAGTCCAGTATCTTAGAGAATTTTTCATTTTATATTTTAGCTCCTCCACTGGTATTATTTAAAAAACTTCTGTTCAGAGTTCAATGAAATACTTTTAGCACTCTGAAAGACAGTATGCAAATCCTAAGTGTACAGCACAATTTACATAAATTGTACATAAATAAATATATGTATTTATATTTATTACATAAATATAAATTTATTATATAAATATAAATACATATATTCAATTTACATAAATTGAACATACACATATAACCAGTAGCCCCCAATCAAGAAATAGTGTTTTTTGTACTCCAGAAGGGTCCCAACTACTAGAAAAGGGGAAATTTTGCTTCATAAAATAAATACAAAGTTCTCTCAATAATATTATATAATGTATTATTACTATCTGGACCTGTAATTGCAGCCTTCAAGTAGAAGTGATTATGCTTTTCCCCTTTGCTTATGCAAACATCTATGCCCACCTCTCCCCTTATCAACAAACTGCATGAAACTCTCATTCAAGTCCCAGATCAGACATCACCAGCTCTATGAAGACTTCCTGCACTTTCACAGAAAAATAAATTAAGCCATCATCTACATTCACAGAGTAGTTTGCAAATAGTCTATGTTCATAGTCCACACACACACATTGTCTACTGTTCTAGGCTGTGAGTACCCCATGGAGAGAAAAGGCAACTAATTTTTCATCTTTTGATCTGTCCTCTGTGTTTAAACTGGGCTTTAAATTTTGTGCTGATGAATGACCACATGTTTCTCATGTTATTATCTTATGCAATTGACACTCGAATAGTTTTTCAGAAAAGAATGTTCTACTGAACCATGTTCTTTAATATTAAACAGAACAAAATACAGGTGGCTCTTGAACGACATGGGTTTGAACTGTGCGGGTCCACGTACATGTGGATTTTTTTCAATAAGTAGTGTACTATAAATGTCTTTTTGTCATGATTTTCTAAAATAATGCTTTCTCTAGCTTGCTTTAGCCTAAGAATGTGGCATTTAATACACATAACATACAAAATATATGCTAATCAACTGTTTATATGACCTGTAGGGCTTAACAGTACACTATCAGTAGTTAAGTTTTGGGGGAGTCAAAAGATAAATGCAGATTTTTGACTGTATGGGGAGTCAGTGCCCTAACTCCCGTGTTTAAGGGTCAACTGAATATTATCCAGATATTTTAAATATGTATCAACTTAATGCCCTCCATATAAAAGGATTTGTAACAGAGCATATTTTATTCCAACAGATTAAAAACTATGCTAATTTTAATACATATACACATTAGTTATATATTTAGCATATATAAGTTGAGAATATGATGCTTTGTGATAAGAGGCAGCTATTTTCTTGTAGGGGATGATAGTACAGTACTTTTCTGGAGAAAAACATTCACAAACTTTTGAGACTCTGAAACTCTTTTTAGGCTCTGAAACTCTAATTCCCTCTTACTGTGCTCCTTCTCCATCCTCTGCTACAAAACAAAACAAACTTACTTCAACTAAGTTGAAATTAAATTTTACTTATCCAACTCAGTTCAAGGGTCACAGAAGAAATGTGAACATCTCAAGAAAGGTAGAAATTCCGGAGCTCTCCTACCTGTGTACCTAAGCTGGCTGCCATCATGTGCGTCAGAAGTTTAGCTGCAAACATGGAAAATCTGGCACAGAAGATGTGGGAGAGAACAGCCAGGCAAAACCCTGTAGGAATAAAAAAAAGTCCACGTGCAGTTTTACAATCCATGAACAAACAGTTGCACAGCAAAAGTCTTCGGAAGGCCTATTGTCTGCCTCTGCTGCATAGTGTGGTTATCTGGCAATGATGATACTGCAATTTTAATCTACTCCTTTTTATGTGACATATAAAATCTGCACACTGATCAACTAAGGCCAAAGGACAACTTTAATTTTCAAAGAGCCACATGTTCACTTTCTTAGTCAAAAGACTGTTCAAATCAAGCAGATTAATAATTTCATTAAACTTCCGTTTTTCTGTGTTTCCATTAGACAAGTTATACTGCTTGAGAAAAGGTTCAAATTCCAACCTAACTTATTAAGAACAGGTGGCTTGGGTACATAGAGATATTTAGGGAAGTGAAGATTTTCTAGGCATAAACCTGTGAATGGTACAACTAAAACTCAGGCTCAGTAATTACCCCCTTTTTACCTAGTAGGAATAGTTATGTAATTACAACAGTGGTAATTATGAGTTTTAAGAGTTACTCTATGCTACTGGAGGCCAAAGCTGGGAAGAAAATGTTTTTTTTCCTCTTGAGATGACTTTCAACCTAAACATCCACATTTTTAAGTGGAATAAAGAAAATATTCTTATCTTCTTGTAATCTACTTGTCAAGGCAATGATCAGAAACTCAGTATTAACAAATCTTTTATCTTACAATTTGTATGAATTTCCTTTAATACCATGTTTTAAGTACAGGGTGTAAATATATGTATTTAAGATTTATCTATTTATTTGAAAGAGAGACAGAGAGAGGACGAGAAGGAGAAAGAATTTCAAGCAGACTCTGCACTGAGGGCAGAGCCTGACATGGGAATCAATCCCACCACTTGAGATGATGACCTGAGCCAAAACCAAGAGTGCACCGCTTAACCGATGGTGCCACCCAGCAGCCCTGAATACTTTTTATATTTTAAATGTATATTTAAAATATTTTAAATATGTATTTTAAAATACATATTTTTAAAGCATTTCCTTTCTAAAATTTAAATGTGCTGCAAATAGTAACCCATTTGCTTTTTCACATAAGCCTTTAAGTTTTTTTTTTTTTTTTTAATTTGACAGAGATCACAAGTAGGCAGAGAGAGAGAGAGAGGCGGAAGCAGGCTCCCTACTGAGCAGAGAGCCCGATGCAGGACTTGATCCCAGGACCCTGGAATCATGACCTGAGCCCAAGGCAAAGGCTTTAACACACTGAGCCACCCAGGTGCCCCTCACATAAGCCTTTTAATCCCTCTCAATAATAGTGTTATTAATAGTTCATTTTGTCTAAGAATTATCAAAACACAAGAATTAGTATGTATACGCTGCTTTGCCATGCACGTTGTATGCATTACCTCACTGCATTTATTCCACATTTGCTTTCTCATTATCTTCTCTTAAGATATGGACCTAACTGCATGTTGGTGTAGGTGGATTAGGCATCTGCCATTGCCCACATGGGGTCTATCACTATTATTCCTTACAGCAATGCCTGTCTTAACTCCTTTTGGGAAAGGCTTTCAGTATGTTTAGATTTCAATAAGTTAGACAAAGTTCCACACAGGAAGTGAGTCTTTGCATTAGTCAAGGCTCTGAGCCTAGGCATTTGGCCAAGAAATCTACAATAATCCCTTTTCAGGACGACTGCTCTAGGTTTATCTGGGACAGGTGTGCAGCTCTTGGGGCTGCCCCCAAAATCCACCCACACAGGAACACAATACGTCCAGAAACTGCAGAGTCATGCCTGACTTTGCACCCTTACCCAGGTAGTCTATAAACTAGACTAGTCTATAAACAGAAGCTGATGCTCTGAACTCACCAAGGTACACTCTGAAGTTCCCGTGATGATCAATGCTAGTTTAAGCTCAGAATTTTGGGTGTGTGTGTGGTGTGTAATATACTGATTTCAAAAGCAAGGCCTTGCAAAATTTTTGTCAAAATAGGCCACATGATCATAAATATGTGCTTTACTGTACACCTAGTGTGGTAGATGTGAGGCCACGGGATTAGTGCCAGACAAAGTAGAAATATACATGGGTCAACGTTTTGTTTTGTTTTTTTCTAGTTCACGACAAGATCTTATTCACAGCCTTTTCCCTTAACTTGGTAATTCTCCATTATACTCACATACATGAAATAGATTTTGTATTTAAACTTGACCCGCTCAATAATACCTAATTAAGTATGTAAGCTTCAATTAAAATGCTAGCATGACACCTGGTGGTGGTCCTGGATTCAAAGCTAGTGGTGGGAAAATGGGCTAGATCTATTAGCCTTTAACTATAATGCATGATAGTGATCTGGATACATTTTTTATTTATGGGAGAAGGTGCTAAAAAACCTCAAGCAGGCTGTCCCCTAGCCTTAGCTGGCCTTGGGGAAGATACTGAATACCTTAGATTTAAGAAATAAATACTTCAGTTTCCAAGTTCCTAATGCACTATATGCTAAGGACTTCCCTTTTTTTCTTATCTGTTAACAAATAGCTACATTTAGCACATGTGATTTAATCTACAAGGTTTTTTTTTAAGTTGTAATAATTTTTTGGTTTAAGTTCCTTTAATATAAATATGTAAATCACAGGGTACAAAATGCTGTAACTATAACTAGAATGCTTTTTTAAAAAAATGAAGTATAATAATTCTAAGTATTACTTCAAGGTGTACTCTGAAGTTTTTAACTGACTCCTTGACAATTATGCAGAAACAACAAGCAGCTGGGTGCCTGGGTAGCTCAGTCTGTGAAGCATCTGCCTTTGGCTCAGGTCATGATCCCAGGGTCCTGGGATCCAGTCCCTGCTTCTCCTTCTGCTGTTCCCCCTTGTGCTCTCTCTCTCAAATAAATAAAATCTTAAAAAAGAAAGAAAGAAAGAAAAACAACAAGCAGCTAACTGAATAATTTTTCTTTCCTTTTTTTTTTTTTTTTTTTTTTTAACGGACACAATACTTTTTATCAGTGAGGATTTTACACTTCCTGAAAGAGCTCTCTTTAGAGTTATTTAAACATGGACTTTTATCATAGATCATGCTGGTGGATACCTAAAAGGAAAATATAAGCAAAATAAATTTGTTATGATATTTCTTTCCTTTTTTTTTCCCCCTCTTTTGGTGGATTCCACATCTGGCATGGAGCCCAAACTCATGACCCTGAGATCAAGACCTGAGCTGAGATCAAGAGTCAGACCCTGACCCAACTGGGACAGCCAGATGTCCCCCTTTATTTTTGTTCTGAGCACAGTGTAGTTTACAGACTCAGTTGGAAAAGAACAATTAATAAGTTAATTAGCACAATGACTTTTCTATATCATTAGAAAGTGAGGGGAAAGATATACTATCCTTAACAAAACAAGACTGATAATCTTTGATTTAGAGGAGAAAAACTCTAAACTCTAAAAAACTCTAAATCTAGGAAAAACTCCTAGATTCCTTGGCTATCATCAAACTGGATCAAAGACCTTATCTATCTACACAGTATTTATATGTTTGCATGAGTATAAACACAGGTAATGCTTGTATATGAATATGCATATCCAGCAAAATTGTCTATCAGCATCCCTTAAGAATAGGATACATTTTCCAAATTACTGGTTTATCCCTCCACCAGCCAAATATTAAGGCTTTTTGCCATGAAATCTTTGAAAAATGTTCATAACTTTTGTATCTAGCTATGTATCTATCTCTGTCTTCTCTGCAGATAAATCTGAATCAAACCAAATGTTCATTACACATTATTAAATCAGTTATTATGTTGTTAGCTTTTTTTTTTTTATTTTTCCATCTAATGCTAGCTGTAATTGTTACTTTGTTTTGCTTTTTTCTTGTTCATCTCTATTGATTACCAGATTTCTGTACCTCTCCTCTTAGGATGGTGCCACCTGGTTACTGCTACTAATAAACTAAAGGCGGAAAAAAAAAATTGTCAAGCCTGAAATGTTTTCTCTGTTGAACAAACGTCAGTATGAATCACCTTACAGAACACAAGGTCTGGGGGAAAGGATTTCTCCCCAAGGGATGAGGTTGCCAGAGGGCTAGCCTCCAGAAAATCAAGAGTGTTAACCCTGAGAACCACACATGGCTATCTACATTTTAATTAATTAAAATTAAATAGAATGAAAAATTCAGTCCCTTACTTGTTCCAGTCATATTTCAAATGCTCAGTAGCCAGATGTGGCTGGTGGGTACCATACTGGACAGGGCACAACATTTCAATAATCACAGCAAGATCTATTGCTACGCTAAACTGTCCTGAGTGAAGGCCAAAAAAAGAGTATGCTTTTTCATACTCTTTTCATATTTCAGGATAATTTTTATTAAAAATGCTAAAATGAGGGCACCTGGGTGGCTCAGTGGGTTAAGCCTCTGTCTTCAGCTCAGGCCATGATCTCAGGGTCCTGGGATCAAGCCCTGCATCGGGCTCTCTGCTCAGCAGGGAGCCTGCTTCCTCCTACTTGCCTCTCTGCCTACTTGTGATCTCTTTCAAATAAATAAATCTTTAAAAAAAAAAATGCTAAATTGATGGGGCGCCTGGATGGCTCAATGGGTTTTAAGCCTCTGCTTTCAGCTCAGGTCATGATCTCAGGGTCCTGGGATTGAGCCCCACATCCAGGTCTCTGCTCAGCAGGGAACCTGCTTCCCCCATTTCTCTCGGCCTGCCTCTCTGCCTACTTGTGATCTTTCTCTCTCTTCTGTCAAATAAATTAAAAAAAACTTAAAAAAAAATGCTAAAATGAGATCACCCAAAGTACAACTTTGACTTACATTGTCACAAGAACATCTTATTGGAAGATCAACAACATATATTCATTTATTAATTTAACAAGTAGGTATTGAGAAACTACCATAGACCTGTGGCTCTGTTGAGCAATGGGCACACACAATGTTCAAGAAGGTAGTACTTGCTGCTCTACCCACGGCTGTGTCTATATTTCTAGCTGTATCCTCTCCCAGACCCAGACTGGTTTATGAAAGTTCAGAGGACATAATTCTGGGCAAAGAGATGTGCAAGAAAACATTCTGGGTGGTTTTCAGGAAAGTTTTCATCATTCTTAAAACATGATCCAAATAAGTGCCTTTCCTTTGGCAAGCCTAGATGTTGTTGTGTGATGCTGAGAGCTGCAACCAGTTCAAGACCATGTAGGGACAAGACCGAGAATACAAAATCTTTGAGGAAAGCAAGGCAGAAAAATGAGAATGGGGTGGGCTCCTAAGGACACCACTGAGGTACTGAATTAATCAACCTTGAACTAAATTTGTTTATTTAAGAAATGTGAGTTGTCTTCTGTTACTTGCAGCCAACTTCATCCTAAGTAATGTACCCCATGTACAGAGCAGCCCAATGTTTTTATGCCATGTCAGAATTAAAACTAATCTCTCTGATCTACTATCCACAGTTATCTCTTCAAATGGATTATTTTTTAAAAATCTAATAATACTTTTTTTCTATTCTTCATGTTAATAAACTACTTTCCCATTTGATAGAATGAAGCTGTTTTGATATACCTTTCCCTATAATCACAATGGCTATTTTAGGACAATGATTACAGTGAATATAAACTTGATATTTTTGGAAGAATGTAACACAAAATTTTGGAAGAATCTCTTACTTTAAAAAATAATTTGAAATGAATGGGTGGCATCTGGTAAAAAAAATTTTTTTTCTGGGAAAACTATCAGAATCTCAGCTTGTAAAACATAAAAGACATAACTAAAATAGTTTTGTCATGTAATAAACCTTGGACAAAAGAATAAGCATGCCTCAGAGGACTTTAGATTATCTTGATTTATTTATCCTGTAAGTCTTATTATTAGCAATTTATGGACGGTTATTTTTCTGTTACTTAACTGTGAAACTGACATTGGGTTGACATGTATACACTTAGTAATCTGTCAAGTAAATAAAGCCATTAGCCATTTAAAAGGGAAGGTTTTACTTTGACTAACGTGTTAATGATCTCTTTACCATGAGAGAAAAAAAAAAGAACAGATGATATAAATGTAAGGTCTCTGGTCCATCTCTAATCTCAGCTTAAAAGTCCTCCACACAGGGGTGCCTGGGTGGCTCAGTGGGTTAAAGCCTCTGCCTTCCGATCAGGTCATGATCCCAGGGTTCTGGGATCGAGCCCCGCATCGGGCTCTCTGCTCCTCAGGGAGCCTGCTTCCTCCTCTTTCTCTGCCTGCCCCTCACAAGTATGTGATCTCTGTCTGTCAAATAAATAAAATCTAAAAAAAAAAAAAAAAAAAGTCCTCCACACATAGGAGACTCAGCCATAAGAGCATCACATAAGACCTAGTTCTCATATTGATATTAAAACTGAAATGGATTAAGGCCATAGGAATTGTGAAAGGCAAAAGTCAAAATCACAATGATTCTGACTCCATAGCCTATATTTGTACATTAACAGTTACAGGAAGCAAGGTAAGCTTCCTCCAGATAGTCCTGTGTACCTCAAACCACACTCAGGATCCTTAATAATTACACTATAAAATTATGGTATTATGGCATTATGATCTAAAGTTCTTTTAAGCTGTATTTCTTCCAAGCCCCCTCTGAAAGGGAGTTTCATGGTGTTACACTAAGTGGGCGGCTTTGATTCACTTGTCCTTTTATATCTTTTTAGCTTCAAAAGATAACCTTTGCTTAATTTCTTGGTATTTGGTAAACTGGTTGACAGTTTTAAAAGCCACAGGTATATATCCCCATCCTTCATCTTTCTAAGCTGAGAATTACTAAGCTCCTTGCCCTTGTACACCCATTTCACACACTCTGACCATGTCAGTGGTTCTATTCTAGTGTAGGAACCAGACCTGTAAACTAGAACCGGAGCAGGTACACACTGTGATCTATCCTGACTTAAATAAAAAGGTTTACTTCCTGTCTAATTATATGTCACCACGTTTCATGAAAAGAGCTGGTCAGACTGCTTCCAAATAAAGATGGGTATTTGGTGTGGTCTGACATAATTATAAAATGTGTGTGGAAGGGGTACCTGGCTGGCTCAGTGAGTGGAGCATGCAGCTCTTGGTCTCAGAGTCGTGAGCTCAAGCCCCACACTGAAATAAATGAATGAATGAATGAATGAAATGTGTATGTAAGATACATAAAATTCTCATGTCTATTTCCTGGGGCCCATCAGAGGATTGGACAGTTACCCTCCCATGACACTGAGACACTAACACAAGCTGTCTTTGTATCTCCTACTGATCTACAGAACATGCAATAATCACTACATTATGTCATGGACAGAGAGGAATAAACCCAGTAATTTCAAATATGACTCTAAGTTAATGGAAGAAAAGCAGAAACTGACATGTAAGTGTTCATTTTGCAAAAAAAAGATATATTAGTTAACAATTCTTCCAGGAAATACGGAAATCAAGATAACATTCTCTCTTCAGTTTTTTAAAACTCTGATGTTCAATATTTAGATCAAGCAAGGGATTTCTGTGGGTCATGGTAGCAGTACTTGGTTTTACGTCTCAATAGGAATATATAAAATCTCATCTAGATTTTACTGCAGCATTTTATCTTTTGGCTTTATTTTATATCTATGAAACTTCTGTAAATATATTAGCATTGAAATAAAATAGGATGTCTCCATCTCATTTGGGAACTACATGGACCTAGAAGAATCTATCAAGCAAGAAATGTTATCCTTATAAAAGATGTTAATAAGAAGGAGAAATTATTAACTTTTGCTATTGAATCTATTAGGTTTAAAATTAAGATAAATTAAGGGAAATGTAAAATCTTATAAATGAAATTATAGTGGAAAGATTTTAAATAACCAGGACAAAGAATAATAATTAATTATTTGTGTCTACCTCCACAAAGTTTCATAATAAAGATTATTAAAGGGATTGTTTGCACATCAAGTAAAAAAGACTCAAATGCAGTGATAATTACATTTACAGACAAAACATTATTAAAGTTGGATATCGAAATGTCTGAGTTAGTATGTTTACCATCCTGTTACAGTAATACAATTTAAAATCATTTATTATGGATGGAGAAACTAAGGTATAGAGAAAATAAGTAATTTGCCCAAGCCACCAGCAGAATGAGGAATTGAATCCAGGCAATCTAGCTTCAGAGTTACCCTGTATGCAGTTCTCTGTATAGGACATTGTTCCTAGAAGCAGCATGGGACTGTAAAGGATGACTTAGAGCATGGAATGAGTGAGCATAGGGAACAGAAATATAGTTGAAGGAACTCTCAGAGTCCTACCTACATAATCAATACAGCAAATGAGAAGAGTCCTACAGTTCTCAAAAATTAAGGTGTAGGTAAATAATTTCTCATATGTTAATACAACTGAGGCTCCTATTCTTGCCAGAAATGGGGCTTTCATGTAGAAGATGAAAGACAAATTTATTTTTGAACACAGTGGTTGAGTGTATTTAGAACTCTGAGGTTGTATGTTTGGTTTTTTAAATGAAAATACAAAATGCTTTGTATATATTATCTCAGACAACCCTGACATTCTATTGGAGTATCTGCCCTCTATGTCATCACACTAAGAACTCATCCTTCTCTGTTATCTAGCTTCTGTCTCACACTACCTATTATATTCCTTATGAGTTGGAACTATCTTGTTCTTTATTATACCTTATTATAGAATTACACTGTATCCCTTATTATATCCTCATTATTCATTAGATCAGCACACATCTGGCCTTCTATAAACATCCATTGTATGAGGTAATGAATAAGACAATGGGAAAGTTTATTTTCTCCTAGTACGGATGAATTACAGTATGTTTGCATCTTGCAAACATGGGAAAACTGACTTTCATTCTTACAAATATTCAGAATTATTGAATCAAAAATACCTGAGACTAACCTGAGACACATATAAATCCAGAAGAGAAAAAAGCTTCATTGTATGAAGACAAGTTGTCGGTCTGGGCGTAGACTGCATACACGGACATGTATGAACAGGCACATTCCACATAGTCTGAAGTGTCCTCAACCACTTTGCAAAACTGACTGTCAGACAACCAGCTAGGGCAAAAACATAATGGTCACTAACGGCTCTTTTATCAACACGTAAGGTATTCGAGATGGCTTTTCAAGTAAAAATAACTTTGTGAACTTAGTGTTCTTTACTCAAGCATTAAGCAGACCAATTTTCAAGAAAAAACACTGGAGGGAACATCTTGTCCTAGACATGATACAACAAGTCCAGCAAGATGCCTTAAGAAGCAGCCTCAACACCACTGAACCCGCAAACACATTCCTGACACCAGAGAAGCTGGTTCTCCCAACAGAGCCATGCTCCTGCCTAATCTGAAGCAATGCACCCCAGGCTTTCATCACAAGGCACACCTCCCTTGCACTGAAAAACCCCAGGAGATGGACATGCGCACTCTCCACACCTCCTCATTTCACCATTCCTTGTATTTTGAACCACGTAAGTTCCTTAAAAGATTTTCCATGTTTCCTTCTTAATCTCCTCCCCCCCACTTTGAAGCCAGTTACATTACCTAAAATCTTTCCAGGGTTCTTTCAAATGTTTCTGCTATAAGATCGGGATACTAACACAAAATCTTTGTCGTGATTACAGCAAATGTAGTGTCCCGTGCCAAGCCTCTGAACGCTCCACAGGGACCACTGCTTTGGTCCTCTTGGATCCTTGACTTTTCTAAGGACATAAAACTTAATCCCAGCTGCAGATGCAGGTATGAAACATTCATTAGGAGTTATTAGGATGGCACAGTATCTGTATATTAAGTTTAAGATCTGTCACCAGGCATTTGAAATTTTAACTGAAAATTATTTTTTCACAAAGAAAAAGACTAACCAGAATTGTGCAGTTTGGAGGACAGTTGGTTACCCAACAAAGCTGTTAAAGGCATTTAAAATTTCAGTCTGTGCAGCTGAAAGTCAGAAATGAACAGAACCATGTGACCAATTTGGATCTAAACCCTCTGGGTCAGCAAAGCTTGATCCTCCCGCGTTGACTAAGTTCTGGGTAATGGAATGACTCAGAAACTTGAGGACGGATTAGTCCAAGGAGATTCTACAGAAGAATTATTCTCTTCTTCCCATTCCTGTGTGTGGTTTAATTCCAAAATATACCCCAAGCCATATGTGGACTAGAATTATAAATCCCTGCTAATCCCTCTAAACACAGAGCATCGGATCCAGAACCATAAGCCCGATGGAAGGAGCAAAGAAAATTTCCTTTCCTGACCAGTAAATTAACCAATAACCACAGAAAGGTCATGTGAATTGAGCAGAAGTCACACTGGGTCCCAAGGAAGTGGTAATAATAAAGAAGTAAACAGTGTGTTAAACACATAGTTAGCTGTTGGGCTGTACTTGTTACCTGGGCAAAACTAGAACACTTCCTTCACTGTTTTGTCGTTTCTATGGCAGAGATGCTTCTCCACTCCAAAGTCTCACTTCAGGTCACCCTCTATGTTCACTACAGAAATTGATGGACTCCATTGTAATAGAACAGGGAAGGAGCGAATTTAAAGAATTTTTAAAGAATTATTCAGTACCTTGCAGCAGCCTGATTCCAAAGGAGACACAGAGATGTCTGGGGGATAATCCTAGGTTCGGCAGCATAAATCCTGTAGAGAACCTCATTGTGGTCCGTCAGGGGTTGTGAAGTCAGACCTTTCACACTCAAAGACAGTACCTGCCGTGCCACAAAGAACAGAGAAGGGGATGGTATTTTAAAGTCAGCATCATGACTGAATTCTGAACTTTGATTCATTTTCCTAGTTACTCTAGTCACTTGGTTAAGGCCACTATTTAAGTAATTAGCTGACTTATGAATGCAGGGAATCTGATTGGTTTTTCATTGCAAACATTCTACTTCCTTTTCAGTTCCTGAGCGGCCTTCAGCTGACAATGCTCACTTTAACTGTCCGACTTCATCATGAGTGAAGAATATAATACGATATCCTATTAGTGAAGGCTACATTTTTCACTTTCCCCACTGTATATATTTTACTCCATAAAACATGAGGGAAGTATTTCCAACTCTATTTGAGACTACACATTCTACAAAGAGTTTGTAAAGGGATATATTTCATAATTAGCTCACCATGTGTAGTCCTTACCACAAATCTGATCAAGTGAATGCATTCTGAAGAGTGTGTCTGCTAAGGAAAAATCTGGTTCCAACCACATAATTTTTTAAATGATAGATTACCTTATTTTTCAGGGCATGAAGATTGTTTCCAGTTATAAACCACTGCTGGCTGCTATACTCTGTAAACTGGACTAATTCACATGTACTTTTTCCAGCCATTACTTCTGCCTCGGGAACCTCCAATAACCTCTCTGGAACTCGAATATAATCACCTTCTTTTCCTTCAAACTTGTGCCCATTGATTTGCTGAGGATACCAGTGAAGAGCCAGGACGGACAAATATGGGCAACTGTCAAAGATGGTTTTGCTTCTGTAACAGAAAAGCAAAGGCTCTGCTAACATGGCATGCATTTATATACGCATAGCCACTTATACTTATTAAAATGCATTACACAGGGGCCCTGTTCTTTATGCGTAGCTATGACATTACCAGCCCAGAGGCAGTAAGGACGATGCCCTTTTAGTGCCTTTGTGGCTAACTGTCGTGATTTCTTGCACAGCACTTTGTGCATCCTTTTGCCTGATTCCCCCTAGTAATCTAAAACATGGGTTTTAGAAAGCTGTTTCACGGATATCAGATACAATCTGTGGCTATAAAATGTACTTTTTTGTGTGTTAGTTACATCAGCATTGGTAGAACAGATTGAGAAAAGAGCATACCACTAAACTGAAACCTCTGCTTTAAGAAATACCACCTTATATGCCTAGAGCATGTTTTCATCAAGAGTTTACCTCATCTCCTTCTAATCTGTCAGAGCATTTCGAATCAAATCATGTGATTGGTAAGAGAAATAGCCTGGAGCTGGGATCTTCGCCCTTTCAACAATGCTGTTTTAAACACTGTAGGTATAAGATCCTATACTCACTGAAAGCGCTTCCAAACCTCAGTGTGTGTTGAAATCACTTAGAAGTGTGTTTAAAAATACAGATTTCTAGATCACACCCCAGGCTGACTAAATCAGAATCCTTGCCTGGAGAGGAGGCGGGGGGCTCTACTGAGTCTTGTTTTTTAACCAGTCCCCCAAGGGACCTAATAAACCTTGTCTTGGACCCATCATGTTTATGAACAATGAAGACATACAAAAATAAATCAGATCTGAAATCTGCCTGGAAACATTTGGAGAATATTAGGATGTTAGGGTGAAAATTATACATTAAATGTTAAAACTTATATGGGTCACAGTAGACAGAGAGTATTGAAATCGAATCGTGGATCTAAATGATATCTTGTCAAAATCCCTAACCTGGGAAATGGAGCAGAAAATTTTAAATGGAAAATCTGAGGAAGAAAAGGAAAGGGGAAGGGCTTTTTCCTCTAGTTAAATCCTCTCTCTAAAAATCATCATCATCATCATCATCATCTTCCACGGGGCCCCTGGGTGGCTCAGTCAGTTGAGCTTCTAACTCTTGATTTGGGCTCAAGGCATGATTTCAGGGTCCCGAGACGGAGCGCCGGGTCAGTCTCCTGCTCAGTATGGAGTCAGCTTGAGATTCCTTCCTTTTCCCCTCTCCTCTCCCTCTCTTCCTTCCCCCACTCACTCTCTCCTGCTCTCTTTTGCTCTAACAAATAAATAAATAAAATATTTTAAAAATATCTTCCATAACTTTAACTATCACATTTGATTCACTGCCTTCAAATATCTATCTTTATTCCAGCCATTCACCCAGGCTCTAGACCCCTGTTGTCCAAGACTCCTCCTAAAATACCTGCCCCTTCAAAACAGCTCACCAAAAACTCTTCTCAATCTCCCCATCCAGCGTTCCACATCTTCGCAGGTGACTAAAGCTCCAAGCTGCCACTGCAGCACCCCCTGACCAGGTACAATGTGAGTGAGATCAGTGACCCTCAGCCAGATGGCTGCATACCTTCTCCCCCACGCTCCCTGGAGTCTCCTGGGATTTAGCCCATCAGTGCCATTCCAGTATCTTGGAATACTGAGACCAATCTAACATGCACAGTGACTCTACCCAGCCCTGACAACAGCAGGCCAGATTCCTGGCCCTCTCCCTGGCAAATGACTATACTCTCCCTGACCCTGTAACTTCCTGTGTCCATGCCTTCTACTACACTCACTGTGTTCAGCCCACAATGTGCTTTACATCCTGGCTGAAGTGAGTGGGAGAACCCCACATGCATATGTGGACTGGACCACTACTGATCCAGTGAACAGCTACAGCTGTGCCCTCAGTGCCTCTTGACACTGTTTTTACTTGGCTTCCAAGTAATTGTTCCAGAAGTCATCAACCTCCTCAACATCCCTGCTCAATTCCCAAATCTTTCACTCTCAGCAGCTGCTCCTGACTACTGCTTAAGGTGATATATAAATAACACATATCAGAATGGCCTCCAACTTTAGTTTTCAAAGTAAAAACAAACAAACTAGTATTGAGCACTCTCTTCTTCTCCACATTTGTCACCTCTATGAGAATTCTACCACTTAACTGTTTTCAAGCTACCATCCTCCCCACGTTCCTATCTCAGTTTCAGCCCTGTTACCTGAACAGTTATTCCTTGTGTAGTCTCCCTATCTCTTGATTTATTCTATTCTTTAAACTTTAATACTGTCCTCAACATGGTATCTCTAAAATCCCGAGTCTGATTCTCTCGCACACCTACGAATGCTGCCTGGCTTATGCTATGTTCAATCTTTAAAGGCTGATGGTCTCCCCAAACACACCACACTATTCTTGGCTGCTGCCAATGCATGTGCTGTCTCCTTCCCCTGGACAACTCAGAAGGAAAGGGAAGTCTATAGAGAGGAAACACATGGAAGAAACATACTGATCCATTTACTTATTCTATTCACTCATTATACCATAACTACTGAAAATCTATCACATGCCAGATACCATTTCAGGTCTGGGAGTTTATTAGGCAATAAGGCGGAAAAGGTAACTCTTTTTGTGCTTCTTATACTCTTTTGAATTCTCCTATGACTCGGAGGACACAAATATGAAAACCAACATTCACAGCAGGGTAGATGGTTCACATCTAAAACAACCTCAATATTCTAGTGATCTATGCAAATATAGAAAAAGAAAAAGAAAGGATTGAGACTATGGGGAATTATAAAACTATAAACTATTTGACTTCATTGGACAACATAACCGAACCCCATTCAAGAGAGAAAAACAATGAAGGACATTACACACACACACACACACACACACACACACACACACACACACACACTGTGGCCTCTTTTTGCAATGAAGTAAAGAAATTATGCATTTCAGAGGTTTTAAAGACACTGGAGATACGTATAAAAGGCACTGAGTAGCCAAACTGCTGGTCACTGGTCTCAGACAAACATTTAGCACCAGTTGTGAGGGATAAAGAAGGGGCCTCCTAAAAGGGCATGAAGAGCTTTGCTGACGTACCCCATTAAGAAAACATTACTACTCAGGGCTCACTCATCAGTGTTAAGAGTACAGTGTAAAATGATGCTGGTTTTGTACCTTAACCTCACCTCATACCCCGGCTCTAACCTGGGATGAAAGGCTCGAGGCACTTCATAGCCACAGGGCTGGAAGTAAAGATTCTGTTACAAAGCAAGTGGTTATAGTCCCTTCTGACCACAAGGCATAATGCTCAGCAGGGGATGTGGAGGCAGACAGCCCTGGAATTGAAGTCTCACCAAAACTAATTGTGTGACCCTTGACAAGCTCTATCTGTATCTACAGATAGGAATAGTAAAAGCTCTATCCCTACCTTTGACCAGCTGCTTAAAATGATCTTTTATAAGAATAAAATATGTATAATTTTTAGTGAGGATTATGTTGAGCCATATGAAATTTCCAATATAGTGTATACTATTTTACCTACAAAAAAAGTCAACTTCATATTGTTCAATCTTATATAACATCAGGACTAGAGCAGAGGTACAGTTAATATCTGTTCTTCTTGTTTTGTTCCTTGATCTCTCTTATAAGTCTTTTATGTCTGGATCGACACTCTCTTTAAACTTCATGTATCTTATGATCTAAGAACTAAAGTTAAAAGTTTTACATGTACAACAGATATTTTAATTAACCTGTTAAAGGTCATAAAAGGCCCTAAATAGGTGACTTAAATTATTACACCAGATTTTTATTTTTTTTAATATTTCAATTTTTTTCTCTTATGTCAGATTTTTTAAACATAGTTTTCAAAATATCCCTGAATTTCAATGTGACTTAATAAGTGCTGGTGACAGCCTTCATCAGCAAATAAATAATAAATGTTTTAAGATTTATATAAGCACTGTTAATCAGACATGTCCCATTAAATAATAGTCATTACTTTTTTTTAAGATTTTATTTATTTATTTGGCAGACAGAGATCACAAGTAGGCAGAGAGGCAGGCGGGGCAGGGGGGCAGGAAGCAGGCTCCCCACTGAGCAGAGAGCCCGATGTGGGGCTCGATCCCAGGACCCTGGGATCATGACCTGAGCCGAAGGCAGAGGCTTTAACCCACTGAGCCACCCAGGTGCTCTAATAGTCATTACTTTCTTTAAAAAGATTTACTTATTTTAGAGAGAGAAAGCATGTGCGTGCATGGGTATGGAAGGGGCAGAGGGAGAGAATCTCAAGCAGACTCATTGCTGAGCCCTCAGGGGCTGAAGTAGGCAGGGCTCAATGTCAGGACCCATGAGATCATGACCTGAGTCCAAACGGAGTCACTTGCTTAACTGACTGAGTCACCCAGGTGCCCCAATAGTCACTGTTTTTTTTTTTTTTTGACAGAGAGAAATCACAAGTAGATGGAGAGGCAGGCAGAGAGAGAGAGAGAGAGAGAGAAGCAGGCTCCCTACTGAGCAGAGAGCCCGATGCGGGACTCGATCCCAGGACCCTGAGATCATGACCTGAGCCGAAGGAAGCGGCTTAACCCACTGAGCCACCGAGGTGCCCCAATAGTCACTGTTTTTTAAATAACATGTATCACTCTGAGAATTGGAAGGAAATCTCAGTTTTTACCCAACTTCTATTATCAGCCATTTTTATGTTAACTCAAATAGAAGTGAAAAATATTTAGGTCTTTGTACTACAGTGATTCAATTTACCTTCTGAATGCAATTTAAAACACCATGACTTCTGAAGAATACTAACAGTTACAAAATTAATTATAGAGTTGATAATGAATGCAAATACATTTTATTTTTTCCTTTTCCTCTTGCTTGCTTTCTGCCATGAAACTCTAACTGTGAAAAAACTGCTCTGACATTCAACAACACTGGGAGAGCTGCTTCCCAATAGATGAAACTGAACTATAACTCCACTGCAACAGCATATCAAAACATGCCTAAAAGTTGAAATCATCTTCCTTTTTTTTTCCTATTAAGAATGTATCATCTAAAAAAAAAAAAGAATGTATCATCTATTATCATGAGAGTAAGCAATCCTTTTTTTTAATTCCTAAGAGGCCCTTCAAAAAAAGGGGAATGTATTGTTGACAGTATAAATTCATTTTTCTTGACAGAGTTACCATGTTTTCTTAAAAAAAAAATTTCATTTACCCCTTAGATACAATGCATTAGGGCTCCTGGGTGGCTCAGTAAGTGGCACATCTGACTCTTGGTTTGGCTCAGGTCTTGATCTCAGGGTCTTAGGATCTGGCCTCACATGGGGCTCTGAGTGCAGAGCAGTCTCTCCGTCCCTCCTGCTCTGCCCCTCCCCTCACATGAATGAATAAATAAAATCTTAAAAAAAAAAGATACTATTCATTGACTATATAATCCTGAGTTACAACATCTAAGTGTTAATTTGCACTGCATATTACTTCGCAAACTGTTACGGAATACACATAGGGTACTATTATTAAAATACACTTACTTTTCACCAGGAGAGCCACAGGTAACATCAGTCAGCAGAGAAAAGGCAAAATTCTCTGTCACTTCAGTGAAGTGACTGAATCCCCTAGTGTCTTTACGCTTTGGGTTAATAAGAGCACAGAGAATCTCATAAAAAAGATTTCGATTTTCAATACTGAATGCTTGGCTTTTTCCTTCAACAGATATCTAGAAAAAAAAAATCAGTATAAACAAATATCTTCAAAAATAAAACTGTTTAATGGTACATATGGTACAGTACATGTTCTTTATGAACAGTTATTAAAATTACCAAAATAAAGAAGAAATCTTGATGAATTTAAGAAAAATCAGCATCAAAATTATATTTCAAGTACACTTCCACTTTATTTTATTTATTTTATTTTTTTTAAAGATTTTATTTATTTATTTGACAGACATAGATCACAAGCAGCAGGGGGGTGGGGGGAAGGAAGCAGTCTCCCTGCCGAGCAGAGAGCCCAATGTGGGGCTCAATCCCAGGACCCCGGGATCATGACCTGAGCTGAAGACAGAGGCTTTAACCCTCTGAGCCACCCAGGTGTCCCATACTTCCACTTTAAAAAAAGCATAATCATTTATAAAGAAGAGTCATAACCAGCAAAATAATTTTTATTTAATAACTGGATAAAACCCCAGGTTTCTTGGATCACTTATTTTTAACTACAATAATTAACATCATGAATTAAAAGTAATTTCACTTTTATATCTATCCCAAAAATTCTTTCTCTTTTGTTCTACAACTTAGGAAGTAAATACAAGAATATTTGCCAACAATAGAAGAAAGATTATTCTTGTTTACCTGGCTTTCCAGGAACAGAAGCCACAATCTACCACTACATGTCTAATGATCAAATGAAAAAATCCTTTTCTAACCAAGAGTAGCCGGCTGCTCCCGGTACTCTTGTCTTTATCTGGAAGTATGAGCCTTCCTACCTTAAAGAACTAGATTATTTGTGTTTGCAGGACAAGAAGAGTAAGAGGAAAATGGCCTTCATGATTTATTTTGTTTTTCCTTGCTAGAATGACAGGGACCACATCTTTATTGTCTGACTAAGCATGGGTGCAAAGCCATTGATTTGTTATCCCACTATTCTTCTATACCTGAGATGTCCCTATAAATCCTTCAAAATCCAAATTAGTCATCACTTCCTCTGTGATTTCTATACTGTGCCCCACTTGCCAATATACATAATCTCTCTTTGTAACTTACACATACCTTTATTAATGAATCTTTGACAACACTGAAATGATTTGTCTGTTGTTCCTACCAGTTGAGCTCATTGAGGAAGTTGCCTATATTCTCCATATTATATTTAAAGCTTGTAATTTACACAGTGCCAAGCTAATAGCTGAACTCAAAGGATCTAAAAGAATATCCTTCTATAAGATAGTAAGGAAGAATGGAGAATACTGCGTAAAGAAAAGATGGCAAAAGATACAAAGTAAATTTATTTACTTACATGGCAATGAAACAAAGTAAAAAGTTAACAAAGTAAAAATTTAGCAAATAAAAGCTACAACAGAGAAAGGGAACAGCCCAGATTCCCAAAACAATCAAACTGAAATGTTAAATGAAAAAAAAAAAAAAAAAAGCTCAGGAAATGCTCCCAGAACTCAGAGAAAATAAAACTGATAAATAAAACAAATCTATAAAATACAACAAGCATATAACAGGGCTGGTAGAAGCAAAAAGAGAGAGAGAGAGAGAGAAAGGCCACAGTTCCTTGATAAGCTAAAGAAACAGTCATGTCTAAAAATGCAGAGCTTGCTTTATACTCAAAAAAGAAACACCACCAGATGCATCTGGGTGATTTTTAAACATTATTTCAAGTGTTTAAAAAAAAAAATCCTACCAGAAACCATATAGAAAAAGAAAAATTAGTAACTGAGAAACAAAAATTCATTCTGACATCAGACTTTTTTGTAAATGAGATACCAGACGTCAACAGAGCGAAACATACAGTTTTAAGAATAAAAAGCTTAGCGAAATAAGTCAAGCAGAGAAAGACAACTATCATATGATCTCCCTGATATGAGGAAGTGGTGATACAACATGGAGGCTTAAGTGGGTAGAAGAAGAATAAATGAAAGAAGATGGGATTGGGAGGGAGACAAACCATAAGTGACTCTTAATCTCACAAAACAAACTGAGGGTTGCCGGGGGGAGGGGGTTTGGGAGAAGGGGGTGGGATTATGGACATTGGGGAGGGTATGTGATTTGGTGAGTGCTGTGAAGTGTGTAAACCTGGTGATTCACAGACCTGTACCCCTGGGGATAAAAATATATGTTTATAAAAAATAAAAAATTAAAAAAAAAAAGAATAAAAAGCTGTCATCTAAGGTTTTTAGAACCACCCAACCTTCCATTCATATTTAAGGGAAACACAAAGTTTCCTTTAGTAAAACACACAAAAAATAAAGCAAAAAGGCCATCTATAAAAAACTCCTGGTTTGTATGGGTCCTGATTTCAGCATGTTATCCTAACTTCTCTGGTGTTCACAATAATCCTACTAAAGAGGTGCTACTATTCCTTTGTTTTATTTCCAGACAAGGAAACTGAGGCAAAAAGAAGATGCCTAACTTGTCTGAGGTCATGAACATGGTGAATGGTGAAGTCCAGGAGGCACATGTTACAGCCTCCCTGATGGGACTCAAGACACTCCCTCAACTTGCTTGTCCTAAACTAAAAACACAGACTGAGACGACAGTTAGTTGTCAAGTCAGTCAAAATTATTGCAAGCATGAAATACAAAACCAGAAAAGAAAAAATCGAGATAAGTGTCAATCACTATTAGTATGGTTATAAAACATACCAAATGTAAAAATTAATTCTTGAAAAAAAACTGGCATTAAAAAGTATAGGATGAAATATTCTGACTGTAAAAGGCCATTTTACATAAACAACAATAAAAAACACCCAAACTGAAATACAAATCAAAACCACAATGAGATACCACCTCACACTAGTCAGAATGGCTAAAATTAACAAGTCAGGAAATGACAGATGCTGGCGAGGATGCGGAGAAAGGGGAACCCTCCTACACTGTTGGTGGGAATGCAAGCTGGTGCAGCCACTCTGGAAAACAGCATGGAGATCCCTCAAAAAGTTGAAAATAGAGCTACCCTACAACCCAGCAATTGCACTACTGGGTATTTACCTTAAAGACACAAACGTAGTGATCCAAAGGGGCATGTGCACCTGAATGTTTATAGCAGCAATGTCCACAATAGCCAAACTATGGAAAGAACATAGATGTCCATCAACAGATGAATGGATCAAGAAGAGGCAGTGTATATATATATATGTATATACATATATATATATAATGGAATACTATGCGGCCATCAAAAGAAATGAAATCTTGCCATTTGCAACGACATGGATGGAACTAGAGGGTATTATGTTTAGCGAAATGAGTCAGTTGGAGAAAGACAACTATCATGTGATCTCCCTGATATGAGGAAGTGGAGATGCAACATTGGGGGGTTAGGGGGTAGGAAAGGAATAAATGAAACAAGATGGGATCAGGAGGGAGATAAACCATAAGAGACTCTTAATCTCACAAAACAAACTTGAGGGTTGTCAGGGAGATGGGGGTAGGGAGAAGGTGGTTGGGTTATGGACATTGGGGAGGGTATGTGCTATGGTGAATGCTGTGAAGTGTGTAAACCTTGTGATTCACAGACCTGTACTGCTGAGGCTAATAAAACATTATATGTTCATAAAAATAAATAAATAAATAAATAATATTAAATACAACAACAACAAAAACCCACCCAAATTATTCAAGTTGATTTACAAAAAAGTAGAAAACCTGAATGAAGCATGGGGAAAGGTTTTAAAACTGCCAGGAGAAAAAATAAAAAGAACTTTGTTAGGGGTGGGGGACCATCAAACTTTCATAGAACAAATTATTCCTGTGCTCATTCAATTGTTCCAGAACACAAAACTAGAGGCAATGCTGTTCTGATTCATGTTCTACAAGTTTCAATCATCTGGAAACCAAAACCCAGAGAAATCTAAAATTTGTATATCAAACCCAGCAGTCTTAAGAGACTGATACTATTGTTAAGGTGACCAACAGAATTTTAAATTATTTTCATTGTACTATGCATAGGAAAATCAAGGGATAGAATATTAGGTCATAGCAAAAATTTTCCCAAGGTCACAGCTGGATTTTATCCAGAAAATCTTTAGAGTGAATTATTTAAAGCTGTTGCTCTTTTCAGCACAGTATTTGCTTCTTCTAAACATAAATAAGTAGTCCTTTCTGATGAGTATAACAATATCTAAGATTTATTAAGTTCTTCATATAAAAACACATAGAGAGCAGATTCTATTTTTATGAAGTTAGAATGTAGGGGGAAAAAACTTACAAATATGAAACAATGTCACTCAAAATACAAGACCTTAGAGAATGAAGTTCAATCTAGTACTTGAAGTCCTATTCTACGCTCTTGGATTTGAGGCTACCTTAGAGGTTTATATGAATGAAGTATGGATGGACTATATGAATACTTGCCAGGTAAAAGCACAGGTGACTCTATTTAAATATCAGATAAACAACCAATAGTTGTTTGATACATGTATATCCCAAACACTACACCAGCATCACCTTGTTTTAATCACTGTAAGTTCATAATATATTTTTCATATTTAGTGTGGTTTGGTCTCTACCATTTTTCTTCTTTTTCATAAAGTTTCTGTCCATTCTCTCATGTATATTCTTCCAAGTCAATAATGGCAGGTTAAAAAATAAAACAAAAGGGGCACCTGGGTGGCTCAGTGGGTTAAAGCCTCTGCCTTGGCTCAGGTCATGATCCCAGAGTCCTGGGATCGAGCCACATATCGGGCTCTCAGCTCTGCAGAGAGCCTGCTTCCCCCTCTCTCTCTGTCTACCTCTGCCTACTTGTGATCTCTGTCTGTCAAATAAATAAATAAAATCTTAAAAAAAAAAAAAAAGACTCTCCCTCTGCCCCTTCCCTTCTCTCTCTTTCAAAGAAATAAATCTTTAAAAAATATAAATAATAAAAATTTAAAAATAAAACAAAAAACCAAAATAATTTACTGCTGCTTTGATAGGGATTATGTTGCATTTACAGGTTAATTTACAGAAAACTGTTGTCCTTATGATATTGAATCCTTCTGTTGTGGGACAAGGCAAAGATTTCTATTTACTCGAGTGTTTCATGTTATTCAGTAAAATTTTTCAGTTTTCTTTATATATTATTACATAGATCATTATATAAAATATATTATAAAATGTATTAAATTATTAAGTCAGTTACCCAAATAACCAGAATTCAGTAATGACACACACATAAAAATTGAATTTGAGAAGACAATATGACACAACGTTAAAAAAATTTTAGTAACAATAACATGATTTGAAAATAATCATGTTTGCTAAAGGTTACTCAAAAAAGTTAATTATATTTTTCCATATGAGTTTCTTAATAATTCAGTTTCATTATTCATGACAGATACAATGAAAACCAATCAAGATATACTACTTGACAACACTTGTTAAAGAAATGTTGATTCTAGACCAATAATATGTAGCTCTCTTATATAACTCATTGGCAGGTGGGGGGAAAGGAGCAGAATGTCCTTATCTTCCCTAAATCATATGAAAAAAATGTTTTGTTTTCTAAAATGTAGCCACTGTGCATTCTTTCCATCTTCTTGGCCAAAATCAACTTGTTACTGTCCTATGCCATTTCATCATTAGGAAGTTTAAGTAACAATATTTCCCATAGTGAATTCTTATCACTAGAACTTTCTCTGCATGAAATAGCAGTCATTTCTCTCTCTCTCTCTCTCTTTTTTTTTTTTAACAAGCTATTTGGCAGGGCCTCCTCTCCTTGCTAGTGTGCTTTATAATTTGCTTTTCTATCCTCCAGGAGTCACATTTTAAGAGACAGCATGAGGAGTAAAATAGGCATGATAATCTAAACTCCATTGTTAGCATTTTAAGTATTTAAAGGGTCACCATGTAAAAATACAGTATTTATAGATTCACATGTATATATTCAAGGCTTTTCATACTTACATATAAATATGTTGGTAAGAAATATCTTGATTAAAAAGCCTCAAATAAATACCCATAAGAATCTTTTCCTTTAATAATGATTCTTTTCAGGGGCGCCTGAATGGCTCAGTGGGTTAAAGCCTCTGCCTTCCGCTCAGGTCATGATCCCGGGGTCATGGGATCAGGCCCTGCATCGGGCTCTCTGCTCGGCAGGGAGCCTGCTTCCCTCTCTCTCTCTCTCTCTCTGCCTGCCTGCCTGCCTGCTTGTGATCTCTGTCTGTCAAATAAATAAAAAAAATCTTTTAAAAAAATGATTCTTTTCAGATCTCTTCTTTTATTGACATTTTTAGGATTTTATATCTCCATTTAATTTAATCATTTGCAGAAATATAAATAAATAAATGGGTTAAAAATAAAACCGGGTTGATCTAACTCCACACCATTTGAATGCCTGAAATCATCTGGTCATTTCTTATTTCTCCTCACTGAGGGAGAAGCAGGAGGGGCAGCGACTAAGGAAAGGGCAGGAGTACCTGTTCCATGGAAGACTCAAAAACTGAGATGCAATCTCAACAGAGATTCATCCATTTTCTGGAGAACCAGAAAGAGCTTTTAGCTTCTGACATCTGATGCCCCTTGTCAGACACTGGGCTGTCTTTACTGATGCTGTAGATTACTGATCACTCTCCAGATTTAAGACTGGGGTTCACAGATAGACATCAGTCACTTCCAAGCCAAAGTACAGTGTCAGCTATGATCAATTCCACTCTTATGGTCAGAAGCTTAACCCTATCATAATGTCATGATGACTGACATGGTAACTATTTTAATATTTTAATATATGAAATTTTACTCACCCAGCTGCTACTGCTTACAAGGGCTTCTTACCTTATCTATTAAATGCATCACGGCACTGAGCTGTTCATCTGTGTTCTCTGTGGCCACTTTCATGCTGATGCTGTGGAGTACTCTGTTAAGAATGTCCCCATCCAGGGGCTGCTGTAACTGATCCGCAAGTCCCCAGAAGGACTGCGAATCCGCATCAGAGACGAGAGTGATGTTAGCAGTCCCATACATTTGATCAATTCTGGCCCCACCTTTGGGGTCGAAAAGCACAATCTGGAAGCGTTTAGGAAATGGATTTAAAGACCCTATCTCTGGCGTTAGGATGACATCCAATATGGCATTACTCTGGCCTGGTTCAAAGACCAGCATCCCTTCAGTTCTCACAAAATCCTTCCCGGAAAGAGCTGGAGAGATCAGAGTACGGCCCACTGTTTCAGCGCTCCTCAACTCCTAGAAATTAAACAGCACCATGGAAGTGAAACTGTAACACCTCTTATTTTCTCCTGAACAAATTCCTACTTCTCAAACACATCCTATTTCTCTTAAACTGATGGGCTACAGCACCATGAACACTAAAACATGGGGTTTTATATTTCTGAGATAAATCAGAGAAATAAATACACATCACAGTGATGATGTTAGGAAAGACAGATGCCTTAGGACAGAGGATGGGGATGAGAAAAAAAATGGCATTACTGCCTCGCAGAAGTTCTGCAACTGTGAACATGCTGTAAACACTGCTCTAGACAACACAGGCTGCATAACAGCAGGCAATATAGAGGGAAAGAAGGAGTATTTATGTTTTCATTCTCACCTACAAAGTTTGGGAAGGTGGGAGTTTGGAGGAGTAAAAAGAAGGAAGAGAGGAAGCAGGAGGAAGCAGAAGAAACTGGTATCCTGGTGGTTACACATTAGTTGTGAAAATACCTTAAAGAATAAGGTTCTGGCCATATAGACTTGTGAATTTCTTCAAGCCGTGGTTATTGAAATGGATTTTGTCTTTTTGTTTGTTTTTTAAGTGAAGCATGGGAACGTAGTCAAGAAAGAACAAAAGAGGCGTGCCTGGGTGGTGCAGTCAGCTGAGTGTCTGACTCTTGGTTTCAGCCCAGGTTGTAAGCTCAGGATGGTGGGATCAAGGCCTTCAAGTTCTATGCTCAGCACAGGGTCTACTTGGGACTCTCTTTCCACTCTCTCTGTCCCTCCCATTGAGCATGTGCACTTGCATTCCCTCTCTTTCTTTAAAATAAATAAATAAATCTTTTCTTAAAAAAGAGCAAAGGCAATATACATTTATTTACTACTGAGCCAACAGATTATCTGTTGAATAGATAGATATATCTATATTAAACTCCTAGTATGTGCCAGGGGGTAATACTGTGGCTATAGATGTGAACATCAGAATGTCTACATTCATGGAACCTCTGTATCAGAAGATACAGGTAGTGCAAAAGTTACAGAATTAATGATGTAATATTACACAAAGATGAATTTTTGAAGAAAAATAAGACTATGTAAGGCAATATAGGGTGATGGTAAGGGTACTGTTTTAATACTGCTGGTCACAGAAGCTCCTGCTGTGATATTTGAGCAGAGACTTTAGTGATGGAAACAGACCATATAAGGATCTGGGGGAAAATATTCTAGGCAGAAGGAAGAGCAATTACAGAAGCCCTGAAATGGGAATCATCTTAGAATATTAGAGGAAGAACCAGAAGGTCAGCCTGATTAGAAGAAGGATGAAGGTATCAGAAGCTGACATCAGAGAGGTAGGCAGGGTCAGACCATATACATTCATCATATAAAGCATGGCAGGAAGACACTGGAGAATTCCAGCAGGAGAATAACACATTTTATTTCAGATCTTCATGAGTGTTCTGGCTAGAGCAAGGAATGAGCATAGGCCCAGGGAGAAGAGATAGGACATTTTTGTATTACTTCATGCAAAACACAGTGGTAGCATGGAATAAGGTTGTAGGAGTGGAAGAGTAAGAGGTGCTCTGAGTGGAAATATATAATGAACTAGAGTCGGTAGGACCTTCTCGTTAATTCAATGCTGGGTGGAGAAGAAGAGGAGAACAGGGATAACTCTTTGCCTAAGTGAATGATGGGAAACAGGGAAACACTGTTATGGGAGAAATCAAGAGTTCTTTATTATTCACAGTAAGCGTGGAATGCCTTTTAGACATTCAAATAAAGATGTCAAGTATGTGCAATCAAATATAAGTTGAGATCATGGGTGGTAATGAGGTTAGCAGTAAAAACCACAGGAGTTCTCATTTTGTAGATGATATTTAAAGAAAACAGATTTGGGTGGCCTAGCCTGGAGAAAGAATCTAGGTGGCCCCCAATATTAGCTGGTCAGGAATACTTCAGGCCACAGAAAGGAGCTGCCAGTGAGGGAAGGGTAAAGAATAGGAAAAAGCAGTGTTCCAGATGCCCAAGAGAAGAGCATGCTTCTGGAAGGAAGTGATCATTTTTGTCAAAAAATGAAAAGTGGATGGAGATAAGCATTTTCAAGAGCATTTGCAGCACAGTGGTAGGAAAACAAAACAAAACAAAACAAAGCTTCCCTGAAGGAAACAACACAAAAGCAGACTGACTTCAGAATGGATACAGTATCCACTGGAATACCATGTTACACACATCAACATGGGTATTCCTTAAAATCATGCTGAGCACAAGAAGCACACCATAAAACAATCCGCTGGAAGAATCTCAAGTGCATAGTTTCCTAAAGAGGTAAAACTAAACAGCACATGGTAGGTGATAAAACTATAAATAAAAGCAAGGGAATAATTCAGCATGAAATTCAGGGTGGAGGTTATCTGCAAGAAGTGGAAAGGTTATCTTACAAGAGAAGCAGAACAGTATCAGAGAAGGGTTCACCGCGGCCAGTTCTAGGATTCCGGTAAAGCCGGATTACTTAAACCAGATGGTAGTGATTTTGTGACTATAAACTGCATATCTATATACTGATCTGATATCTATATACATGTATATGTATCTATTACATGTATATGTATCTATTACATGTATCTGTTAAAGGTATATATATATATATATGTACACACACACACACATAGAAATCTGATAGAACTTATTTCACAATTCACTTTTAAAGGGAATGGAATAATCAAAATGTTCTTGCGTTTATAAAGCACATAATTAACATAAAAAGCATTATGCAATTTAAAAGCAATGACAAAAATCAAGATAGCTATATCCTCTGAATAGCATAGGTAATGGGAGAAGAAGAAGAAAAGTCATACTCTTTCTTGAACTTGTGTGCTTTGGGCTATAGGATAAGCATACATAAATAAAAGTACTTGGAACTGGCTTTCAAATATGGCTTATGTATAGGCCTATTTAAAGATAACTAGAGTCAGTTATATTTTTACTATCTCAAATCTTCATATCCCTTTATGTCACAAATACACAGATACAAGGGAATTTATGTTAAGACTATAGTATTTATGTACTAGGAATGGTAACCTGTCAAAGGGTATGTATGCTACAGCTCCTGTTTTAACTATATTATTATAATCTACTTAAAGTAAAGTGAAAATTGATATCTTTGTAACAGAATAGTAACTTGGTCCATAATTACTTCCTCATTCCTGGCAGCTACAAGAAAAGGGAATTTTGCATCTTTGTCTTCCAGTAATATGCCCAGCATTCAGAGGGAGAAAATGCGCTGGCAATGAAGAAACAGGAAAATAAATTAATACCAGAGAGGTGAGAGTTTCATTTCTATTTTTCAATTAATTTTTTTAAATTTTGAGATAATTATAGATTCACATGCAGTTAAAAGACATAATAGAGAGTGATCTCCTGCACCCTTTATTCAATAGCAGTCCTTGGTAATATCTTACAGAACTAAAAGATATTATCTTTTATCTGGGATAACCGGGATATTCACATCGATAAAGTCAACATACAGAACACTTTCATCACCACAGGGACCCTTCATGTTGATTTTTATAGTGTTATAAAAATGGTATGAGTTACATGCTAGTGACAGCATGTGTTTTTCAAGGAATCATTTATGACGAATCTAGAAAGACTGTAAGTAACTCTGATAGAGATACTAGCATTTAGATTCTTATTATGGCGACCTGAATCTCACTCTCATTTGAGTGCATGAACTAGTTGATAATGTGCCTCAAATCTCTTTATCCTCTCTCCTTCATCTCCAGTGCCCCTTCTTCCCCTCTACAAAGTAGTGAGCATATGATGATATGGATTTCATGGGAGAAGAAGAATGAAGCATGTATTTTATCCCATTTCTCTTCCTATCTTCAAAGCTCAAAAGAAAAAAAAAATATGAGAATCTCCCACTATGAATCAAAATACCTCTCTTCGGCTTCATAACACTCACTTCAAGGCTATTGAGAATGGAGTATTTTTCTAGAGTCTCATATAATAGAGAGTTTTACCTTCTTATTTTCCAAGCTGTGGACTGTCACAAAGACCAGCTTTTCTGCCTGGCAAGCTTCCAGACAGTTCACTATGCACAGCTTTGGTTCAAATCTCTATGCTGTTAATACAACAGCAACCACCTTTGAAACCTAGAGGCCTAAAGAGTCTCCAGGGTTGGAATCTTGAGAGAGGGGGAATGGCAGCATTGACCAGAATGGTGGTTTCCAAACTGTGGATTTCTTTGAGTTAGATGAGTCAAGGGAAAAAAGGCGGGGTAGAGAGCTAAAGTGGGCATGCTCTAATCCCCACAAATGTGTTTTAAGCAGAGTAGATACATACTTTTGTGTTAATATAATATTAGAGTATGGCTGCTAAAACAAAGTTTAAAAAATAATGCTAGAAATGTTGATGGCGTTATCTGGACCAAGTCCAGGGTCCGGTCACTTAGTGTTACACAGTATTGCTCTTCTGAGTCCCTGGTTACTCACCTACTCTCTTGCTTCCCCAAGATCCCCTAACAGGAAGGATGTGAAAAATGGCAGGGAGACCTCATGAAATCAGGGATGTAAAGAACCCTAAAGATCAATTAGCGTGTAATGTTTTGGAGAAGGAGATTTTCAACCAGTTCAGATACAGAACATAACAAAGATTCTTAACTTTTTGTTTCTGGGTTTTCAAAGTTACATTCTGGAAAAATTTTAGCTCCCTAAAGATTTTATAGAACGGATTCATATAAAAACACTTTGCATTGTATTATCACCTTTTTCAAAAAAAAAGAAATACAAGACTATCACCTTAAAACATGACCAAAGTTAAACAACTGAACTGTTTCAAGAATAAAGTTTAATGTAATAAACACAGGGTGAATTATGATAGTATCATGAGAAAATCATGTTATCAAATATTCTTTCTCATTATATAAGCTACAGGTAAAGAAGAAAACCCTAATCTAGATATTCCATGCTCACCTGGGTACTGAAGTTAACAGACATCATCAGTCCTGTCCCAGAATCTCTGGCCACCTGCAAAGTGATTAAAGTGGCCTTCCTATGAGCCACTGGCAGCCGAGAACCCACAGAAAAATACACGAGGCTTGGAGGTTCGTCACTCTGTAAGAATTTAATCGGTGCAAATCTGGCACTATTGTTTATTGCTGCTCCAGCACTTACTTCATACAGTTCCACAAAAAAGGGCCTTTCAACGTGAGGTATCTGACAAGTAGAAAATGAGACAAGAAGGATGATTACCAATGTTCCTATTTTTATCTAACTCTGACATTAAGAAATAATTTTATTTATATACATAATTATAAAAATAAATACACATCTGGAGATACATTCCATATAATCACAGGATTAAGTTCTTATGTTAGATTACCACAGGGCTTATTTTTTCAGATTTTCTTGAAGAAACACCTTTACTCTCTCCAGGTAAGTGCCTTACTAGAAAATCGGCGTCAGGAGACAAACTTTGTGTACTTCAATATGCAAAGAGATAAATAAAACCTATCAATACAATGAAATGTTATTTAGAAGTTAAAAGGAATGGGACACCTGGGTGGCTCTGTTGGTTAAGTGACTGCCTTCGGCTCAGGTCATAATCCTGGAGTCCTGGGATCGAGTCCCATATCGGGCTCCCTGCTCGGCAGGGAGTCTGCTTCTCCCTCTGACCCTCCCACTTCTCATGTTCATTCTCTCTCTAAAATAAATAAATACAATCTTTAAAAAAAAAAAAAAAAGAAGTTAAAAGGAATGAACCATTTCAGTGCTTTTCACTGTGGATGGATCTGAAAACATGCTAATGAGTAAAAAGAATCAAGATGCATAATGATGTATATAGCACAATACAATAAATGTAAAGTTTAAAATTAAAGCTTACTACATAATGTTAATAGAGACACATTTATGTAAAGATTTAAAAACAATATTGGCTCCTACTTATGGAATGAATAACTCATGGGAATAGAAGGCACAGCACAGGGAATATAGTCAATGGTACTGTGATAGTGTTGTCTGGTAACAGATGGTAGCTACACTTGTGAGCATGGTATAATGTATGGAAACGTTGAATGACTATGTGGTATACCTGAAATTAATGTAACATTGTGTGTCAACCATACTCAAATAAAAAAATTAAAATAAAATAACAATTGACAAAAATACTTATAAATAAAAAAAAAAAAACCCTCAAAATATCACTGACAGCAGTTGGCCTGGGTTGGCTTGGGGTTAGGGCAGGATATGGAGTTGGAGAAAGATGCTGAGAATAGGGGAGAAAGAGAGCTCCAACTTTGTAAGATTTAATTTTTATTTTTATTTTTAAAGGATTACACAGATATATGAACAAATAGTGATAATAGTCAATTCTGTAATTTTATGTATTTTTCAAAATTTCCCCCAATTCAGTATCAAATAAGACTAAATTTAGTCTGCTGGTTATAGTTTGTCATGTTTCATATCAGTTCTTTCTTAACAATCTCAAAAAATTATTCTCTAAAGCCTGAATTAAATTTGTAACATAGTGTTACCTGTTTTTACTTATTCACTCTTACACAGTAACATAAAAATCTTAGCTTTCTGGCATAACTCAAAGAAACTAAGCTGATATATTTTTCAACTGTGTGTGTCATTGTCTAGTTTGATATAATGCATTACTTTTACCTATTAGGGGCCTTATTCATCATTTGTTTTGTGATCATTTTAAGGAGAATCATTATGTCATGAAATAATATAACACACTTTAATAAAATCCAAGAACTAAGTCAAATCTTAGCCATACAGCAAATGAACTTAACCTCATTTTATTATCTGAAGAAATATATTCAGCTTCCCCATGGCACATATCATTCTTTACCTGATCAACTGTCAGTAGTATTGAAATGTGGAGATAATAGTATTCGTCTCATTTTTGAGAAACCAAATTTGGCAATTACAATAAACTAAAATACTAGGAAAGTATGGGTAACTAATTCAAGAATTATTATTCCCTAATGTCCGAGTAAGCTTGAAATCACAACAATTTCATGTAACTAAGGATGTCAGCATAGTATGCTCCAACACAGACTCCTGCCTTTTTTTCCCTAGTGAAATATTTCTTCGCTTTTTGATGATGATTACAATGGTTATTACAACAACTTAGGGTCAAAAGAATAAGTTATAATCTAAGTAAAGTACTATCTAAAACTGAATAACCTGCAGATAGGTGCCAACACATAATTAGACTAGAGACAAATGAATCTTCCAGTCTTATAACAAAAATACTCTATTCAAACAAGATGCCTGAATTATACTGGGAAACCAAAACTCACAGATCATATTTACACCTCCCTAAACTTAAACGTGACTTGGAGACCTCACAAGAACCTATTTCATGTGTAACGGCCCTAAGTTCCTTTCCTAGTTAGGTCAGAAGCCTTCCAGGGTGAGCTTTTGTTCAACTAGTATAAAATTATTTTTCACGATCCCAGATCTGCTTGGAAGTAGACAAAGTAATAATAAAATAATATCTTGCTTATTTACATATTTCTTCAAATATTTGCAACAATAAATGTTTAAATAACCTGTTTACTTTAAACGGATTTTATGGGTGAAGAAATGCCTCCTAAATTAATTCACTATCATCTTTACACATTTTGCTAGTATAGAACCAATCCATAAAGCAGCAGGGAAAGGGGAAATGGTCTGGAATTCAAAAGACAAGTTTAAATCTTGGCCAAGTATCTTACTTGGGAAAGTTACCTAAATTCTTTGTAACTTCAAAATGAAAATAGTGGATAACTGTAGAAATGATTATTAGAGATATGACAGAGTAGAAAAACTTCATGGGGCGCCTGGGTGGCTCAGTCGGTAGAGCAGCTGCCTTAGGCTCAGGTCCTAGTCCCAGGGTCCTGGGATTGAGCCCCGCATTGTGCTCTCTGCTCAGTGGGAAGCCTGCTTCTCCCTCTCCCTCTGCCTGCTGCTCTGCCTGCTTGTGCTCTCTGTCTCTTTGTCAAACAAACAAATAAAATCTTAAAACAAACAAACAAACAAACTTCATGTTGAGGGTTGGGAGACTGGACTGAAATTAGAAGAAACCACCATTAATCAGTGATGTCATTCTATGGATGAATGTGTTTGCTGTGTTGTGTTGCTGTGCTGTAATAATTCTGTAACCACTAGTGTTAATGTAGCTACTACATTACAATTACATTGTATGTAATATGTAATAGCGTTAATGTAGCTACCATGTTACAATTATATTACTAACAATTACATTGTCTTGGGCTCCATTTCCATCCACTCTGAATAAAAATTATTACTTATTTATAATTATATAATTATTATTATATCTCTTATGAAGGGGCAACTCCCTCTAAGAACTGTGCAAGGAACTTCTCTCATTCATTATCTCATTTAATCTAACAATGCTCTCATTAAGCCCATGAAACACAGGAGGCTCAGGGAGGCTAAGCAACTTGTCCCATGTCACTCAGCTCATTAGCTGAAGAGCTAAGATTTGAACCAAGTCTTCTATCATCAGAGTCCAAGCTCTTACCACCATTTTCCTAAATAAGTTCAGTATTCTTGAAGCCCTTCTTTATGTAAACATGTAGAGATGTTTCTTAGGTCTGCTGGGACCTCCAAATAATTTCTCAGAGCCTACTATGGAAAAACACGGCCACCGAACCAGTCTCATTTACATCTCTAAGTATCAGTTTATTAAACAAAGAAAGAATTTAAATTAGATAAAGTCATGTTTCCTTCTGGTCACAAAATGTGAGATGTTAAAATGCATATTAGAAGTTCACAGTATATTTTTGAAAAATATTTTTTCATTCTCCTAAGAATATCACTTTCTTCCTTCTTTTTAAATTTCCTTTTCCTGCAACTAGAATGTATATCACTCTTACTTATACTTTGCCTTTTAACAGCTGGGAAGTCAACAAGAGCAAAATGCTTTGGAAATTAGCTGCTTCTCAGGATGCAGAAGAAAACTCAACTCTATTATTGTAGTATTACACTGGGAAGACCAAATTCTTTCTCTTATGTAACTGAAACTACTTAGAAATGGGTTTAGCAGCATTTCCCTAGTTAGGAAAAAGGATATATACAGCATTCTATGTACTACCCACAACATTCTCTTAATCCATAATTATAATGTCTTTAGTAGCTAGGGCTTCCCTGGGTATCTCTCACCAGTAGGGCAAGCTCAGAGGAAGCAATCTCCCCTCCCATCTACCACTCTACCCAGCCTATCTCTCTTCCTCTCAGCTTCTCCAAGACCACCCCTTAGTTTAGCTCTTTTCTTTTCCCTCTTTCTCCTGCATGTAGAGACCTCCTTCAAATGAGATCAAAGCTCAATTTCTCTATCTTTCAGGATCTTTACTACTATACCTGCTTACTGTCACAAATAAGGTATTTCCACTCCATGAAAATCATTTTTATCTCTAAATACAAACTAGTCTCACTGTACAAGAACCAAGTCAGCGAAAGACTGATAAAGGCATTTATCTAAACAGCATTATAGGATTGAACGGACTTTGATCTCAAAAGATTTTTTCTTACGATGATAACGTTGACATCTATATATGAGATAGATATTTTGAGTCTCATGAGATCCATCCAAGATTCTAACTCACCAAAAATCGTATTTGAGATAAAATGCACAACAGAATTCTCAGGAACTCCTGTAGGCAGCATGTATTTACAGAGGATGAAGGGAGGAAAAGATGAATAAAACCATGTTCTAATTTTCAAGCAGGTGGGAGTCGAATAGTCAAGATAAAATATGTATAATAAGTTTTTACACTATATATTACTGGTAACTTCCATTAAAAAAGATAAGAAGTCTTTGTAAACTTAGAGAAATAAGAATTCTAACTGGAGGGGTTCCTGGGTGACTCTAAGTGTCCAACTATTGATTTTGGCTCAGGTCATGATCTCAGGGTCCTGAGATCAAGTCCTGCATCAGGCTCTATGTTGAGCATAGAGCCTGCTTAAGATTCTTTGTCTCCCTCTGCCCCTCCCCCCACTCATGCTCTTGTGCGCGCGTGTTCTCTCTCTCTCTCTCTCTCTCTCTCTCTCAGGAGGAGGAGGAGGTGGAGGAGAGTGAATTCTGACTGCAGATATGAGGGAGGCATCTTAAAGGAAGTGGTATTTTGATTAGTCCCTAAGGGAGAGTCAGGAAACATGAACTTGTGGGGGTTGAAGTCACAAAATTACTTGAAAAATGCCTAGAAGAGGACTTAAGTATATGTTTTTAAGCAGAGTAACATCATCAAATGTTTTGAATATTGAAATTTCTGTGCAATAGAAGGAATTAACAGCTAATGAAATTTTTCTCAAGAAAAGTAAAATATGATAAGGTGGTATATTAAGTTAGAAAAAAAATCAGTGGAAATTTAATATTTCAAAAATTTTTTTTTCCTAGCTCTATCACTACCCAAGGTGACCCACAGCAGCAGTACCTTTGCCAACCATCAACTCCCATGCATATCTAGATTTCTAAAACTCCTTCTGGTGAAAGAAATCAATTCCTTGGACAGTAGTTGATTAGATGTCTTAGATCAGGAAAAATCAAGATGGCTATGGAACATATATATTATTGATATAAAGCAAAAATACTTCCAGAGAGTTTTAAAGTAATATGAAAAGACAAAAGATCACCATAATAAGACTTCTAGTGGCCATGCCATGGCTACTTGAATAGCAAAAGGAAAGCCATTCAGTAATTAAAATTAACTGACAGACTTAGAGTATATTATGCTAAGAGAAATAAGTCAGACAGAGAAAGACAAATACCATATGATTTCACCACTTGTATGTGGAATCTAAAAAACAAAATAAATGAACAAAAAACCAAAAAAGCAGAAAAAGACCCATAACAGAGAACAACCTGGTGGTTGCCCGAGAGGAAGGGGTAGGGGGATAGGCTATGTGGGTAAAAGGGAGTAGGAGAAACACACTCCGGTTATGGAATGAATAAGTCACAGGGATGAATGATACAGCATGAGGAATATAGCCAATGATATTATAATAGCATTATATGATGACTAATGGTAGCTATACTTGCAGTGAGCATAGTATAATGTATAGACTTGTTAAATCACTATGCCGTACTTGAAACTAATGTAGCATTGTGTCATTAAAAAATTAAAAAAAATTAAAAAATTTGAATCTATAACAGTACCTAAAGGAGAAAAGTTACTGTAGTGTACAAAAAAGTGGTTATAATAGAAAATAAGTGTGAATAAAATAGTATGTACTCAGTATTTAATTAATTTTAATTTGAAGAAGAGTGTTAACATACCTGGACATCTAGGTCTTTGATTAAGTATGTGTTCATTTATTAAAGAATGGTAAATATTTTTTCTATATGTAAGTAGGAAGGAGATAACAAAAAAGTGTGAATAAAATAATCCTTCTTAGAAAAAGTAAGAATTGTACCAACAATAGCAGTAAAGTATTAGGACCTATGAAACACACATAAATGAAGATGAAAGCAAGTCAGAAGTGAAAGAATGCTGGTAGTTGCATGCAAGTTGGAAGATAACACAACTCTGCATTCCATTATCACAGAAGAGGTGAGCTAAAAGAGGTGTAATAAGAACACAGATTCGTTATCTCATCTTTTATGAGATGAAGCCTCTAGGGTGCCCTCCTAAATATAACAAGATACCAAAAAGGCAGGCATATATTTCTAACACCTCTAATAGACCAGCTCCACATTCAAGAGCAATAGGGCAGAGGTGCCTGGGTAGCTGAGTCCGCTAAGCATCTGCCTTTGGCTCAGGTCATGATCCCAGGGTCCTAGCTAGGATCAAGCCCTGAAAAGGGCTCCCGGCTTAGTGCGGAGTCTGCCTCTCCCTCTCCCTCTACCCCTCTACCCCGGCTTGTGCGCTCTCTCTCTCAAATAAGTAAAATCTTTAAAAGAGAGAGAGAGAGGGAGGGAGAGAGTAATGGGCCAATAGTTAATGTAAAGCCAATCCCGCCAAGTCCAAAGAACAAATCATTCTGTGTTAAGAAAAAGCAACCTGGAAGGCATATATTTAAAAAATATATACATAATGATCTAACAAGCGAAGTCCCAAAATAGATCCCAACCAGATGATCAGCAATTCTCATTTGAAACAACTTTAGACAAGAACCAGGACCCATAATCCTAACTAAGAACAAAGTGGCAATAACCATGAATATGTCATCTTCGGAAATAAGTATTATTTCTCTTTTGGAACCAGTAAAATTATTACAATTTTAATTCTTATAAAAGGTATGAAAATAGTATGTATGAAAGGTATGAAAGGGACAGTATGAAAATAAGCATTACTGTTAACCTCAGAGAAGATCAATCTAAATGGTATAGTAATCCTCAGAAAATGAAAAAATAAGTAGAGAAAAAAAATGAAAAAATATCTACAATATTGCTATTTAGAATGGGTTGAAGCATAGTTACATGTTCTGAAAAAATTGTATTTGTGCATTTTTTTTCTGCAGTTTCAAAGAAACCATGGTACTTTTGAACATTCATAATATTATTCCTAGTTTTTGTATTAAATATCTGAGTTTAAGAAACTAAGCAGTAGACAGAAAAAACACTACTGAGTGCTCATTATGCGTTAAATTATCACATTAAAAAAAGGTCACACACATTTGCTAAATGACTTAAGCTCTGGTAAGTTGGCAGTGACTAATACCATATGACTAATGCAGATTCCTATGGAAAGGCAGGAGCATGCTTGTTTCCTAAGTGCCTTGAGCAACATGAATGCACAGAAATTTATCCAAAAGCCCACCAAGCATAGCCTCAGTGCTTTTTTAGTAAATCAAAACTGAACTCTTAAACCAAATATGAATAGAGAATGAGAAAACTTACATTCTATGCATAAAATCTATGGATATAATGTGATTTGGCCAAAACTACAAGGATGACAAAAACATAACATTAAACATTCAGAGTAATCAAAATGTGTTTTTTTTTTCCCCAGAAATATTAATCTGCAGGAAAAGGGCATCAAGGGATCATTCCCTGAGCACTTGGTCCAGGAAGAATCTTGGAAATGACAAAAAATAGAAATGGAGGAAACTGACAAGGGTTTTTTTATTATTATTATTGAGATATTATTGACATATAACATTGTATTAGTTCTAGGTGCACATCTAAAAAATTCATAATGTCATAATGTGTAAACCTTAAGTCTATTATCCATAAAAGAGATTTAGATATTATGGCCAGGTGAGACACAAAGAATCTCTATATAACCAATGTGTAAATTTCAATAAAATGACTTTAAAATTACTAACTTTAAAGAAATATAATTAGAAGTTGAAAATACAGTCCCTCATCATTTCTTACCTTCTCCGATTTGAGCTCAATGGTGATCACGCACTTTGTTTGACCCACTATACAGGTTGTGGTCCCTGACACAGAGAGAAGTTCATCCATCAGGTTCACACCGTCTTTCTTGAGCACGGTCGCTGTTGTGTTAAATGTGACCCGCCAAAAGACCCTGACATCTTCAAAGGCCCTAGGAACAAAGCAAAACCCATGCAAAGGTGTCTAATGCAGAATGTGTCATCACTGTGCTTAAGTGGACTTCTTCCTCCCAAAGCACAGCACTTCTGGGACCACTGATAAAGCTGAAAATAACCAGTTCTCCTCATTACTGTTAAGAAACTAATGCCAGTGTTTATGTGGCATTCTTCCACCACACTCTATTCAATACTAAGTTATTTCTTAAACTACCATGTATCAAAGGAAACAAATAATACTTTTCTGCGTACTATGCCTATTGTGTACCAGAAATATGAAAAAAAAAAATTAGAGAGTACCCTTGCCTTCAAGTAAATGTTCTTTTCTTGTTGAGAATTCTTCTAAAGGAAACATGCTACTGCTAAGAATGGTTGTTATTATAAAAATAAAGGGCAGGGGATGACCTACGTTTCCAGAGAATTTATGTCCAAAATGGAAAAGGACATTTATCTCCGTGTACATGGGTATATACCAGATGCACATCTGTGATGAGCATTTGGAAGATGGGCACTGTTAGAGTATTAAATTGCAAGCAAAATTTTGGTACTTCCAAGTTTCCGTAACATTAAACAGTAGATATGCTGAAGTGAAGACTTAGATAAGATGACATCTGTATGGTACTTTATGAAGTACAAAACATTCAAGGTGGCCCTAGGTTATACTCATTAACCAAGTGTGTTAAATTCAAAGATGAAGAATGAGAGCAAACAAAATAAAACAACCCCCCCAAAATGAGAGCATCCGAACACTAACATACCAAATTCCATGCTACCTTCTATTAGCATTTCATCCTGTCTTTTACCATTTTATGAATCCAAATTAGATACTGTACAGACACATAGGATGTTACATCTTCTACATGCATATCAACATACCTGTTGGGTTGCCTTGTTACGGTAAGATGCAGTCTGTTTTTATCCGACCCTTCACCCAGCTCCAGTCCACTCTGGGACTCCTCACTGAATCCTATGATGCCATTGTGAAGATCACTCCCTGAGAAGAAAAATGGAGGGTTATTATGTACTAAAGACTTTAAAAGATCTCCAGGGCTTCACTCTTCTTTCCAGCTCAGGTGGTATAAAAGTGAGAAATTACAAGTGAGGAGGGGGAGTTACAATTTTTAAAGCTCTTTACTAAAATTAGAGTAGAATTGATATTATAATATCAAAGTGGCTAACACTTGGAGAACATTAGACTGGAAGAAAGAAAACATCAAATCCTACTCCCCACACTGACATACATGCTCCTCTCTCTCTGATGAGACTATATATGATAGTCCTTTACATTTTACATATTGGGGACTGTTTAAAGTTATTATATCCTACTGGACTAGCTATGATTTTATTTACAGCTGTATCCTCAATATCAAAATCAGTATCCAGCATATTTTAAGTGTTCAATCAATATTTACTGAGTAATGAACTCCATTTAACTGACTTACCCTCCCTATAAAAGCATTCGTGTTATGTATTTGGTTATCTGCCCCAGAGAAAAACAGAACTGTTAATGAGCTTCCAAGCATCCCTGACTAAAAGAAACACTTCTAAGCAACATTTCAGGTTACATGCACTATCATACTACAAATCGTGTTTAAACTGGAACAAGTCTAGGGACCACACTACACTGAAATGGTCACTCCAAATCTTTGCCAGCACATAAGCTATCTTCTCAGACTAGAGAAATGCCAGTACATAGTTCCTGCTGCTTTCCATTGCCCAGTGGCCCAGTTTTGCTAAGTGATCCTAAAAGCAATGATTCCCAAAGCCACAAGCTTTAAATTTGTACCCATCACTGCAAAACCTGATTGCTAATCTTCCAAGGAGATGGAACCTTGGAAGTTAGGGATCAAAATAAGGAAATAGAAAAGCGCTTAATGGTCCTGTTGGGGGAGAGCCAACAGTCACCAGCCTCTATTCAGCAGGTCCAAAGTTTGAGTCAATGTGGAGCCTATTAATTAGGGACCGTATTTTCCCGGTGTCTCACGTGTGCCTTGTTTCTGCATGAGAGCCAATCGTCGTCCTCACCCAATTCATCACTATGACCACTTCTCAGCCCTGCCTCAGAACCTCATCAGAACCTGCCATCAACGTTTTTCCTCAGCAGCATTTGTTTCCTTGTCATTTTGGTGGTCTTTGGTCTCTCCAAATAGATTATAAATGTCTCACAAGCACAAGCATTTTCTTTTCCAGTGCGATAGCATTTAGCATGGTTCTAGTGAACAAAATACTCCCCTTACCACATCTGCAAGAGTAACTTTGATTCATCTAGTAAGATGAATCAAGACTTCTAATGTGCTAATGATCAAGCCCAAAACTAATTAAATTTGTTTTCTCCTGATGTTATTTTAGAAGTTTGTTCTAAAATCTAAATGTGCAAAGACTATGAAGATTAGCTAAAGATAAGAGGAATGGGAAAAATTAATGATGTGGTCAAAAGGGAAATACTATGTTAAAAAGCAGGAGAGGAAAAGACAAATAAGGAAACATGGACTAATATGACCATGCAAATGTACTGTAGATGTTACCAGGTAAACTGCATCATGTGACATTAAGAGGTAGCTATCTGTGTGTCATCAATGTACTTTATGTAGGGAAGGTAAACATTAGAGTACCTGCCTCATCGAGGCTCAACTGAGTGACTGCGTGGAGAGTTAGACAGGGATTTATCTAGGATAGCAAGGAGCTCTAACCAACATTTTGGCCGGCCTGTGCCTCTGCCAAACTAGTTGCTAAACATTTTGACTGTCATCCCTGGTCACATTCAAATAACTATAATTAAATATCTATGTCATGGAATGGAAGAGGAGGTTGCTGAGTGTCAAAATAATTTTAATAGAAAAATATAGATGGCATTAAGCTAATGTGAATCAAAACCAGTAAATAACTTGGTGAATAGAATTAGGATTTATAAGATTCAATAAACTGGAGGAATAGGAATAAATAACAATTCTGACTGGTGGAAATTTGTTGGGTAACATAAAGGGGATGATGCTAGGTATAAAAGGAATTACACAATTGAAAAATTAGGACTGAATTATTACTGAATGGCTAAAATACAGTAAAAATTCTAGGAGGAGGAATCAAATCCTAAAAGTGGACCATAAAGATGTGTATTCCAATATTTTCCTTTTGTAAAAGAGAAGGATAAAGAGTAGACACTAAAAGATTTCATTGAGTCTCCCAATTGATACTTAATCTGGGCCATAAATAGAGGCTTCATGACATTTAGTTTTCACTATATTATTTTATCATGGTGTCATCTGAAACTGTAAAGAACTATATAAAATTGATAAATGCTTATAAAAAAGAACAGAGTAGGTAAGAATCATAAGATGGACTTCTCAATACTCTAATTAGTGTAAGGTACTGGCAAACTGAGCTAAACCATGGTAAGAAAATACAGTATGATTTCAGATGAAAACTACAAACTATAACTGAAAACTTTTTAGAAGATGCATGAGGAATTCTTTAAAAAAAATCACTAAAGGGGCGCCTGGGTGGCTCAGTGGGTTGAGCCGCTGCCTTCGGCTCAGGTCATGATCTCAGGGTCCTGGGATCGAGCCCCGTGTCGGGCTCTCTGCTCAGCAGGGAGCCTGCTTCCCTCTCTCTCTCTCTCTCTGCCTGCCTCTCCATCTGCTTGTGATTTCTCTCTGTAAATTAAATAAATAAAATCTTAAAAAAAAATCACTAAATATTTAAACTATTGTAATACATACACCCAACGTTAAAAAAAAAAAATTATATAAACTGCATTGGTTCAAAAGGAGAACGACCAAAAAAATAGTTTTAATCTATTTCCCAACATAAAGGAAGAATTTCCTAGTAATGAGACTTAAATTTGGGGGATGGATTATTGAAAGTGGTTTGGAAATTCAGAATGAGGTTTCAGAACAGGATAGCCAATCATGTGTTTGAATGATTAAATTAAATATTTTCCAGGGGAAGAACACAGACTTATGCATTTTTAAGATCTTCCCTATATTGTGAAAGTATAAATGTTATAGATTGTTTAACTGGCTCAGAGCTAAGTGACATTTACAGTCCATTAAATTCTAGCGTGGCGCCTCAGAACGACATCATGAGTTCACGTTATGGGTCTATGCCACAAGAAAACAATGTTTAATGAGTAACTATGAGTGATTCAAGTAATTCACCCTCTCAAATTAAATTTAAGACAGAATACTATTATTATAAATTCTGTAGCATGAGCACATTTTTATGTCCATTACTCCAGAAATATACCTGTAATAATGATTCTGGCAAAAGCTGCAAATCCACTGTCATCCTTCCCCCTCACAATCTGTGCCCCCCCTTGAGGGTCTGTGAGAAACACGTAGAAGAATTCCTGCCCCTCAGGCTCATCATCATCCAAAATCTGAACCAATACTTTACGTTCTCTTTCTCCATCTACAAACGTAAGGATAAGGGTTTGTTCTTCAAAATCTTCTTCTTCAGTAGCCCACGTTAGGTTGGAAATTCCATAGCTATCATGAAAGGGCAAAGCATTTGGTTCCCTCTGAGCAGATCTTTCACCAAAAGTTTTAACGGTTATGGTGACATTGCCAGTAGACCCACCAGTTCTTCGAATGAGAATTTCTGCAGCATTAAGTGTACCGTTTTTCACCTCTTCTTCAACATAAACAATAGGTGGCCCAAGACTAAAGATTCCACGGATGGAAACATTTGCAGTCACAGTGCCCACATCAGGCTTCTCAGACAAGGCAGATGTATCCGGAACGGTGACAAGTTTCTCAGGGATGGCAGATACACCAGCCGCCTCGGTAATAACAGCAATCATTTCAGTGGGCTGTGGAACAGCCGTTATCTTGGTTGTGTCAGGGTATGTGGTTGAGAAGTCAGTTGCTGCGGGAATGAGAGCTGTGTTAACTGCTACAGCCACAGTTGTCTTAGGGAAAGAAATATCCATTCCTGCCGGATCATCGTTATCCAATATTGTGATCAATGCCACGCTAAAATCTAGATTGAGGCGTGGTCTCCAACGGGCATCTAACTTTTGTAATCCTGTCATTTCTACTGAAGTTAGATTAATGTAAAAAATTTCCTCTTCCTCGGGAAGCTGGTCATTAATAATGATTATTTCAAAATCCACCTCAGGTTGGAATTTTTGAAAAAGCAATTCCCCATTCTTAACAGGCTCAAAGTCTTCCAGAGGCTTTGCACTTCCTGCAGCTGTCTGATAGGAAATTTTAACAAGATCACCATGGAAGCCAAACAGTCTTTGGACATATAATCTGATCATCTGTGTATCCTCTGACACCATGACATTTCTAGAACTAGGGGAAAATTGAAAGACTCCCATTGGTTCAATTTCAGCAAAGGTGAAACCTGATCTGAAAAAAAAAAAATTAAAGAACTGATAAAACATAGGAATATCATTGTGGAGATTCTTTTTCAAATACTTAAAGTGCTTCTCATGAGGGCATCTTAAAGATGGTATACCCTTTAAAAGTTCCCAAAACCCTACTTACTTATCAATGAATACACCAGAACACATGAAATGTAAGAACAGAAGCTGGGGGACAAACCTCACACGTTGGAGCACAGTGAAGAGCTTCTAGGTCTCTGGTCTGTTTCTCCAGTTTATACCAGAGAAGCTCTCTCAAGAATCTGAAATATCAGGCTCTCTCTTAGGATCAGTACACAGGGCGCCAAAAATTTAAGATCTGTGGATGTCAGCCAGATTTCTTATCTACTAAATAGAAACAGTTTTCCCTATTTGGTGTAAAATCCTTCCTTGTTCCAGGTGGCCAGTAATGAAACTATTATCTCACATAATTGTTGCTAAAAATCTTACATACAAATTTGAAGAAACATCCATGATTGAGAGATTTATCCTTAGCTTTTTGCTATGGAGTTTTGTTGGGAGTTAATAGCTTTGCCAGAGCTAACACAGGTGGCCCATCAGCAGAATTCAGGCCACAGACATACTTTCTTTCACTGACAAGTTGTTTTTTTGCTTTTTTAAAAAAATGTTCTTAATGTTCTTTAATCCTTTAGTGAGGACACCCCAAAGCCATCACTCTCTATTGTCAAGAACCCATCATTCAACACATAGCACAGTGGTTATGAGTTCAAACAGTAGAAGGCAACCTGGATTCAAATCATGGTCCCAACCTTATTAGCTTTGTGGGTCAATTATGTATCTGTGAGTCCTTTCTTCATCTAATGGGACTACTAATATCCCTAGTATCCATGCCATATGGCTATTGGGAAGAGTAATAGTAAACATATATATACATACTAAATATATATATAAACACATATTACACACATATACACATATAAATTATATACATATATATGAATATTTTATATACACATAAAACTTATTTTATACGTGTGTGTGTGTGTGTATAATTTAAAAGCAATGCCTGACCTAGGGTAAGTACTACAAAACTGTTAACTGTTGCTGTTGTTAAGGCATTTAAATTTGTTACCCAGCAATACATTATGTGGCCAAACATTTTTTAATTGGCATATGTATAATCTAAAACTATATTTGATTTGTCAATCAATATCTCCTACAATTAAACATATATAAAAACATACTTGAACACATTGGTGTTGCCTGCACTCTTCCCCTATTTTCCAAGTAAGTAAATGAAGAACAGGAAGATCAAATAACTTTCCCAAAGTCACACAGCAAGTAATTAGCAGAGCCAGGACTAAATCCATGACTCTATCTCTAAGGTCTTCCCTCTGCTGTTTTGATCAAGCCCATTCCAGGTATGAGAAAGTAAATTGCTTTTGTCTGGGACATATTTATCTGCAAATATACTGATTTAAATTAAACTCAATGGTACAAGTCACATTGTAACCCTGGTATAATGTTGATTCTTATTCTTAATCCCTTGGGAAAAATAGGTGTGTTTCAGCAGATGCTTAGAAAGACAGACTCCTTTAATAATAGGTGACTTTGCTATCACAATTAGAGATGTTATTCCAGATTTATGTGGAGACCAACACAACTGAGAGAGAGGTCAGAGAGAATACTCTTCATAGCAAGCAGTGGGTGGTGGCTCTACGAAAGTTGGCCTCCCTCCGTGGCATCTCTGGCATACACGCCACATGTAGCTCTGACACTAAAACCGTTCTTGCTGCTGCTTCGGGGAAAGCAATCCTTGTGTCTTCTTCTGTTTCAACTGATAAATTCCCAATTACTTCCCAGGGACTGTGTTGGTTGAGAATCAAGCCGATCTTACCGAAGTCGAGCCCCACCAGGGGCACTGCTCTGTACTCCTGTGAGATGAAGAACAAAGGCCTCTGGCTGACCAGGACTGGGAAATGTCCATAGCAAGATTCCTTTCCTTTGTTCTCCATGGGAAAATGAAAGGCTCCCTGAACAGGAATAGAAGAAAAGCAGGGTATTATTTGAGTTCTTACACTGGGATTCAACTCTTTTTTTTTTTTTTTAAAGATTTTATTTATTCATTCGACAGACAGAGATCACAAGTAGGCACAGAGGCAGGTAGAGAGAGAGAGGAGGAAGCAGGCTCCCTGTTGAGCAGAGAGACCCAGGGGTTCGATCCCAGGATCCTGGGATCATGACCTGAGCTGAAGGCAGAGGCTTTAACCCATTGAGCCACCCAGGCGCCCATGGGATTCAACTCCTAAAGATGTAGTAAAATAGAGTCTTTTCCAGAATTCTGTGACTGTCTACCAGAGGTAACACATTTAAAAAGTTGGGGAGAGAGGTATGTGAACTGAAATAAAGATCCCTACACCAAAATTTTGCCTTAACTCCCTGTCTCTTCTATGGAGTAGAGGTCATGTCATCTAACATGTACATCTCACTGACCCTCCCAGAGCTAACGGGATAATAAAAACAAAAAGGATATGAAGCCACAGCTGTCCCATTGTCAGAAATATTCAGGTGAACACATAAATGAACACAAAGGCATGCCTTTTTTTATTATTATTGTACGGGCCACATTAGGTTTTTAGTACTACTTTTAACAAACTCCTTCTATATCAACAGAGTAATTAATCAGCTTAGTGATCACTATGTCCAGGAGACATAAGAGGTTTTTAATTTGACTGAATAAAGTTTCTCATTTTTACCAAGTAGACTGTGGAACTCTGATCACTAAAATATGAGAGGACTATATTAGGAAACAAAGAGTTCATTATCAAAAGTAAGGACAAGTGAAGAAAATTAGTGGCCAATCACACATCTATCTCTGCGTTCTACAGGGAAGACCTTAGCAAAGCAACAACTCACCTAGTTTTGGGGTCATGTTGCCAACAACAATGAATTCGGGGATTTCTAACCCAGGAGCATATCCAGCCACCCAGGCAACCATGAGAGAGCCATACGTGCCTCTCCTAGAAATCACAACTTGGCTTGTTCCCGCAGTCATGTCCATGAGTGGAAAAGCAATAGATTCAAATCCAACCTGAGGAAAAACATGCTTAGAATATTTTATTTCTCCCTAGAGTTTCCTGTTTTTTGAAGAGTGGGTTAAAAGTCAACTTTCTCTTTGTTTACATAACATACTTTCTTGTTTTAAAATATATTCAATTAGAGGAGTAAAATGGCAGAGGAGTAGAAGACCTAAATTTCATCTGCACCCAGGCATTCAGCTAGTTATCAAACCATTCTGAATACCTACAAACTCAACAGGAGACTGAAGAAAAGAATAGCAGCAATTCTAGGAACAGAAAAGCAACCACTTTCTGGAAGGTAGGATGCGTGGAGAAGTGAATCCAAGGTGATATAGGAGAAGGTGGACTGCAAGGGGGAGGGGCCTGCTTCCCAGCAAGTGATAGAACAGTGGAGCACAAAATCAGAACTTTTTGAAGTCAGCTCTGCTGAGGGATGTTGCTCCAGTGGCTAAGTGGGGGGTGGAACCCTTGTTCGGACAGTGTGGTCTCAGGACCCTCGGGGTCACAGAAAGACCGGGGGTACCTGAGTGTGGCAGAGCCCCCAGGTATTGGAGAAGGGAAACTGACCATAGAGACATTGCTGAGGAGTGGGCTCTCAGCTTGGGTTTGCCATAAATCATGATCTGAGGCAATTTCAGACCACTACTCTTCTAGCAGGGACCCAACAAGTGGCAGATCCAGGGAAACTCCCCTTCCTCCCCCAGGAGGAGCAGCACAGGAGCACACCACAGGAATCTGCCATGTTTGGAAACCCCAAAAGGGGTCGTATACCAGAGACAGAAATGTTCAGCCACAGTCCGAGTGAGAATGGAGTGTGGCCAGAGACCTGGGACACAGGAGTGATTGACTGCTTTTCTCTGAGGGGTCACTGAAGAGTGGGGCTCTGAGCTCTCAGCTCCTCTGGGGCCAGAGATTGGGAAGCCTCCATTTTCATTCCTATCCTCCAAAGCTGTACGAAAATCTTTCAGGAAACAAAAACTACCAAGAGCGATCCTCAGATTATTTAGCCTAGCCCCTGGTAAGGGTAGTACAATTCTGCCTTGGGCAAAGACATTTGAGAATCACTTCAACAGGCCTCCCCCACAGAAGATCAGCAAGAATATCCCACCAAGACTGAGTTTACCAATCAATGAGAACAGCAAAACTTCAGAGCTATGGGAATACAGTACATAGAATTCATGGTTTTTTTCACAAGATACTTTAGTCTCTCAAAGTTAATTTTTTAAATTATTTTTATTTAAAAAAATCAATCAGCTTAGTGATATTTTTATTTTTAAAAAAAAATTTTAAAATGTTTTCATCTCTCCTTTTTCAAGCAACATCTTACCAACTCCTTTTTAAAAATCTTTTATAATTTTCATTTTTAGAGTCACATTCTATACCTTCATTGTACTTAACGTTATTTTTTGTATACATATAAATTTTTCATTCTTTAAAATTTGGAGATACAGTTTCTTCTAACAGACGAAAATATACCCTAAATCTTTTGTATAAGTACCGCGCGCTAACCGATTGCGCCAATGGAGCTCTGACCCTAAATCTTTTTAATGGCTTTGTTCTAGTCTCCTGCCTGATCACATTCTCTCTTTTTCTTTCCTAAATTTTTTTTCTTTCCTTTTTCAACCAACTTCTTATCAATTCCTTTTTTTTTTTTTTTTTAAGATTTTTTATTTGTCAGAGAGAGAGCGAGAGCGAGCACAGGCAGAATGGAAGGCAGAGTCAGAGGGAGAAGCAGGCTCCCTGCAGAGCAAGGAGCCCGATGTGGGACTCGATCCCAGGACGCTGGGATCATGGCCTGAGCTGAAGGCAGCTGCTTAACCAACTGAGCCACCCAGGTGTCCCTCAACTCCTTTTTTAAAATCTTTTTTAATTTTCATCTTTAGTCATATTCCATCCCTTCATTGTATTTACCCTTATTTGTGTGTGTGGGGGGGGGGTGTGTTTTCTTTTTTTCTCTCTTTAAAATTTTGGGAGGCAGTTTCTTGTAACAGAACAAAATACACCCCAAATCTAAGTGTGTGGCACTATTCTATTCATCAGCTTGATAATATTTTTTTTTCCCTTTCCTTCCATTCCCTCCAGTTTCAGGTATCTTCTGTTTCTTTAGTGTATATTTTTCTGGGGTCGTTATTACCCTCTCAGCATTTCATTCTCTCATTTGTCTATTCTTACCTGTACAAAATGAGAAAATGGAAAAACTCACCTTAAAAAAAAAAAAAAAAGAATGAGGCAGAACCAACTGCCAGGTACCCAATCAATAAGAACATTTGTAAGATGTCAGAACTAGAGTTCAGAATGATGATTATAAAGATACTACCTGGGTTTGAAAAAAGCATAGAAGACACTAGAGAATCCTTTTCTGGAGAAATAAAAAAACTTAAATCTAACCAAATCAAAATCAAAAAGGCTATTAATGAGATGCAACCAAAAATGGAGGCTCTAACTGCTAGGATTAATGAGGCAGAAAAGTGAATTAGTGATATAGAAGACCAAATGATGGAGAATAAAGAAGCTGAGACAAAGAGAGATAAACAACTACTGGACCATGAGGGGAGAATTCGAGAGATAAATGATACCTTAAAACAAAACAATATTAGAATAATTGGGATCTCAGAAGAAGAGAGGGGGGGGGCAGAAGGTATATAGGAACAAATTATAGTAGAGAACTTCCCTAATTTGGGGAAGAAAACAGGCATCAAAATCAAGGAGGCATAGAGAACCCATCTCAAAATCAATAAATATAGGTCAACACCCCATCATGTAATAGTAAAACTTACAAGTCTCAGAGAAAAAGAGAAAAATCCTGAAGGCAGCTCAGGACAAGAGCTCTGTAACCTACAACAGTAGAAACATTAGATTGGCAGCAGACCTATCCACAGAGACTTAGCAGGCCAGAAAGAACAGGCATGATATATGCAGAGCACTAAACAAGAAAAATATGCAGCCAAGAATATTATCTCCAGCTATGTTGTCACTTAAAATATAAGGAGCAATAAAAAGCTTTCAGGACAAACAAAAACTAAAAGAATTGCAAACACTAAACCAGACCTACAGGAAATACCAAAAGGGGTCTTCTAAGCAAAGACAGAGCCTGAAAGGAACAGAGACAATATACAGTAACAGTCACTTTATAGGCAATACAATGGCACTAAATTCATATCTCTTAATAGTTACCCTGAATGTAAATGGGCTAAATGCCCCCAAAGAAAAGGCACAGGGTATCAGAATGGATTAAAAAACAAGACCCATCGATATGCTATCTATAATAAACTCATTTTCGACCTAAAGACACCTCCAGACTGAAAGCAAGGGGGTGAAAAACAATTCCCACACTAATGGACATCAAAAGGAAGCTGGGGTGGCAATACTTATTTCAGATCAATTAGATTTTAAGCCAAAGACTATAATAAGGACATTATATCATACTTAAAGGCTCTATCCAAAAAGAAGGTCTAACAATTTTGAATACCTGTGTCCCTAACATGGGAGCAGCTAATTATATAAGCCAATTAAGAACAAAATCAAACACATCAACAATAATACAATAAAATAATAGTAGGGGACTTTAACAGCCCCCTCCCTGAAATGGACAGATCATCTAAGCAAAAGATCAACAAGGAAATAAAGGCTTCAAATGACACACTGGACCAGATGGACATCACAGATATATTCAGAACATTCCATCCCAAAGCAAGAGAATACACATTCTTCTCTAGTGCACATGGAACATTCTCCAGAACAGATCACATCCTGGGTCACAAATCAGGTTGCAACCGGTATCGAAAGATTGGGATCATATCCTGCATATTTTCAGACCACAATGCTCTGAAGCTAGAACTCAATCAAAGAGGAAATTTGGAAAGAACCCAAATACATGGAGGATAAAGAGCATCCTTGTAAAGAATGAATGTGTCAACAAGGAAATTAAAGAATTGAAAAAAGTCATGGAAACAAATGAAAATGAAAAAACAATTGTTCAGAATCTTTAGGACACAGCAAAGATGGTCCTGAGAAAAGTATATAGCGATACAAGCCTTTCTCATGAAACAACAAAGGTTTCAAGTATAAAACCTAACCCTGCACCTAAAGGAGTAGGAGAAAGAAGAACAAATGAAGCCTAAACCCAGCAGGAGAAGAGAAATAATAAAGATCAGAGCAGAAATCAATGAAACAGAAACCAAAAGAACAGTAGAACAGACCAATGAGACCAGGAGCTGGTTCTTTGAAAGAATCAATAAGATTGATAAACCCATGGCCAGACTTATCAAAAAGAAACAATAAAGGACACAAATTAATAAAATAATGAATGAACGGGGACAGTTCATAACCAACACCAAAGAAGGGTGCCTGGGTGGCTCAGTAGGTTGAGCCGCTGCCTTCGGCTCAGGTCATGATCTCAGGGTCCTGGGATCGAGTCCCGCATCAGGCTCTCTGCTCAGCAGGGAGCCTGCTTCCTCCTCTCTCTGCCTACTTGTGATCTCTCTCTGTCAAATAAATAAATAAAATCTTTAAAAAAAAAAAAAGAAGTACAAATAATTATAAGAACATATTATGAGCAACTATACATCAGCAAATTTGACAATCTGGAAGAAATGGATGCATTCCTAGAAATAAAAACTGAAACAGGAAGAAATTCCTAGAAATTAAAACTGAAACAGGAAGAAATAAAAAACCTGAACAGACCCATAACCTATAAGGAAACTGAAGCAGTCATCAAAAATCTCCCAAGAAACAAGAGCCCACGGCCATTTGGCTTCCCAGGGGAATTCTACCAAACATTTAAAGAAGAATAAATTCCCTATTCTTCTGGAACTGTTCCAAAAAATAGAAACGGAAGGAAAACTTCCAAACTCATTTTATGAGGCTGGCATTACCTTGATCCCCAAACCAGACAAAGACACCATAAAAAAATATATATATATTATAGACCAATATCCCTCATGAACAAGGATGTAAAAATTCTTACAAAATACTAGCCAAAAGGCTCCAAGACTACATTTAAAAGGATTATTCACCACAACCAAATGGGATTTATTCCTGTGCTGCAAGCATTTGACAAAGTACAGCATCCTTTCTTGATTAAAACTCTTCACAGTGTAGGGATAGAGGATACATACCTCAATATCATAAAACCCATCTATGAAAAACCCACAACAAATATTACTCTCAATGGGGAAAAATTAAGAGTTTTTCCCCTAGGGTTAGGAACAGGGTTAGGAACACAACAGGGATGTCACCTATCACTAATGCTATTCAACACAGTACTATAAATCCTAATCTCAGCAATCAGACAACAACAACAACAACAACAAAATAAAGGGCATCTGAATCGGCAAAGAAGAAATCAAACTCTCACTCTTTATATGGAAAAGCCAAAAGACTCCACCCCAAAATTGCTAGAACTCATACAGGAATTCAGTAAAGTGTCAGGATATAAAATCAATGCACAGAAATCAGTTGCATTTCTATATACCAACAACAAGATAGAAGAAAGAGAAATTAAGGAGTCAATTCTATTTACAACTGCACCCCAAACCATAAGATATCTAGAAAGAAATCTGATCAAAGAGGCAAAGAATCTATACTCAGAAAACTATAGAATACTCATGAAAGAAATTTAGGAAGACATAAAGGAAAGGAAAAACATTCTACGCTCATGGATTAGAAGAACAAATATTTCTTCACATTTAACACAATCCCTATCAATCTACACATTTAACACAATCCCCATCAATCTACACATTTAACACAATCCCCATCAAATTACCATCAACTTTTTTCAAAGAAATGGAACAAATAATCCTAAATTTTGCATGGAACCAGAAAAGATTAGGAGTAGCCAGAGGAATGTTGAAAAAGAAAACCAGAGCTGGTGGCATCACAATTCAGACTTCAAGCTCAATTACAATGGTGTAAACACCAAGACAGTATGGTATTGGTTAGGGTGCCTGGTTGGCTCAGTTGGTTAAGTGTCTGCCTTTGGCTCAAGTCATGAATCTGGAGTCCAGTTCTCCCTCTGATCCTCTCCCCTCTCATGCTTTCTCATTCTCTCTCAAATAAATAAAATCTTAAAAAAAAAAAAAAAAAACAGTATGGTACTGGCACAAAGGCAGACACATAAATCAATGGAACAGAATAGAGAGCCCAGAAATAGACCCTCAACTGTATGGTCAACTAATCTTTGACAAAGCAGGAAAGAATGTCCAATGGAAAAAAAGACAGTCTCCTCAACAAATGGTGTTGGGAAAATTGGACAGACACATGCAGAAGAATGAAACTGGACCATTTCCTTATAGCACACACAAAAATAGACTCAAAATGGATGAAAGACCTCAATGTGAGACAGGAATCCATCAATATCCTTGAGGAGAACACAGGCAGCAACCTCTTTGACCTCAGCTGCAGCAACTTCTTCCTAGAAACATTGCCAAAGGCAAGGGAAGCAAGGGCAAAAATGAACTACTGAGACTTCATCAAGATCAAAAGCAAAAGCAAAGGAGACAGTCAACAAAACCAAAAGACAACCGACAGAATGGGAGAAGATATTTGCAAATGACATAATCAGATAAAGGGCCAATATCCAAAATCTATAAGGAACTTATCCAACTCAACACCCAAAGAACAAAGAATCCAATTAAGAAATGGGCAGAAGACATGAATAGACATTTCTGCAAGGAAGATATCCAAATGGCCAACAGACACATGAAAAAGTGCTCCACGTCACTTGGCAGCAAGGAAACACAAATCAAAACCACAATGAGATACCACCTCACTCCAGTCAGAATGGCCAAAATTAACAGGTCAGGAAACGACAGATGTTGGTGAGGATGCAGAGAAAGGGGAACCCTCCTACACTGTTTATGGGAATGCAAGCTGGTGCAGCCACTCTGGATAAACAGTATGGAGGTCCCTCAAAGAGTTGAAAATAGAGCTACCCTATGACCCAGCAATTGCACTACTGGGTATTTACCCCAAAGATACAAATGTAGTGATCTGAAGGGGCATGTCACACAATGTTCACAGCATCAATGTCCACAATAGCCAAACTATGGAAAGAGCCTAGATATCCATCAAAAGATGAATAGATAAAGAAAATGTGGTATATATACTCAATGGAATATTATACAGCCATCAAAAATTGAAATCCTGCCATTTGCAACCACATGGATGGAACTAGAGGGGTATTATGCTACACGAAAGAGAAAGACAATTATCAAATGATCTCACTGATAGGAAGAATTGAGAAACAAGACAGAGAATCATAGAGGAAGGGAGGGAAAAAAATGAAACAATATGAAACCAGACAGGGAGACAAACCTATGAGACTTTTAGTCGCAGGAAACAAACTGAGGGTTGCTGGATTGGAGGGGACTGAAGGATGGGGTGGCTGGGTAATGGACATTGGGGAGGGTATGTGCTATTGTGAGTGCTATGAATTGTGTAAGACTGACGAATCACAGACCTATACCGCTTGAAACAAATAGTATGTTAATTTAAAAAATTTTTTAAAAAGACAAATATAAACTGTGGGGACAAGAAGCATATGTCTCTGTTCATCTTGGACCTTCAGCATTCAGCCTATTTTTTGAAACATGGTAAAAAGGAAGTAGATATTTATAAATCTGAAAATTAATTGGTAATAAATTATCAATATATGAGATGATTCTTGTTTAACTGCCAATTCCTCCTTACTATGTCTCTTCATATAAAATGGTTCTGGAATGATTAAAGAAATAAGGGTGCTATTCAAAAAATAAAATAATAGAATACATTCAATTGAAGAGTAATATGCTTAAGAAATGACATCTGAGACTTTGAAATTTCTTTTATTTTATAATTCTGATTACAGTTTATAGCTTTTTTTTAATCAAAATGGAATACTGTGAATTTATAATATCCAAAAAAGATTAAATGTAATCATGGTTTTATGAAAGCAAAAGATTAAAAATGGCATTTTAATATGACTTGTTTGTGGGTTTTTATAGAACGTGGTTTGTCTAAAACTGAAATCTGACATCTTCCTAAGATATAATAGTAAATTCTTCATTTATAAAATGAGTTTCATGAAGTAGATTTTCCATTAAGGTTCTTTTCAGCTCTCCAATTCAATTTAAAAATTTTTTTTTGAGAATCAGAAACATCCAAAGATTTTTTAAAAATAAGCATCTTTTTAATCCATATCAAGTAAGATTTTGTTTTAAGGGCAAACTTCTCAGGGAACCCTGGGATTTAAAAGTGACTTATAGATGAAGTAAGTTCTAGCCAGGGAGTAAAAATAAAACTAGATTCCTGGCTTCACACTGTGATTTGAATAACTCAGTTTACCTCTTTTGGTCCTAAAATCTTTAAATCGGGATACTATATGACTGACAGTTCTATACTAAGACTCAGTCTCCTTATTTTTTTTAAACTCTCTCCTTTTTTTTTTTTTTTTTTTTTTGAGAGGGAGAGAAGAGAAGGTGGGGCGGGCAGGGAGAGAATCCTAAGCAGTTCCATGCCTGGCAAAGAGCCCAACGTGGTATCAGATCCCACAACTCTGAGATCATGACCTGAGCTGAAACCAAGAGTTAGATGCTTAACCGACTGAGTCACACAGGTGCCCCCATCCTCCCCATTTTAAACTGGAATGGGAAGTAACAGAAAAGTGTGAGAAGGAGCCCCAGGATAGCTTTTAGAGGTACAGAAAATAGAAAGAAAAGAAAAACAAAAATGAAACTTGAATCTGACACCAGCCTAGATTCCCTATTACAGTGAGGCTTTTGCTTAGCAATAGTCAAAACCTTTGTCAAAAATCTAAGATTTAAAAAAAAAAAAAAAAAAAAAAACCTAAGATAATGCTTTGCAAGTGTCCTAACCACCTATCTCTCTCTCTCTCTCTCTCTCTCACACACACACACACACACACACACTGGTAAGGAGTACCGAGGATACACTAAGGACAGGAATATATCCTGACTGGCCCCAAACTTGCCCTAAGGACAGGAATATATCCTGACTGGCCCCAAACTTGCCCTTCGAGGCAACACATGTTGCGACCATGTACATGAACAAGGAGTAGGAAATATTTTGCTATGCCAAATGAATGGTTCATGTTGAAAGGAATCTTTTCTTATAACAACCTGTGAGCAAAAAGATGACAACAAAACTTCAAAGAATTATTAAGTTCTATTCCTCCATTCCCTCTTGAACAGATGAGGTGAAGGAGAAAGAAAAATCACTATTCTTCTCAGTCATTTTTAACGCTGATGGATTCCATTTAGGAGACAAAGCAAATTCATTCCCTACGGAGAAGCAGCCCATAAGGGAGTTTCTGAAGAGCATGCCCTTAGTGGTCAGAGACCCTGTTACACAAGCTTCTGGCCAGCCCCGGCTATCAATTGTGTAGAACATGTCCACATACCGGACTTAACCAAGCTGAAGGAGCTCCCGCCTGAAGGAACAGGATGCAATGTCATCTCCTCATGGTCTCAAAAATACACACATTGCCGTGAGCCAAAGACAACAGCCCTGTCTTGCTCCTATATTGACAGAACTGGCCTACATACAAAGTAAAGCCCTCAAGTTATTCTTTGCTCTCCTGTGAACCTATGAAGTGATTCAGAAACAATCTTTCCCACATTGAACTCTAGTGGAAGATTCTAATATTTAGGGGCAACCATGTCACAGCATCTCATCACTAGCATTATTCTCCATCAACACAGACGTGTGATAAAAAGAGCCCCCAAAACGAAAGACATATAATCACGTTAGTAAATGAAAAAGTCTGGAATATTAACTGGTGTTTTGTTCTAATTTAATTATTTAGTATAAAATGCTTCAATATTGAATATTCAATAAAAATAACCTAAAAAACCTGGAAATTTTGATTCTAAGTGACTGTAATTTTAAAAATTCTTACATTCAAATTCTATGGGATACAAAATTTCTAAATATCCAAAAAGAAAAATTTCAAAACTTGGCAAGTTATTTTCATATAATGTATTCATAATGTCTACTTTAATATTGATTTAAAACAGTAATTTTGAGAAATTTCAAGTCTGAGAATCTTTAGTCCTTCCTGTGGATGCTGCCCTCTAGTGGTTCCTGGATGGTTCCACACCCAGGACCAATTACCTGAGAATTGGCGGCTTTCTCAGGGACAGGAAGGATAGCCGATTTAGCCTCCTGTAGAATTTTTGGCATGCCGTAGAACCGTCCGCTGACGAGCATCGCAGTCACCAGTTGCAAGGTGAAATTAGAGCCCAGGGATAGAAAGACCTATAAACAAACAAGATCAATGACTGTTTTAGTAGTAAGAATTAATTTTCAGAGAAAAATACTGACATTTGACATGAGTCATTAGCACACTGCCTTAGGATCCTTTTGTACAGTTTCATCAATATATGCCTTTCCCTGCCCCCCCCCCCCCAGGTTATAAAACAAATCACCAGTATGAAGTCTCCGGGGTGATGAGTGATAGCGTGTAAATACACAAATTTGCCAATTCTCCATGTGTGACCAAATGGCCTCAAGAACGATAAGAATCAGAGAAGTAGTGTTAGGAATAGAAGGAATCATGTACCACAGGAATGAAAGCGCCCACTGGGGAACAGTCAGTTCCTAAAAGCAGCAAAACTCACTTTCTTCCTCTTCATTAAGGAATCACTAATACTCCAGTGAAATTTACTCAAAATGGATAATGATTCAGGTGTACCGATTACTTGAACATTTTGGATAAATAAAAATTACTAATGAAATGTATTAGATTACCAATTTTTAAAGTTTTCAAATCTAATAAATAAGGGAAACTGAATTTAAAAATTAATGTTACTCTATTTTTTTTGAAATTTATAAAACATTTTCCCAATAGGAACATTGTTATTGATAAAGGATAAGCCCTCACGTTATCCCATAACCTAGAATAATACTAAAAACGCTACACATCTTTATTGAATATAAAAATAACTACTTTTGGGGCGCCTGGGTGGCTCAGTAGGTTAAAGCCTCTGCCTTCGGCTCAGGTCATGATCCCAGGGTTCTGGGATCAAGCCCCGAATCAGGCCCTCTGCTCCATGGGGCACCTGCTTGCTCCTCTTTCTCTGCCTGCCTCTCTGCCTGCTTGTGATCTCTGCCTGTCAAATAAATAAATAAAATCTTGAAAAAAAAAAACTACTTTTGTGGAGTCTGTTCTTCTTTTAAATATAATATACTTAAACATACACCATAGCCCTCCAAATATACACAATATGTACCCTAGAAGTTTCAAATGTTTTATAACATGAGGATAACAGATGTTTCATTCATTCAATCAATCTTCACTTTTTTAAAGTGACATTCACTGAGCATGACTCACAGATCAAGTGCTAAGGAAACAGAAATAAATCACTGTCCTAACTTAAAGCATGTGCCTCCCATCTCCCCTCTAGGGGCATGCTCTTCCCCCAAACAGTTCACTGGCTGGGCTGCTAAAGTGTGACATGGGCATAAATCAAGGGTAGGATTTTTTTCAGTGGTTCCCTTTTCCCTTCATGCTCTGGATATAGTGCATTGCTCTTTGAAGACTGGAATATTAGAAGGAGAAAATATGCATATAACTTTTGGGCCCCCAAAACTTAACTACTAATAGCCTACTGCTGACCAGAAGCCTTACTGATAACATGAACAATTAATACATATTTTACAAGTTCTTATGTATGATTACTGTATTCTTATGATAAAGCAAGCCAGAGAAAAGAAAGTGTTATTAAGAAAGTCTTATAGAAGGAAAATTACATCTGTAGTGCCGTACTGCATTTGCGGACACAAATCTGCATATAAGTGTACCTGCACAGTTCAACCCTTGTTGCTCAAAGGTCAACTGTATATCATTCAGTGTTTACAGGGAAATGAAAAGAGGACTAGCATTCCTCAAAATGTACCAGGTGCCACCTACTACAAGATACAGTCTTAAGAGTAGGCAGGTCAAGAGTGTTAGTCCATGTAATACAGATTATGTATTTTAGTTTTCCTATGTGTAGTGTGAGAATAGTTTTATCCTATCTATAGGGCTTAGTAAAATAAAGAGTAATCAGATCTTCACTAAAGCATGTCTTACTGTCAAATGAAATTTCACTATAACATAACACAAAAGCTAGAGAATGTCCTCTAGTGTTCATTAACAGAGATTAAAATTTGAATGCATTTAGAAGGTAATGTTACACAGATATGGATGGGAAAATATTCAAAGGTACATAATTTAAGCATGCTGTATTTTTTTAAAAAAACTCTTCTAATTTGTAAATGAGACTTAACACAATCATATTCTGGTTAAGTCAATCTACCTCTCCTTTCCCCAGTTCTTCAGTCTTTCTTCTAGTCTTGAAAATTTTTGGAAATAGGAAATGGAGGTTAGAAATTAATTATCAGGGCATTGAGTCAATATCCCTAAGAATACAGGAATGTGTAAGTGCCTGCTACCGTTTAGACAAAAATATGTTATCTCCAAATGGGAATATGCTTAATATACTTAATTCAATAATAATTTGCAAATGTATCATCCAATAATTATTACACATTTTTTTAATTACACATTTCTATGATGACATATAAATATCTCAATAAGATTGTAGGCTGATCATGAGATAAGCAAGTGCTCTCCTGAAGGAGTGATATTGGAATGATCAGGAAATGGAAGAAATGCTACAAACCTGACTCCTCACTGGCACCATGTCCACTCTATATCGGGCCCCATCTTTGACCACCAGTTGCCTCTCCACATTTTCAGGAAAAACTGGCTGCTCCTTTTGGTCAGATGAGATTCTAAATCCAACAGCAACATCTCCAAATGTTCCAGCAAGCCGAGTTACATTAATTTGGATGAATCTACTAAGGTTCTGCCCAATAAAGATTGACTGGTAATCTGAATACAGAGCAAATACTCCATGTGGGTCATCATTTGCAGAAACAGAGAACCATGTGATGCATTTTTCTGGAGCCAATTCTGCTCCTCCCTCTACAGAAATAAGTCGGATTACATAATCTTCTTCTATCTCAGGTGTATCATCGGGGAGCAAATGAACATCAAAGCTCACTTCACTCTCTCCATCAGCAATAGTGAAAAATCCTTTTGTAGAAAGAAAGTCTCCTGTAATATCAAACTCACTGCTTATTTCCCAGTAAACCTAAAATAAAAGGGAAAAAATCCAACAAAGTTATGTAATTCAGTATATTGAATCAAAATTCCTTATGTTTTCCTCTATAATATACAACAAATAAATTTTAATTGTGCCTCATTATATTCAAAGCCAGATGCCCCAAACAGTTTAGAAAGTAGAGACAAATGACACTAGCGCTGTGAAAGTATATAAACTCTTTTGGGCTTATGTATGCAATTTGTTGGACAAGATTACAAAATCTCATTTCACCTACTTCTCAAATAGTAACATGATTTGAAAAGATAAAGTGAAGCAAAGTTAACTCTAGAATGGCAGTTCCACAAATACATTTGAAAGGTCTTCCTATATATTTGATAGGTATCTGAACCACGGGTAATACTTGAAGGTAAAAAGTGAGTAGTCTGTTGCTTTATATTGGAATTTGGTTTTGTTTGCTTTTAATAACAAGATTTGAAGAATTTAAAAATTATTTCCCAAGAATATTTAGACTCCTAACCATAAAGTTTCCACTGAAAAAGTATCAGTTAATCTCCAATACAGGAAAAGAGTTAAATCCATAAAGAAATTTTGTAAAGTATGTTCTGCTAGCAAACAACCTTGGTCTGTTAGATAGCTATCCCAATGATTCACAAGAGTATCTCCAGACATTCTATGTCAATATACATGCAAATGCAACCTCTTAAAAGTCAGTTGGTAAACAACAACAACAACAAAACTATACTGAGAAATAAAGTCCTGAAGAATATATGAAGCAATTTACAAAAAAAAAAAAAACAACAAAAAAAAACCACTGAGGGACTTAAACAGGTAGGTTAAATGTTATAGCAAACAAGAAAACAAAAAATAGTTCAGTCATACTCTTCATGATTAAGTGTGAGGAAGATCATTTCAGTCTAAGTGTAGCTGGATTTAGAAAGACAGGGAGAGAGGTTCATGTTGGCTAGAGAACCCAAAGGTGAGGAAATGAACTTTCTCAACTTGTCTGAAACTCATGTCACTTACAAAACTTATACCAGAACACACAGTTTCTCTGTTCTTCACAGCTACATTTGTTAGGCAAACTGTTACACTACTTAAAAAATCAAATGAAAAATGATACCGTGAGTTCTCCTAAAATGCCCTTGACTCTTTTGACAAAAAAAGTAATGATCAGCGGCCCTTCCAGAGCGGACGGCTCTGAATAGGTCTTCTTAGATAAAGACTCAGAAGCAAACTGAACAACCCCATTTGGATCACCAAACTTCTGTACCTAAAAATAGAAAGAGACAACAGAGTGAATATCACAATATAACAACTACAGATTGAATTACAGAATCCAACATATCAGTATAGAGAAAAGCTGAAAAAATGAAAGAAACACAGGAATAATATTTAAATATAATTTGCCTAGAAACTTGATTTTTCAAAAGCTTCTTTAGTAGGGGGTGGGATTATGGACATTGGGGAGGGTATGTGCTTTGGTGAGTGCTGTGAAGTGTGTAAACCTGGTGATTCACAGACCTGTACCCCTGGGGATAAAAATATATGTTTATAAAAAATTAAAAAATTTTAAAAAAAAGCTTCTTTAGTACACTGTCATCTAAAACAAGTAGGTTCATATTCTCTAACAATAATGGAAGTAAGTGTCTAGAAAACTTCAATTCATAGGTTCTCAAAAGGATATTACTTCAAGCCTGAATTTCACTTGATTTGCCTCATATTTGCTTTATTTAACCAGGGCTAATTGTTTAGTCAAACACTAGTCTAAGTGTAGTTGTGAAGGTATTTTGTAGATGTAATTACTACTTATAATCAGTTGACTGATTTATAGTATAATCAGTTGACTGATTAACTTTGATTAAGTCAGAGATTACCCTTGATACTGTGAGTGGGCCTCATCCAATCAGTTGAAGGCCTTAAGAGCAAACACTACAGGTTTCCCAGAGAAAAAGGAATTTGGCCTCAAAACTGCAATTCAGGAATTCTGCTTGAGTTTCCAGTCTGCCAGCCTATCCCACAAAATTCAAACTCATCATCTCAACCGTAAGTCTTTTTCTGAGCTTCCTGCCTACTAGCCTGTTCTATAGATTTTGGACTTGCCAACCTTCACAAACACGTGAGCCAAATTTTTTTTTTAAAGATTTTATTTATTTGACAGAGAGAGACACACAGTGAGCGAGGGAACAGAAGCAGGAGTGGGAGGGGAGAAGCAGGCTTCCCGCTAAGCAGGGAGCTTGATGCGGGGCTTCATCCCAGGAGCCTGGGATCATGCCCTGAGCCTATGGCAGACGCTTAACGACTGAGCCACCCGGGCGCCTCCACATGAGCTAATTTTTAAAATAAAAATTTCTTTCTTTCTTTCTCTCTCTCTCTCTTTTTCTCTCTGTTTTTCTAGAGAAATCTGACTGATAGGGACCCAAGACTAGAGAATTTTCCAAACTTAAAAAAAAAGAGCACCTCTCTACATTGTTTTCATATCCTGGTCCTCAGCAATATTTACCCCTGTTAGACTGAATCATTCATTCACATCAAACATTCAGATTTGATCCAAAACATCATTGTGCTAATTAAACAAATACTATTCTACCTTCCAACAATCTAATTAGTGATTGAGTTAATAATTTTCATGTACTTTCAAGGCAAAGGTATTCAACGTATGGGACAATATAACAAATAGCTTCTGTCTGAAAGTGCAAAAATATTCACCAAACACCAAATTTTCTGAGTGGAAAGTATTTATCACTATACAAGAGCCCTTTATAAACTAATTACCAATAATCAAGCTATGTAATAAACTAATATAATAACAAAGAAGTCTGGCCCATAGGAATTATTAGGACTTCATCTGGCTTTATAACTTTGAATTAATCTTAAGCTCATGGAGTTTCAACAAATGTAAAATGCATTTTCTGATAAATCCATTACTCCAAAATTTTGTGGGAAAAATAAAGTCAGACTTACTGTTAATGTAATATCTTTAGCTCTGGAGTCTAATTTAGCTTCTCCCTTCACAAGTTCAAGTTTAATAATGAATATCTTTTCAACTTCGATGTCTTCATGAGGATAGACTGTCAGAGTGATGGTTCTCACACCACCTTCTCCATCCCCAAAATAGAAGGATCCACTCACTGGGTCCGCAATGTCTCTGTTCTGTGGTGGTAAGGCTTCCTGAGAATTGGGTCCTAAAATCACCCAGTTCACCTGCAGAGTAGTTTGTGTTTTTAATAGAGATGATCAATTTTATTTCATTTGTATCTATCTATTTATTTAAGATTTTTAAAAAAGTAATCTGTACACCCAAACTGGGGCTCAAACTTACAACCCCAAGATCAAGAGTCGCATGCTCTACTGACTGAGCCAGCCGGGTGCCCCAGACAGAAACAATTTTAAACAAAGAATTACTTTGCAGGATATGTAGTATTAGAAAAAAAATTATATATCTTATATACATGCATATATAAATGAGAATTATTCTAGGATAGCTCCAGAGAATTCCTCATATCTTTTTAAAAATACTAATATTTGCAAATATAAACTACATACTAACAGAATATGAGTTTTCATAGATAATAAAGAAAAATATGAATACCTGATCACTGGTCATCACCACAGAAAAATAAGCACCCATTTTAAATGTACATATTTAGATATGTATATTTATATTGTAATATAATATATATATTAGAGAAATATAAACTTTTAAAAATGAGTACAACACTGTCTTGCTGTATGCATAGTCTCTGTTAATCAGAACCTATTTGAATAAGACAATAAAACCACAAGAAAAATCTGCTGGGTGTGCAATCTCTTCTGAATATACACAAATAAATTTCTGGTATAAAATGAACATACATTTTCATAAATCATTATAAGAAACAAAATTGTATAATAAATGCATTTTTAAGTATTTCTATAATATAAAATTATATACTTTTCATATCTACATGGAAAACACTGGGACTTCGTCTTTGCTTCTTTTATCTTTCACCAGCACTGGGCATAGCTGATCACTTCCTTTTCCCTGAAACACAGCGTCCCGTCTTTCATGGCCTCCATGATACATGATACATATCTTCCCCTGTGCTTTTACATCTCAGTTTTCTATGCTGGCTCTCCTTCCTCAGATCGTTCAATGCTTGTAGCCCAGGACTTCCGGCTGTTTTCTTCACATTCCTATCTACGCTCCTTGAGTCATGTGGTTTCAAATACCTCCACATGTGTCAGCAGCCTCCGGCCTCCCCACAGCCCATACTCACACACCCTGCCTGCTTGACCCTCTACTGGGACGGCCAATCGCAATCTCAAATGAACAAGACCAAAACAGAACTCTTGATTCCACAACGACCCCCAAGCTTCTGCCTATCTCAGTAAACAACACTACAGTTTAACCAAATGCTCATCTAAAATTTTAGCAGTTATTCTTGATTGCTCTTTGCCTCGACCTCCACTGCCTGGTGAATTTTTCCTCCAAAAGATGCTCAATATCTATTCACTTCTCAGCATCCCATCTGCACCCATCTTAGCCACTGTCAGCTCAGCCCTGGACGACAGAGGTCAAGAGCCTTCTAACTGCCCTTCCTGCTTCTGCTCTGGCTTCTTGACATTCCATTTCCCCACCAAGCAGTCACAAGTAAGCTACTTAAAATGGCAACCCCGGGGACATCAACACCATTCCCCTGCCTCACACTCTCTAATGGCATCCTATTTGCACTCAGAATACCCTTTAGCCTGACTTAGGAGGGTCTCTGTGATCACACACCTACTAACCTCTCCAACAGACCTTGTGTGGCATAGAACCCTCCAGACCTGAAACAGGCCAGGCTTGTCTACTGCTTCTGCCAAAAGGCTCAGCTCTCTAACAATTACATGACCATGTCTCAGTGTCTAGCTTTCAGCTTAAATATCACAATGTCACCATCTAGAGTAGTCGATAGCTGACTCATGATTGTGTTTCTAGATCTGATATCCCTGTAGATTGCTTAAGTGTTTCACACACATATATATTTTAAATTTATCTGTTTACTGTTCTGAAAACCCTAAGAAAACAAGGTCTGTCTCATTCATCAGTGTATTCTCAGTGCCCAGAAGAGGGTCTGGCATTCGAAAAGCACCAAAAAAATACTTGAACCTTTTATCAGAATTCTTCATTTCATTTCATCTCCTTTCTAACTTGCTTTCAAGAGTTCCTGATGACAGCAACGTCTCATATATATTCTTATGGAATTCACAGGACTTGTCAGCTACTTTATACCCAGTGAGTAATTAATAAATATTGTTGATTATAAATAAATAAACATATATTTGAAGAATAAGAAAATCCAACTCTATACTCAAGCCATCAAAATTATTTTTTTAATTTTTTTTTATTTTAAAGATTTTATTTATTTATTTGACAAAGATCACAAGTAAGCAGAGAGGCAGGCAGAGAGAGCGGGGGAAGCAGGCTCCCCGCTGAGCTGAGAGCCCGATGCGGGGCTCTATCCCAGGACCCTGGGATCATGACCCGAGCTGAAGGCAGAGGCTTTAAGCCACTGAGCCACCCAGGAGCCCCCAAAATTATTTTTAAAACCATGGGAAGAATAACTCTACCTGAATTTCTCCTACGAGTCCTCCAGTCCGCTCCAGCAACAAGGATAAAATCATTGTGGAATTGGGATTAGGAACAGTAATTTTGCTTTGATTAAGAAATCTTAAAACGCCAAAGGGAGAATCGCTCTTGGCAATTGTGATTCTGCTCACTAGGTGGCGCCCAAGGACTGCTCCGCCAGTAGCTCCAACAAGCAAAATTTCAATGGGTTCTGCAAATTCACTGCATAGCGAGAAGGAGCAATTCTGTGAGTCTAAACATATTAAAATGCTTCTAAGATCCAAATAACTAGTCATTTTCCAAATTGGTCATACATATTCAAGGCACAGCATTCATACACCAAGTGGTAAGAAGAGGGTGCTCAGCTAAAAGCATGAATGATCAACTTCAATATTATATAACCTGCAATAGTTACTAGACTTTCTTCCTTTCTTTTGAATTGCTTAATGCATTAAGGAAGTGAATTGCAAGATGTTTCTACATTCTGATTAGACATTTCAAATATAAAAGAGCAAAAATTATTATTTCCCTGTATATGAAAAAGTGACACACAAAATCCCAATTGTCTCCCAATCCCTTCTTTCCTACTCCAGCACCCCCCCAAAGTTTTTCACTTGTTTCTCAATGGGCATATATATAATCTAAAATTCTATTATCAGTGCAAAGCATAAGTAAGGATTGGAACATAGTAATCATGCTTTACATATGACTACATTATTTCTGACGTTACTAAACAGTATTACCTTTCATTGTCATCAATGATGGACACATTTATAAAACTTAAGTTCTGCCCATGCTGAAAGGTGACCGAGCTGCCATGCAGCATATAATCGACACCACCAGCAACTGCAGAGGAGCTCTGAGAGATGAAATCAGCAGTCACACGGCCGTAAGTTCCTCCCAGCCTCACCACCGGAATCGTGATCATTCCAACATCTTCCTCCACTGTAGCAGGAATGTGCAATTAATTGGTATCCCAGACAAAGCAACTAGTTTTTATAAGAGTCGGTCAAATTAAAAATAGCATTAAATATAACAGAACAATGCAAGCTCTTATTTTTTAACATAATTTTTATAAATTTAAAAAAATACTGGGGGGCACTTGAGTGGCTCAGTCAGTTAAATTGATTTCTACTCAGGTCATGATCTCAGGATGGTAAGATTGATCCCTGTGTCAGGCTCTCTGCTCAGTGGGAAGTCTTCTTGATATTCCCTCTCTCTCTCTCTCTGCCCCTCTCCCTCCAAGTCCAGGTACACGCTCTCTCTCTCTCTCTCAAATAAATAAATCTTTTTAAAAATTAGTGAAAAATTCAAGACTTATTTTTATGAGAAATATAGTTTGTTATAAACTGAAAACTATAGTGAACGGTGTAAGTTAGAATTGAAACAATCTATTTAATTATTAGCATAGGTTTTCTCCCTCTGTGTGCTATGTAGAAATAAATGATCCTTGCTTACTAAAGCAATGCAAGATGAACATGAAATATTCTTAAAATATGTGTACTCAAAGGAAAGTATTCTGAATTGCTTCTACATTTAGTGGAACACATAGTATAAACAATTGAAGTTCATGTTAATTATACGAACGCTTTTTAAAAGTCCAGATAAAAATACAATTTTATTACATTTTAAGTTCCTATGAAATCTATTTGAGAATCTGAAAATGTATTCTCGATGTTTAATTTCAACTAAAAATTGTTTTCAAAAATTTATTTTGCTCTCGTTATTTAACCTCTGTAAATAAAAATATCATTTAATAGAGTTTACATTAGCTATGCTTATCTTAGCCAACAGTTCATAGTAGCCATGACTAAATAATACTGAATTTACATTGTCATTATAAATATGAATTGCTCTAAATTTCCCCAAAGATAATGAATCAAACAGAAATCAGTGGACAGAAAAAAAAAATTCTAAGTCCTTTATATATCACTTGGTATTAAAAATGCAGCATGACTTTTACTAGCTGAGGTTCACAAAACAGTGGTGTCTTCCATGACTTTACTCACAAAGTCAATATTAATCAATTCCAAAATGATTTCTTTTTTTTTGAAGAGTTTATTTATTTATGTATTTGAGAGGGAAAGTAAGAGAGAGAGAGAGAGCACATGAGGAGGCAGAGGAGAGGGAAAAACAGACTCCCCTCTGAGTAGGGAGTCTGATACAGAGCTCAATCCCAGGACCCTGGGGTCATAACCTGAGCCAAAGACAGATGCTTAACTAACCGAGCCACCCTGGAGCCCCTCCAAAGTAATTTCTGATGAACTTTAAAAATGGCTAGATAGGGGTGCCTGGGTGGCTCAGTGGGTTAAGCCTCTGCCTTCAGCTCAGGTCATGGTCTCAGGATCCTGGGATCGAGCCCCACATCAGGTCCTCTGCTCAGCAGGGAGCCTGCTTCCCCCTCTCTCTCTGCCTGACTCTCTGCCTACTTGTGATCTGTCAAATAAATAAATAAAAATTTTTTAAAAATGGCTAGATAACGAATGAATTTGATAGAGGCAATGAGGTCAATAAATTAATTGCAGCAAGAAGATCAACATGTTTATCTTGAAAGGCATCTGCCTTTGAATAAAATCCAAAAAGCAGCCACCTCTTTTTCCCCAGGAGGGAATATGGGCATAAGTCTTGTTCCTTACCATGCAGCTTTGCCATACACGAGTGGGATTTAATACTGCTCAAAGGTAACACAAAACAGATTTAAAAAATAAATATATAAATATATAAAGGCTAATGTAAATACATAAGAAGGTGTCCATGTATGTACCTACACAGGTATACACCCACACATGCGTGCACATACATAGAGCAAGCTGAGAACATTTATACATGGAAATTCAAACTGACAGAGTCATGCTCAGTTACTCTGTAACTCAGAAAGTAGTGGTAAATTTATAAGACTGCCGAACTTACCTTCAAAGGCAGTATACCTTGGGTCAAATTCAATGACACCCTCTGCATTATCATTTTTCGTTATTATGATTCGGACAATGGAGATGTTTCCTATTTCAGGAGGTTGATCTAACTGAAGACCATTTTCTCGGATGGTAAAATCATACCCTCTTGCAAAATCATGAGAAAATAATAACAAAAGAAGAGAAAATGAGTACATAATTGGTGAGCATAAGCCGAAGGGTCCTCTTAGCTCCTACAACTTAGTCCTATTAAGCATTTTAATACCTTGAAAGATCCCCAACACTAAAATACTCTCTTTTTTCCTGAAATGATGTCTGAAATAGACTTCTGTGTGGCTCACAATTATTACTGCCTGTATGAAACCAAAACCAATAAAAAGTTATTAAACTTTGGCAATGGGAAGATAATACGACTATCAGGAAATTGGGGATAAGTTGTAAGATGAACCTCTGGGCTAGGAATGCACTGATAAACTGATAAAACCCTGCTTGTGCTCTCTCTCTCTCTCTCTCTGACAAACAAATAAGTAAAATCTTTTAAAAAACCAAAACTGTTAATAGTTGTCTGAGATGGATTGTAGCTTAGCTCATCTGATTGTGAGGGGCTGAGGCAGGGGCTTCAGGCAGATCTGCAGTGCACTCAGGGACAGGATGAAAGGGTTACTTTAAAGAAAGAGCAGGTGTCATGCCACTACTGAAATTTCAAGCTACAAGGAAATATTTCTGTGAACCCCGATTACAATCAATGTCTCTAGTCCTTAATACAGATGATGGTTTACTCAGCTAGATGTATTTCAGCTGAGTCACTTTTTTTGGATTGATATGATTCCCACTGAAGAAACCTTTTATCTTTCAGAGTTTCATATCACTTTAATTCCTGAAGCTAAAAAATGGAAGTAAACCATCTTCGTCTTTTCTTCAATTCTCAAATTCTCTTTACCTGGTATTTTTAGGCTACATAATTTCAAAAGGTTAAAGTCAGGTTACATATAAGGCAAAATTAGAAAACAAGGGATTAAAAATATTAAATGATAAGATAAATGTTGGATGCCTGAGTGGCTCAGTTGGTTAAGCGTCTGCCTTCTGCTCCGGTCATGATCCCACCCAGGATCCTGGGATCAAGTCCCACATCGGGCTCCTTGCTCAGTGGGGAAACTGCTTCTTCCTCTGCCTGTTGGTCCCCCTGCTTGTGCTCTCTCTCTCTCTGACAAACAAATAAGTAAAATCTTTAAAAAAAAACAAAACTGTTAATAGTTGTCTGAGATGGATTGTAGCTTAGCTGATTACCTTCACACCAAAGCAGTGAATTACCTAGCAACTAGGCAAAATGAGATTATACTGCTTTCCTTTTTCAAGTTAAAGGAAACTTAGAAATTTACCTAGAAGGAAAAACTTGTTTTCTCAGAATTAAGCTTATGTAGGAATTTTTTTTTTCTTTTAAAAAGAAAGAGGGCAAAATCTTCAAGTCCTAATTAGTCAGTAACGTGGATGTTATCTTACACTTAATGGGCTAATGAATAAATTTCACTTACTTCATTAAAATAGTCAACAGCAACCTCCAATTTTAACACATTTAATATAAGTGCAAATTCATTCCTACTGCCAGTTCTCCTCTTCTCACATGGCTGGGACATTCTGATGGAGGACACCCACCAAAACAGCCAACCATCTTTCAAAATAAGAAGAGGGTCCTGCTTGGAGAAGCTGGCGAGGAGACATTCCCACAAGACTACCAAAACATCGGTCTGAGTTTCAGGATGCCCAAGAAAAGCCACAGAGGGCACCTATATTGACAAGAAACGCCCCTTCACTGGTCATGTCTCTGCTTGAGGATGCATTCTATCTGGTGTGGTGACCAAGAAGAAGATGCAGAGGGCCACCATCATCCACTGAGACAACCTCCACTACACCCAAAAGTACACCTGCTTTGAGAAACGCCACAAGAACATGTCTGTGCACCTGTTCTCCTGCTTCAGGGAGCTCCAGATCAATGACATTGTCATGGTGGGAAATGCTGACTCCTGAGCAAAACTGTAAGCTTCAACGTGCTCAAAGCCATGAAGGCCACTGGCCCCAACAAGCAATTCCAGGAGTTCTGAGAATAGTTAGACATCTGCCACACTCCCAAAGAAAATACAGTTATTTTCCCGGTTAAAAAAAAAAGAAAAAGAAAAGAAAATTCATGCCAATTGCTAGGAACGGAATCATTTCTAGGAAAATTAAGATTTGAAGTATACACAAACCCACAGTATTTCTTCCACATGGGATTGACATACATCTTACCAAAGTCACTCAGTGAAATATTTTAGTTAGAAAAAGCTTTTAAAACATAGCATTCAGAGAACAGATGCAAAACCATTTTTATGAACCAGAAAAATTCCTTTAAGACTGATATAAATGCCAACATGATTCTGGTTGCGGGTTTTGTGCCATCTGTCAGAGCAGAGGTGCTCCTGGGCTACTCAGTTTGTGGGTATCTCAGCAGGCTTCAGGTGCTTCCCACCAGTGTGAATCAAGTCTGCTCCCACTAAGTCAGGAAACAAGACAGCCTCAATATGGTTAAATCTTATCTTCAATAAAAACGTGGTACACGGTTACAACTATCTTTGACTCCTACTTTTCCCCACTTGACAAGTCTACCTCATTTTCCCACAGAAGACAATAGGGATACCAAGGAAAGAAATTTCTCACTCAGCCCTCAGGTGTAGAGAAAGAGGAAAGGCAAAATAAATTTCATCGCACCAGCTGACCTGCGACCTCCATTTCTTTACCAAATGCTTACAAGCTCATACCACGTTCCATTCTCTGACTACCCAGAGTGAATTCTCAAATAAAAATAATACACTTTCAACTTTGAGCAAAAACTGGTATTTTAGAACTTGGCACAAGTGACAGTTAATCTTGGTCATAATTTCCCTGCTATGCCCTGTCCCACTCTCACATAAATCTGAAAGACAGCAAGTTCGGTATTAATCCTTCTACAACACATTCTCTATTTTCTTTTTTAAAACTTTACCTTCCCAGGAGTTCCACCTTTGTAATTACTAGAGAAAATTCCTCTGGTCCTTCAGGAAGACCATCGTCAAGTATTTCAATGTGCACACTTCTCGCCATCTCCCTGGCTTCAAAGAGGAGCTCCCCCGCTGCAGGGATAAAGTCCAAGCCTGCCTCCGCTGTCCCACTCACGGTCTCATACCAGAGTCTCACGCGGCCAGATGATCCCCCTGAACGGACGACGGTGATATTCACCTAAGCCAAGAAGCAGTTTTTATCTGACTTGGGTGTCTAATCCACCAGCTCATACCTAATTTTTTATGGTTTCTAACTAAAGATTCTAGGTTTACTAGGGTTATGTTTATGTAGAATCTATAAAAGTTTATAAAATATATGTTAAAATAATGGTGTTAGTAGCAAATTAATCAATTTGTGAAAACTCTGGAGTATGAACCAGGAAACACATTTTAAAGATGACACACAATATATCTTGCTACATGAAGTCTTAATATTTAAAGGTTAAGCCAGCTTTGCAAAAAAAAACTCCTGTTTGCAAAAAAAAAAAAAAAAAAAAAAAAAACACACAAAAAAAAAACAAAAAAGGATGTTTAAGATTTTTTTTTTTTTTTTTTTTTTGATGTCTAAGATTTTAAGCATTTTATACTCTACCCTTCGGGTTTCTTCCGACACTCGAAGTTGCTCCTGTGAGAAGGAGAATCGGCCATAGGGAAAGTCACTGGCCACCACGGTGATGTTGGCAGTGCTGCTGGATCCACTCAGCAACCCCCCCTCACTGATTCCAATAAGCTGAAACTCATAGGAGCTCTTCTCCTCAGGAACGTCATCATTCAAAGCCTAGAGGACAAAAAGAGCCATCAACGGTAGGTTCTAACGTTTAAAGAAAAACACCACTCCTGTCCACAACAACAACAAACTCAGGGATACCACCACCTCCGACCACCCGACCCCTCATTCACACACACACACACACACACACCAAGGAGCATAACAGAAACCAGTCGTATTGCTACCTGTATTATTACAACTGCTGCAGACTGTCCATCTCGCATTGTCAGTTTTCCTGACATTTCAGCAAATTCTCCCACAGAAGGGGGGAATATCCTCCAGTACACGGTGACCTCCCCCCAGATCGCTGGGCCACGAATGAGGCTATGTTACATAAATGTATAATTAGTACATCTTTGTTGAAGTAATCTTTCCTAAATATTTTTTGTGTCTTTCAACAACAATTTTCATTTATTTCAAGAACAGTATGCATTATAGATCCTTATCTATCAAATCAAAAGCAAGTTTTATGATTCCAGGATACTACCACTCAAAGTACTGAATGTATATAAATCTGCTTGACAATACTAGCAAAACCTACACATTAGAAGGGGAACACTTGAGGGGATTTAAAAGAAAGTATTTACAGAATTCACTTAATACACAAGGGTATAAAAAATGAATGGCTTAACACAGTTCTCTAAAAAATAGCACTTACAAGCAACACTAAAGGAAAACTACCAGAAAGATAAAATATTAACTCAAATTCAGTTACTTCACTGACAGTTGTCCTACTAGTCATGAGAAACTTTGTATTAAACAAGATTGTCTATGATCATACTACTTCGTTATATAGTAGGCCCTAATTTTTAAATGCTTAGAATCATAAAATGTTTGATCCAGAGGATTTTCAAAGGAATGATTCTGTAACTAAGACAGAAGCTTACAGAGATGAAGTAACTCTCTTATTTTACATGATTAGCGACAGAATGGGGCCAAAAGCATCAGCTCTCCTGGAATTAACTCAAGGTATTTTTCTCGTCATGGGTTATACAAATCACCCAAGAAACAGTCATGATCTAATGTCAAGAGAGGTCAATACACCACTGCGTGATCAATACACCACTGCGTGATCAATCTCGTCATGGGTTGTACAAATCACCCAAGAAACAGTCATGATCTAATGTCAAGAGAGGTCAATACACCACTGCGTGATTTTTGTTGAAGGAACTTTTCCTAGACATTCTTCATAATCTAACTTCAAGACACGTCAAGAAATGGCTTCAGTTTTTGCCAAAAATTTTATCTACTTTTCACAGGATGTTAGTAATACATAAAATGACGATGCTTGAGAAATATGTATGTAATGAGGAAAATGCACTTATGGCATAAAAATGCTAGTGATTTAAATAAAACTTCAAAATCTCCACCTGAGGGGGGGAAAAATCATGACACCTTACCTGATGATAGCAGTACCATTATACTTTCCTGAGGGTTCTCCAATGAGGACATGCCTAGATGATGGAGCTATCCCAACTTCTCCTGATGTTCCCTTTTCTCCCTGAATGATTATTGAGGCGCTACCTAAGTTGAAGTTGATACATAACACGTATGTAGCAAACACATGTATTCACTTAGTATAAGCCTGTCAAAATTCTCAGCACTTCATGTATACAAATCTTATGAATTAATTGCCATGACAGTCATGTAAATTAGATACTAACATTATCTTCATTTTACCAATGAAATTATTTAAGTATACTGAGGCACTCAAGACATTGAGGCAAATAACTTGCCCTAGATCATATTTTAATGAAAGGGGGCAGAAGAAAGTGCATAATAATTCCACTCTCACTCCCATGGTAAGTGAGTACTCTCCTACCATTTGCATTAATTCGCTTCTGCAGTAACCATTTTACAGGCAGTTCACTACAACTGGCTAGGTGGCAAAAGCAAGAATTCCTGGATACTTTTTAATTTTCTGATCCATTATTGCTTATAAGCATCTATAAAAATGTGTCAAATATTAATGGTAAGAAAACCATATCAAATAATGTGACTATTCATATTATAATTTAGCAGTAACTTGAAGAAAATCGTTTCCAGAAGCTCTTATTACGGTTTCATCAAACAAGGGACGAATTACCATAGTCTCACTTCTATGGCATGGATTAATAAAACCAAAAGTGGGGGCGCCTGGGTGGCTCAGTGGGTTAAGCCGCTGCCTTCGGCTCAGGTCATGATCTCAGGGTCCTGGGATCAAGTCCCACATCGGGCTCTCTGCTCAGCAGGGAGCCTGCTTCCTCCTCTCTCTTTCTGCCTGCCTCTCTGCCTACTTGTGATTTCCCTCTGTCAAATAAATAAATAAAATCTTTAAAAAAATAAAAAATTTAAAAAAAATAAAAATAAAAAAATAAAACCAAAAGTGGTTTGTCATGTCCAAGTATGTCACAGTCTGAAATATATTACGAAATTTTTTATTGATATATGACTCAACCTGAATCACTAGTATATTCTTATTCTTGGGTCTAGTTAGTCTGCATGTCATCAATCCTGACATTTAACAGGATGCTAACAACTGAGCTAACGTAAGATGTGTGGAAGAATATGGTACAATCATATGATTTGTTGGAAAGTACTCTAGATAAAAATGCAAAAAAAAACAACTAGCTTAGGTATGTACGTGATATTCCTTTAATTTTAACAATCTTTTTGGCCACAAAATTCTGCTTTTTTGGCCACAGACTTTCACATACAATGGAGTTCTTGATGGCAAAGAAAGGCATGTGACAGTCACTAAGCTATCCTATCAAAGCGGCTGGGCCATTTATTTTACGTTACTATTAACACATAGCACAATGCAATTGCTTTAGAAACATTAATTCTTTCTCTCCAGATCAAAGAAAAAAATTTGCATATGGGCTATAGGCAAAGAAGAATTACAATGTCTGTTTCTGAAATATCAAAACATTGAAGTAATCACTTTCAGATGAAAATACACATAGTAGGCTGAAAAACATGCAATATGCTAGGTTTTAAAATAATATTTTATTGTAAAAGTAATATGTGACCATTACAAATATGTGTAGAAAATCTAGGTAATTAAAACCCACTATCAACATTTCAAGTAAATAATTCCACACACTTGTAATGAGCACATGACAAAAATGGGATGACCTTGAACATGTTATGAAGTCTGCCATAACACAGCGGTTACCCATGTAATTGTTTTTAAGTTTTAATGTAATTAAGGCTTTTTCTGCTATCTCCTTTCGAACACTTACATGGTATTCTCTCATATTTAACAGGTCTCCTATTGCTGGACCATTTAGGAAGCTTCCATATTTTATTTTATAAGCATCACTACAATAAACATCTTTTTAAAAAATCACAGAGCTAAGTATTGTGAAATCTCTGACATACAACTTTATCAATATCAGGTATTAGAATTTTAGTTTTAAAAATCTTTTTGGCTGTAGTACAGATGTGAAATGACATCTTTATGTTTTAGCAAACATTTTAGGAATTATAAAACTTAGGTTTGTGAGTATTGGTTACTTGGTTGTATTTTTCTGAGTACCTACTTTTTAAGACCCAAAAATGTGAATTTCTCTTACCTTTCACTGGAGATATTTCTACCTCATCAATTGATATCAACTGAATGGTGAAATGCTTGTTCTCTTCCAACACAGTATCACGAAGTGTGCGCAGTACAATGGTCTTCTGAGACTCTGTCTATATCAAATGAGAGGAATAAAACGTTTTCCAGATTGAGCCAAATTTTGGGTGTCCTCATTAGTGGAATAATGTTTATGTCTATAAGCATTTTTAAAGTGTGTCCTTTTTGTATCTTAGGAATTATGAGCTGCTTCTGGAAGAATTACTATATAAAATTTAGCTCTGACCATAAATCCCATTTAAATTTTTAATAGGAAAAAAGGGGGGGAATTAACATGACCTCTAAATTGTCTAAAATGTGACCAAACCCAGTGATCAATATAGATAAGAGTTACAAAGGAAGTAGAAATGGGGATGACATCCAGATGTCTAGCTTGGTTGACTGGTTTTTGTCCTTAATTGGAGAGAGAATGTTGAGAGAAGAGTAGTTTTCATGGTGGGATGGAGGCAGTGTCTAAATTAAATTTGATTTCAGATTTCTAGGGTGTGTGTGTGTCAATGTCCTCCAAAGTGCATATGATTTTAAAAAGATTCCAGATACATCGTAAATACCATCATATGAATTCATAAGCAATACTATGGGAAAAAAACAAACACAAGTTTGAGTAAAACTGTAGGAGTCCTGACACTGACTATACCTCATCAAAAAGAAGCGTCCCATTCAAAGGCCTGAGATCATTTTTAGCTGTCTCATCTAGGGTCCACTGAAGCCGAACAGCCCCTTTTCCTCCTGGGGACCGGACAACCGTCAATGTCACATATGAATCAGGGTCATCAGACAAAAGAGATTCATCAACCATCACCTAAAAGAAAGACAACAAAGTTAGGTGGGGGGAAAAAATGAAGCAAGAAAAACAATCTTATTTCTATTTATAACATCTACTTTTCAGTTTAGAACTCTGCTCATGGTACGATCATGTGGCAGAAAGAAAAAAAAATGTTTTGCCAAACCCTATTTCCTTTTTGTCCGAAACACTCTGCTACTTGGCATTTCCTGGGCTCTCTTGTAATTAGGTGGAGCATGTGACTGAATTCTGGCCAGCAGACCATATGGGAAATGAAGTATGCTCCTCACAGTCTGGCCATCAACTTCCCACAGAACATTCCACATTCCATGTTTTCCCATTTTCTGGGTGACTAGTGAGGATTCCAGGACCCAGAGGAAGATAGAATGGGAAAAGGAAAGAGTCTGGTACCTGAAATGTCAGATGGAGATGAGGTGTCCATAAGACCCCACCAGGAACACAGGTGTAGGACTCTTACACGAAGAAGAAATAAACACTTATTATGTTAAGGATGTAGGATTTAGGAGTTCTTAGTTAATGGTAGTCAGGCTCCCCACATAATACAGGCCAGAAGTGCCCTCCTAATTATCTGCAGTAAGTCCAATTTAAAAGAGGTTTTATTAACCCGACATAAAGAAAGACATTCAATACTTTGATTTACCTGTACCATTTAGTTTCTACACTAGATCCTTATTAAGAGAATTTGTTCAACTGAATTGCATATACTGACTCTGAAGCAAAGTCCAAACTGAGCCTGTAATGTCTACCTGTTATGTAAATATAAAAATATAATGCAATGCTCTCCATTTTTAAGACTGACAGACAATTAAATATATAATACAAAGCTGTTGTTTTTTGTTTTTTCCCCCATGAGATTTTGTGCTGATGCCAAGAAAAGAGATTTATTTTTTTATCTTTATTTTTTTAAAGATATTATTTATTGGGGTGCCTGGGTGGCTCAGTGGGTTAAAGCCTCTGCCTTCGGCTCAGGTCGTGATCTCGGGGTCCTGGGATCAAGCCTTGCATCAAGCTCTCTGCTCAGCAGGGAGCCTGCTTCCTCCTCTCTCTCTGCCTGCCTCTCTGCCCACTGGTAATCTCTGTCAAATGAATAAATAAAAACTTAAAAAAAAAAAGATTTTATTTATTTATTTGAGAGAGAGAGAGCATGAGAGGGCAGAAGGTCAGAGGGAGAAACGGACTCCCCATGGAGCTGAGAGCGCAATGTGGGACTCGATTCCGGAACTCCAGGATCATGACTTGAGCTGAAGGCTGTCGTTTAACCAACTGAGCCACTCAGGCACCCAAGAGCAGAGATTTAGAACCAATTAATATTTATTGAGCTTCTATCATATGTCAGTTCTGACATATACTCTATCTCATTTAAGCCTCATGGAAACTCTAAGGATCTGGGGGCTAGCTCTATGCACATATTTGGAGAAGAGGAGCCTCCTCTTTGCTTCAAATGTTCTGACTCCACACCCATACCCCTCCTCAGAGAAGAGAAATAATAAATAAGGAGCAAACAAAGTGAGATAGGAGAAATCAACTATAAACTCAGGATCCATAGATAAGTCCTTCCTTTTTTCTTCCACAGATAATGACATTTGAGTTGAGGTGTCCCAAGCAGATTTCTTGAGCCTCTGCTGGGGCCAGTGCTTTGGTATACTTACCATATTGCCCTTGGGAGCAGCTTATTCATTTGACAGGTTTACACTAAAAATCTTTCCTCAATATCCTACGGTTCTAAATCTTAATGTTTCATCAGATAATGCTAACAAAATGTCCACTGTATGCACAGTACTATGCATCTCAGATACATGTTAAAAGATAAATTCTGTGTTATCAAGAGCCTTTGGCAGTAAGAAACAGACTATCGAAGAAAGAGCCACAAAGAGCTGAGCAACAAGGCTCTCCTGATACTACAAGGATTAAAAATAGTGATGGACACCTACTGAGTATAAAGCACAGGCTTTACAGATAGCAACTCATGTCCTTGTCACAAAGCTCATGAGAAATAACACAGGCTCACTCTTACCACTTTGACATCGCAAGACAGACTAGAAATTTGAAGTTAATTTGAAGTTGAAGAAGATATCAGTTCCCAGACCAAGAGTGCACTAAAGTCGATAACAGCAGTTCAGAGAAAATGAATAAAGAAAACTTACTTACGAAAAGCAATGTAACTTCATTTTCCCTGACACTGAGAGAAGCTTGTAAATATACAGTCTAATGCCTGAGTCCAGAAGTGTGACCATGTTAAAAGCAACAACATTATCTTAAGGTTTTCCCATTGAAGATTTGACCAAAATCCTGAACCTTTTATCTACCTCAAAAGCTAACAGAGACATGTTATAAAAATTAAGTTATATATTTATACAGATTAAAATACTTCTTTTCACATACACAAAGAAAAAAGTATTGTTGGAAATACAACAAAATATTAATGATGTCCGTATCTCAAGTGAATAATATAATGGATAGTTCTAACTCTCTTCTTTATACTCATAGTTTTATGTTTCCCAGACTTTCCATTTTGCTGAGCAAACATTCACAGCCACTCTCCTGTGAATCTACCAGTCCTTACAAACACTTCCGCTTATTCCTTCCCCAAGAGACCCTCAGTAGGTTATAGCAGAAATGTGTCCTGTCCCTTTTATGCTTCCCATTCTCTAATGAAATTGAAATTTCAATAATCAAGCCATTAGGCAATTATTAGTGTTTACTTAAATTCTGGAACATCTGGGATGCCCAGCCCTAACAGGCTAGCTGTAGGTCTAGCCTTGTATCCACAGAACAATAAAGACAATGAGAATTAGCACAAACTGTTTATTATATAAAATGATCTATGACGAATCACTGATTACCTACAAGTGATCAAATAAAGAGAATGGTGACCAATAGAGCCAGAAAAGTTGTGTATATTGGAATTACCTCCATGTATTTATGATTATTTCATCCTGGAATTTCCTTTGAAAAATAGTCTTAAAAATTATGTCATAAAATCATTGTGTATAATTATGACATAGTTTTAACAATTCATTTTATATTTAAGATGTAGAGGTCATTTGTACTAGCCACCCAATCTGGCAGCATAAATGATTGGTTAAGTTTTTTTTTCTCTTCCTCTGCAGTTAAAGTGATAATAATAATCAGCTTCCCTCTTGTAAGTCTTGGAAGGAGACAGCCAGTGGGAAGGAAGAGAGAAGAAAGGAGAAATACAAACACTTGAGCTGGGGTGAATGTGGTTTTTTGTTCAATATAAGTCAAGAGAGAGTAACAGAAGGGTGTAACACTTAGATCCATGACAGAATCTTGCCTTGTGATCAGGATGGGGGTCTGGGAGCAAGGCAGGCTGAGAGCAGAACGTATGGACAAAAAGAAGCTCTTGGTCTATGTCATCCAATAAAAAGAATTTGTTCCCCCTTGGAATTACCTGATGTACGAATACTCATCACTGTCAAACACAGATGAGAGGACCAGCCATTAATTCAATAGTCAACTCTAAGGACTCCTGAGCAGAGAATTGTAAGTGAAGGGTAACAGTTTTTTAAAAAACGAAAGACAGCTTTCTTCTAAAAATTACAAAAAAAAAAACAAACAAAACATTAGCCCAAGGGAAGGCACCCTCCTACCCATGTATGTAACTTACAGTCTTTTCTTCAAATCCAAATACTCCAAATGGGGAATCATTTTGTGGAATAACAACAGTTAGCACAACATCATCACCAAGCCTGCCACCTCCAGCCACCCTGACTAAGGAAATATTGAATGTCTCCATGAGTTCAAGTTCAGCATCATCAATGATGGTAATCTCTATCACTGCAGTAACCTACAAAAGAAACAAGGAAGAAGGGGAAAAGGGAGGGAGAGAAAGAAGAAGGGGGTTGGGAGGACAAGAGGCAAGGAAGATATAATAGCAATTTTTGATCATATATAAATAAACTTATTGACCAGAAACATAGTACAAAAAAGTATATTCTGTACTGTTATGTTTATAATACTATTTTAAAATTATAGAGTATTTCAAAGTCAGAAATTTATGTTCTATTATTTTCAAGATAAAGGACATTACATATGTAATAAAATATAGCGTTATTTATGTATACAAAAACCAGTGAAGCCTGATTCTTGAATAAAAATATTTAAAATGCCAGATAGGCTGTAATAACAATTACACAAACATAAACCCCTGCTCTCTCTCTCTCTTACATAAATAAACAAAATCTTTTTTAAAAAAGAAATAGAATAAATTAACCTAAAGTTCATAGGAATATTGAAGTTCATCAGGCCCTTTTAAAAATATTCTTAGGTACTTCTAAGTCATTTATTATCCTCCTTTAACTTCTGCTTAAAATAGGATCAGGTGGGGGAGTTCAGAAATCTTGCCTCTTTGTGTTCTCTTCCTATGTCCATTAATAGATCATAACATGTTAACTAATAATAATTCTGTTTGGCTTAACATACAAAGTATAATACATTTAGCAGTCACTAATATATATTCATTTGGTGGATATCTATAAAATGTTTGAGGTATAACCAAAAATAGCTAGTATGTTTAGGATAGCATACCTGTTTATCTGCAAATTCAAGAATCCCATGAGATGGCTTAAAGTCTTCCAGGCTAGCCGTGTCCACTGTTGCTTTCCAATAAACATTGACCGCCCCAAAGCTTCCAGCCAGCCGGACTACAGGAACCTGAAGAACATTCAGGGGTGGAGGCACCTCATAGGCAGTAATGACTCCATCAATATCCTTTAAGTAAAGAACATAAGTTAAAACACCAGACAAAACTAACTTCTTATATGTCATCACTTTCTAAATTTATTATTTCTTCTTCTATTTCACCCTTCAAAATAGAAACCAGTATCAGAAATAAATATACATAATAGGTGTCCACAATCCTTACATTTTTAAAAAGTTTTTAAACTTCTTTATTCATTTAAGTAATCTCTACACTCAACATCTATGGTCTTGAGATCAAGAGACACACTCTTCTGAGACAGGCACCTCTAGAACACTGTGGTTTAAATTTAATGAAAATAACCTTGCTTGATTCATCGGTCTAACAAAAAGAGAACTAAGAAGTCTATAAGACAAATTTTAAGACATGTATTTAATAAATATCTAGAAGCAAAGCCAATTATTTTGTGGAAAATATATGACATTGGCCAAATCAGCAGGTAGAAGCTTCTGTATTACTATAAATACATTAAAGTTTATCTCACTGTGGTAACATGAAACTTAAAAATTCCTCTGGGATCATCATTTTCTTCAATCATTATCTCAACAATTTCTATCCCAGGCCTCCGCACACTTGGCTGAACTGCAGAGAAGTCAGAATTCACCAGGTACACATCAGTGATGTTGACAATAAATCCTTCCTCCAACTCGGGAACATTATCCTGAGGTGGGGGGTGGAGGGGAGAACAGGAGAGAGATTATGTTCTATTTTTAAAAATACACTGAATTTACCTTGGAAACCCAGTACTTTTCAGTGAGAAATAAAGGACAGCCTACTGGAATGGGTAGCTCTTTCACAGACACAAGAAAGATTCCTTTTTATATTTAATACATTCCCACTGACAAATTTAATCGAAGCCAAATACTCTTTAGCAAGTGAAACAATTTTTAAAAATCCATCACACAATTACGATCATATACTATCCAATATGTTTTATGTATATAGTACCCCCCAAATTTAGAAGAAATGGTAAATTCTACATACGTCTTAAAAGTGAAAGCTCTAGACTTACAAATCTAGATACTGTCCTATATTTTAATTAACTTTTTAAAAACTGTTACCTTATTTCTGGATAGGTAATAAAAAATTTCAAAAGGTAACACAAATATATAATGAACAGGAAAAGAAACTTCTGTTTTGTTCCATCTCTCATGTCTTTCCCAGAATGTCCTTTCCAGAAGCCACTATTATCCGCCATCGCTAATACCACTATTAGGAGCACTAATGTTACTAGGCAACATTATCTTTACCGAATAATATATGATATATTTATTTTAATACAGTCATATATAGTATAGTAATATATACAACGTTTAGTTACTATGCAATACTATACATAACACTATTAACTACTCTCATTTTCTTATGAGTCATTACATATATACATTTTTCTCCTTATAATCATGAGAGAGCACTAAAACCAGATCTAAACCCCCTGAAGCATAATCTTCATTTGAGTAATTTTATCATGATATGAAAATACTGCCCTATCAAACCAACAATAAAAATAACCAGATTAATTTGGGCATTTTATTCATTCATTCATTAGTTTAAAACTAACCAACCAACAAAACAGTGGATCCCACTAAATCCCAATTCAAGGCTTCAAAGGTCATTCGAACAATATTCCAGTTAAATATTCACAATTTTACATTAAAGCAACCTTTTTAAAGATTTTTATCTCTAAGAGGATCACATTTTTCTTTTTTTAATCACGTTTTTATCTTTAAGTATATTTCCTTTATTTTATATCCTATTCATTGCAGCTTAAACTTACCGACAAAATGGCAACTTTCATGTAAGTTTCTTTTATGTTTTCTTTCATCATTACTATTGTTTCTTGTAGCACATAATCTTCATTCTCAGTAGCTTGATTATCGACATGCAATAAGAAATTGGGTTTAGCTATCAAATGAATGCCAATGGCCCCAAACAGTCCTTTATTTCGAACAATTGGCAACTGAAGAATGGTGATGTTCTCTGTGAGAAAGACATGCCTCAAGTAAACAAGATTTTCTATTTGTAGTTGAACCATTCAAAGAATTTCAGGTGAAATATTCTGCACTATCCTAATGTATACTCCCCCAGCCAAGAAGTATTTTGTGCTTTGCTCCCCTCTGTCTGCAAAGTTGTGCTGTATTTAGTACATTATATCCCAGTTCTAAATCCTCACTTCAGGTTCTCTAAAGCACCCTCCTACTTTATATATAACATGAGCTTTAACAAAAATTGCTGAAAATCTTAGGAAACTACTTATGTGCAGATTGACAGCTAATTACAAATGCTAAGAAGATTTTGAAAATAAAAATATATGGGGCGCCTGGGCAGTTCAGTGGGTTAAGCGTCTGACTCTGGGTTTCAGCTCAGGTCATGATCTCACAGTCGTGGTGACCAAGCCCTGCATCTGGCTCTACATTCAGCACCGGAGTCTGCTTGTCCCTCTGCACTCTTTCTCTCTCAAATAAATAAATGCATAAAATCTTTTAAAAAATGAAAACTTACACAAAGTCGTCATTTAATAACTTAATCATTAGAAGAGTAATTTTCTTTTACTGAGGTCTGTCACAAGGATCAAAGGCTGTCACAGCATCAATTTTTTAATTTTAGTTTTTAGATTTTTAAATCTAAATTTAAATTTGCTACATAAATGGCCAAAAAAATGCTTGTCAATCTTCCCCACTGGTCTGTGAGGTTCTAATAACCTAAGACTGTGTCTCTTTGTTTCCAGAAAACACAGCACAATTTGTGGCACCTACTAGCTGCTTCAAAATGTTGGTTGAATGAATAAATGAACATATTTTAAGTCTATGGCTTTTTTTCCCATATATACAGACATATAAAGGCCCAGGTACATAATTATATGCCATTTTCCCCATCAACTATTTAAGTGAATGGTCTCTGAAAGACGTCATGTTACTGTCTGAAAATTTCAGAGGCTTCACATTGCGTATTTTAAATAAATACATACATGCTCAAGTATGTTTGTTCAAAAAAGTCAAATGGCCTTTAATCTATTAATCCTAAAGCTGAAATGAATAGTTATTTAGGCAAAGATCTCGGCACTAAGCTTAAAGAAAATAGGGACGGGTTACTTAAACTTCACAGAAAAATTATTCAAATTATAGCTTTGGGCTTAACAATTAATACCCCGAGTACCAAATGCAACTCACTGTGTTGCTTATTATTGCCTATAACTGATGAAAATCTACATAGAGGAATCTGAGAAGGGAAAGAGAACAGATAAATGTTCTGTCACCCTTTACTGCAATGACTTACTAAAATATTGATATTTCTATTATGACCATAACACCTCAAAAGAATACAAGCATTTCTTACAGCACTATTCCTGGGTGATTACATGATCATAAAATTTAATAAACAAAAAGTAAAAATGATTGAGTATGATCTGTCAAACTAAAAAATATATATAAATATACAAAAGGGATTTATATTCCTAGTAAACATTACAATTAAATTACCCAATAAAACTAGAACCTAAAAAATATTTAACAACACTTACCTTTAGGCTCTGCGACTCTAATGAAGAGAAACTCAGGGTGCCAACCCACCAAGCCATGAGGTGAGTCATTGGGCAGAATTGTTATCACAGATTTGTTTCTTTTCTGATCAATGGCAGCACCTTTTAACGGGTCCTCTACCCCTTCTGTGGTAATCCGAACCAGTGCTATGCTCACAATCTCTGATAACTCTGGTACATCATCAGCAAGAACAGTCAGAGTGATTGTACACAGTGCCTGGCCTTCAGAAAACGAAATCTAAAATTTTAAAGAAAGAAGATTTTACTTATTTTGTAATTATCACTGTGCAATAAGAACATCAAAAGAGGGGTGCGTGGGTGACTCAGTGGGCTAAAGCCTCTGCCTTCAGCTCAGGTTATGATCTCAGGGTCCTGGGATCGAGCCCGGCAGGGAGCCTGCGTCCTCCTCTCTCTCTGCCTGCCTCTCTGCCTACTTGTGATCTCTGTTTGTCAAATAAATAAATAAAATCTTAAAACAAAAAAAAGAACATCAAAAGATTAAAATTTTCTTTCAATACTGACCACAACTTAAGTAATGAGAGAGGAAATGAAGCAACACAATATAATTCTACAAATCAGTTAACTGTTTTGCGTATTAAAAATGGAAGATTGTTAGGAATAAAGAAAAAAAGTAAACCATTACAGAAACATAACCCGATAAAACACATAGCCAAATTGTCACATCCTGAAGCCTACATTCTATTAAAATACAGAGTACATAGTCTCTCTGGGAGTCTAAGTCCTGAATACCATATATATATTTTTTTAAATCCATAAAGATAAAAGAAGGTGGCATACTAGTTTAAACATTTTTCTCTACAAAAATTTTGCCAGGATTGCGATTTCCTTTGGTTAAACGCTGAACAGATGTATAATTTAAGAATGAATCAACCAAAATAGAGATAGAGAGAGAAAGATAAAAAGAGAGACGAATCAAACATCTCTCTCCTCCTGTTGTGTCTCTATTGCCTAGAGTAAAATCCACATTTGCTAAAAGGCATCTGCTCCTTGAAGTCATTTCCAATCACTCTCTGCTTCATACTGTAATCTCTAGCAACCTGGCTACAAACTACAATCATTCAAACTAGCATGCCAGGTCCATTTTGTTGACACTCATTTCTCCACCTAAAGAAGGCACTTGAGGATATAAACTCAAGAGCTTTATTAATAAAATCAGGAGTCACAAAACTACTACTCTGTGGCCAAATCCTTTTCATGGAGTTTTACTGGAATACAGCCAAGTTCATTCAATTACGTACTGTCCCACACTTTATTGTGCTACAAAGGCAAAGTTGAGTATCTAGAAAAGAGCCATAATAGTGCACAGGTCTAAAATATTCACTTACTGGCCCTTTAGAGAAAAAGTTTGCTGACTCTTGAATAAAATAATTAATCTCCCAAATATGGTCTACACTTAAGATACTATTATACATTTAAATAGAAACCATTTTAATCATGTTTATATAAGAAAGATTAATTGGGAAAATATAATTCAGAACATACAGAACCCGATAGATACAACTTACACAGCTGAATATAAAGTTTAGGTGACTTGTGTAAACATTTAAAGCAATAAAATTTGCCATAACATTTTTAAGACACTGAAGCTCTAATCTCCTTTCAAATAATAAAGAAACCTAGAAATGGTGGACCATAACATTCATCCATCTTTTTTTGAGAGAATTTCATGAGAGGTCTTTTAAAGGAACTCTTCAGAGAAGCATTTGCGGAAAATAGGTGGATAAATCTATGAAACCCGAGACGAGTCCAGAGGTCCAACCATCTTCCAATTAGAAACTAAAGGTACTTTAAACTCTCTTTGCAAGTCATTAGCTTCTCTGACCCAGTCTGATTTCCATTCTTCAACCTGTGTCCCAATTTTATACTATTTTCCAATAGTAGACAAAGTGATCCTCTGCCCAAATCCCTTCTTGGGACTGATGCACTCATCCCTAGCTGGTAGTAATAACAGCTTTTGTGTTTCTCACTGGGAACTGCCTTTAGCTGCAGTAAACTCTCACTCAAGGTTATGCCCCACTCAGAAGGCAGTGTGAAGTCCAGGATGGCTAAGATGGGGATGCAGAATTTCATCCTCCTTTCTCCAACTGGAAATAGCTCCAAAGGACCAGCTCAGCTCCAGATTCAATGAGTCCATACAGACTCAACCCCAGGCGCAACTCCCAGGGATCAACATCCCCCTCTGCACATTCCTAACTTCCTTATTTCCTTACAGATGTGTCTCCTCAGGAATCCACCCCAACTCTCCATCTCAGAGTCCCATCTACAGGAAACTCAACCTACATCACTTAACAATTCTGATCTGCTTTTTCATATGTATAACTATCCTACATAGATTTGTTCCCTGTTTACTGCCTCCATTTTACCCAAATCTTGAAACCACATTTCCATCTCCAGTTTGATTGGTTTTATCTTTCTGACCATGTAAATACAACCCTAATTTGGCAAACCAATGTACTGAACCTAAAAAGGGATTTTTTTAAGGTAAGTTTGGCATTATAGGAAAAAAGAATAATAATCACAACATTTAAACTAACCTTAAATTGATTCCCTCTCTGTGATGATTAGTAGAAATCCAGTGATGACATGGTCAAACTCAAACACTTCATCCATAAGGCAGGGTTTGGTCCCATGCATCAATAGTAACCATAACTTAAAAGTGACTGTCCTATAATTTTATAAATTACATACCACTCCTGAGGTAGGAAATATATCACTAATACTTCCATCAGCTTCCCACACTATGGTTATACGACCATATGTTCCTTTTAAGCGCTCAACATTCAAGGTTACAAGGCTATCTTGTTCCATTTCTTCCACTTGCTTATATAATGAATTCTGAAAAACACACAGGAAGTCACAAGGGATTAGCTGAAATTACCTACATACATATTTCAAGCTGTTGTGCACGTGCAAATTTTACAGTACTAAACAGCATGATACAACATAAAAACAACACAAGTGAAAAACATAGTTTAAAAAACAGCAGTAGATGATGACCACGATTTTAATTTGAAAATACACGTTTGAATAATTTTTTTTAAAGACTTTACTCACTTATTTGACAAAGAGAGAGAGAGAGAGTACAAGAAGGAGAAATAGCAGAGGGGGAGGGAGAAGCAGGCGCCCTGCTGAGAAGGGAGCCCATGCAGGACTCAATCCCATGACTCCAGGATTATGACCTGAGCAGGACAGACCCTTAACCAACTAAACCATCCAGGCACCCCATGTTTGAAAAACTAAGTTAAAGTAAATTAAAATGTTAATCAGTATAGGATTATTTTTACTTTGTTTTCTTATTTCTGTAATTTTCAAATTTCTTCAATGAACATCTTATTTTCACATTCAGAAAGCATACACTTTTTAGAAAGCATTACATATAGTATGTAAAGTTTCTAGAAATGAAAGGACATATAGTCAGGACATGAGCGAAGTCTTCTTCCCCTGTATAACTTCTGGCAACCCCTCTAGGTTTTGTTTTCTACTTGTAAAATAAGTTTTGGTCTACAAGGCCTCTAGGGTCCCACTCAGAGGTAAAGACATCAAGAGAACCAGGGCACTCCTTCTGATTACTCACAAATGTCTTTTAACCTTAAATTCATATCCTCTAAAATGTTCTGCAGGCTGTGCAGTTTCCATTGATGGTGTTTCATCCTCGGCACCTGGTCTTTACAACTATTTCTCTTGCCAGAAATATCCACTGCCCCTCTTCTCATCTAGACTCCATGACCTCTTTCCTCTGTTCCAGCCTGATTTCTACCTCTGTGTGAATGGAACTCCTCCTCTAACATTTGCAGCATCTCCTGAGAGCCGCTGAATGATATTTTGCTCAAAATTAATGCTCCAAAGAATCCCTTCTTACAACACCCCTACTTTATCCATAAGCAATAAAAACAGAATATGGAGTATAAAGATTTTTTTAAAATTTTCCCAGTAATAGTTTTCTTTTTATTTTTCTTCTTTTTTTTTTTTTTTTTAAGATTTTTTACTTACTTATTTGAGAGAGAGAGAGTGAGAGAGAGCATGAGAGGGCAGAAGATCAGAAGATCAGAGGGAGAAGCAGACTCCCCATGGAGCTGGAAGCCTAATGTGGGACTCAATTCTGGTACTCTAGGATCATGACCTGAGGCAAAGGCCGTTGCTTAACCAACTGAGCCACCCAGGCTTAGTAAGCAGTTGCTTAACCAACTGAGCCACCCAGGCACCCTGTAATTCTTTTTCTTGTCTTTTTATTATGGTAATTTTAAAAGAAATTCCTCCATGAATTTCTTACAGCTTCTAAAAGCTTCTATTTTAGAATATAGTTTGAGTAGATAGCCTATCCTATGGCAGTACCTTACACTGCATTTTAATATATTGTTACAAATGTTACATAGTAATAAAATCTTGTGCAAAGCATTAAAACCTTCCTACAGAAAATATGTTGATTTAAAAATATGCATAGGGGGCAGCTGGCTAGCTCAGTTAGTAGAGTATGTGACTCAACCTTGGGGCTTGTGTATCTAGTCTCAATTCTATAGCCAGAGTGGTTCTTTTAAAATGTGAGTCAGATCAAGTTGCTCTTCCACTCCCAGCGCTTTCCCTCCAGGGCAAACTTCATGATGGTACTCAGGGACTCGCGCAGGTGTGAGTTCACAGAGTGGCTTCCCTGCTAGCCTTCGAAGGCCTGCTCTAAAGTTGGCCCTTGCCTGGTGTCTGGGAAATTGGGTTTCAGGAGGATTCCCGCCGTTCCTGGAACGCACACTGGCTCCCTGTGCCTGAACTGTGCACACAGTGCGGTTTATACTCAACACCTATTTTCACTCGGGGGGTCTGGAATTTTGTCATGTGTCAGGCTGAGAGTCCACAGTTAACATCCAGGCAGTGGGGTCTCTAAGGAGCTTCCCTGGTTGACAACACCTCTCACATGTTGTCACAATTCATCTCAATGCTGGGGGAAGTAAGTGTGTCCTGTGTGGTTCCCATGGTTTCCTCTGAGTCTCTACTCCACATGCCTTTTCCCTTACGATTTTGCTTTGTATCCTCTTCGCTGTAATAAATCATAGTAAGAGTATGATGAAACCCTGAGTCCTCTGAGTCTTCCTAGCAAGTCATAAACCTGTGGGTGCTGCTGGGGAAGCTGGAAACAGAACGCTGGCCCTTCACCTCTTGGGCTTCATCGCTCGCTCCTACACGGACTTCAGCCACAGTGGTCCCCTTGCTGCACCAGATGGGCAAGGCCTCATTCCAAGGCCTTTCTTTTCGTTGATGGCTCCCCCTGCCTTGAATGCTCTTCCCCTCTCTCCTCCAGGCCTTTGTCCCCAGGTCACTTCCATAGTGCTGCCCTTCCTGATAGCCTATGTTTTAGTTCCTACACCCAAACTCCACCCCTTGGCCTCACAATCTCCATCCGTCCTCCCTGCCAAATGTTTTCCCAGAACACTTATTACCATCACACCGAGTACAGATGTCTCGCATGTCTCTGACTACTGTCTGTCTCCCATTGCCTCCTCCATGACTTAGGACAATGAAGATAGGGATTTTTTACTGTTTTACTTCTTGATATATCTCTAGCATCTGAAACAGTATCTGGTACACAGTAGGTGTCTGTTAAATAACTGCTACATGAATGAATAAATGAAGGAACAGATGAATGAGTGCCCTTGTTAGTTCTGGCCAATGAGACCTAAGAAGAGTTTTCCAGAGTCTTTTGGGAAATCTCTTCATCACCCCAAGTGCCACATTTCCTTCTCCCCAAAGGGACATAAACAAGAAGGCAATGGCCCTAACAATAACACCAACTTTCGAACAACCAAATGAAGAAGCAACTTTATGCTGGCAAAGTGGAGAAATTGAAAGAATCTGGGTCGTGGTGACACAGTAAAGTATCCATCCAACCCCAAAGCCCATCTTCTCTGTGGACATGGTTTTGGTGTTTAAGCCACTTTTAGTTGAATTTTCCTTACTTGCAGAATATTTCAGAGAACAATGCATGAAAACTGCAGTTTTCTTAACTTTAGTTAGGAAATCAAGATAGAGTTGGCCAATAGGGCTAAATGATGCAATATAGAGAGTGTCCTTTTGCTTATGGGTAAAGGAATAGGAAGTCGGAGCATGGAAGTCGACCTGGTAAGATCCACATAGTTCTCTTTCCTCAGGAGAAAGCACCTCCATGTGTAAAATGCAGGTATAGTTAAAACATAACCCCCCACACACGCATTCTCTCCCCTTCTCCTTCAATACACAAAGGAAAGTAACATATTTGTAGGGGATATATACACATAACAAAACACAGTATATAATCTATTCAGAATCTGCCTTATCATTACTTCCTAGAGATGAGGCTAATAGTGGAGCCAAACTCCAGGACCAAGGTCAACTGGCAACATTTCAAATTCAGTCTTGTAAGAGGAATCAGTATAATAAAAAAGTTTAGGACAAGTTGATTCAGAGGCTTCTGTGTGTAGGAATATAAATTATAAGACATCAGGAAAGTTCACCATAAAATGCAGAGTTGGGGGGTGAAATGGGGAAAGAGAAAGGAGAAAGGATGAAGATACTCAAAGTAGGACTGCCTGCTGACAACAACTGATATATAAATACAATGAACAGGGGCACCTGGATGGCTCAGTTGGTTAAAAGTCTGACTCTTGGTTTCAGCTCAGGTCATAATCTCAGGGTCAAGAGATCGAACCCCACACTGGGCTCTGTGCTCGGCAAGGAGTCTGCTTGAGATTCTCTCCCCTCCTCCCTCTCTCTCTCTGCCCTTTGCCCCACTCCCATACTCTCCCTCTCTCCTGATAAATAAATAAATAAAAGCTTTAAAATAAATAAAGACATTGAATAAGTCATTTTGATTTCTAAGTGTGGGACCTTTACCTGAGCAAATCCAACGACTCCATAGGCATCATCATTAGACAGAATAGTTATTTTTACGTAACTGTTAATACCCATCTCTGCTCCTCCTTTGGGATTTTTAAGCTGAACTCTAAAGGATTCTTCTTCCTCTGGAACTGAGTCATCAAGGATGTTTACCGCTATTACAGCTTCTCTGTCCCCAGGTTCAAATATCAGTTCACCTGAACTAGCATAAGAAGTATACCAAATAAGTCAGCTGCTACAAATATCAGGTATATACATATACAAAAACATAAAACTCTCAGAACACTGATTAATATTAAACATTTGGAAAAATCATATTTCATAAATAAAATTATAATATAATTGTTCATAATACTGATGAACTTCATAACATAGATATAAGAAGTATGGAACATAACCAAATTTCTAGATTATAAATTACTCATATTTTGTATATTTCCGGTCACTAAATAAACACTTAGAAATTAGGTGCCACATAAAACTATGGTGAGCATAAAGACATTTCGTATAAAATGTTGAACCTACCTAGGAATAAAGTCAGACTGGCTCGAGATGTAGGCCAGCTCATACATGTGTGAGTGGACAGCTCCCACTAGAGCAATTAAACTCTTGCTTGAATTAAAGGACTTTACTGTAACAGAAGCTGCATCATGAGCAGAAGGGGCTTCCAGAATGAAAGAGAATTGATTCAGCTCTGAATTCCAGCAGTAAAGAGCAGACGTAGCTTGGCCAATAAGAAGGATGTGGACTATGGAAAGGAAAGAAAAGGCAACTACAGTGAGACGTGAATATCACCGCACACGCCCCACCATGGTACTAAAGCAAAACTTCTCTACACTTAAAGTTCTATTTTGATTTCTGGGTTAATTAAATTTGAGCTGATTTCTGAAAACTGAAATACTATTTGAAATAACTAAATGTAAATAGCGATTTTTTAAATGCTGTGGAGTGACCCAACCAGCCTAACAGTAAACCCACAATCCACGTAATAAATAAGAAACCACTGGATAGTAAAGCTCAAATGGACTGTGGACTCTTATTCATCTCAGTATTTAGGACTCAGTATTTAATATTTTGCATGGTAGGATATTTTTAAAAGTGAAAAATATGTATAATCCTACAAATAAATGCTTCATTTTTATAATTTCCATTCCTGTCACCATCCATAACAATTTATGATAAGCATAATTATAAATGGACTAAATACAAAAAAATTCTTAATTAAGAAGCTTAATCCTATATTTATATGGCACTTCATAGGTGTCACTACAAAGCATTCAAATTTATGATTTTAATGCATAATCTATAGAGCTGATCTTCAAAATATACTTAATTTCTCTACATTGTTCATTATTTTATATTTTTCAATATTAATTAGAGAAAGTTATTAATTCTTTTCACTTGATTTTTTTTTTTTTTTAAACTAGGCTCTATACCCAGCATGGAGCCCAGTGTGGGGCTTGAACTCACAACCCTGAGATCAAGACCTGAGCTGAGATTAAGAGTCAGATGCTCAACCAACTGAGCCACAAAGGTGCCTGTTCACTTTATAAATTCTTAAAGGTAGTAATTAGGCCAAAGGATCTAAACAAATCTTTGATCTCAGAGTATATGTTGCCAATGCTTTTTGAAAAGTTGGTAGGAAAAGATGCTCTTAATGATTCAATGCAATGGCAAATATTAGCAAATATGGAAGGTAAAGAACCTTATACACTATATAGCAGGGGAAATTTGGAGTCAGGGAGCTTACTACATTGTATAGGCCACTAAGCAATCTTCAGACTTAAAACTAGGGAGAAGCATGAGAAATCAACCAGAAACATGCACAAATTCCAATACCTAAAGAAACACATCAGAATATAAAGATATGAACTAAGATGGATTTGCTTATTAAAACATTAAAACAGGGTATCTGGGTGGCTCAGTGGGTTAAGCCTCTGCCTTTGGCTCAGGTCATAATATCAGGGTGCTGGGATCGAGCCCTGCATCGGGCTCTCTGCTTGGCAAGGAGCCTGCTTCCTCCTCTCTCTCTCTCTGCCTGCCTCTCTTCCTACTTGTGATCTCTGTCAAATAAATAAATAAAATCTTAAAAAAAAAAAAAAAAAAAAAGCACACAGAACTGGAAACCATGAAAATTTTAGCCTAAAAGGTTACAATGGAAGATCCATATTCTTACTCTAAAATATCAAATATCAAGAATTATTCATTATGTTTACTTATGGTAATTATTTAAGTACTATTGCAAGTTAGTAATTGTTGCATAAAAGGTAAAAATGAAGAAAAATGTTATTAATAGATTTGGTTTTTAAAAATGATCATATATTTTTCATAAAGCTCTGTAAAACTGAAGACACTCAGTGAAGAGCAAATTCTTCAGATGGACCTCAAGATCTCCTAAGTTTAAATGATTCTACAATCTCAATCAATCAATCGATCTACAGTCTCAACCAAAATCATGAAGTGTTCTGAGCATCACTGATTATGTATCTTAATTCTTAGAGATATACCCTATTCACTTCCTCCCAACCAGAAAAGTATGAGATGGTAGCAAATAGGTAATTAGACATTCAGAGTAGGAAATGCATGGGGCTCAAATCTGCATTTTTGTATGCAGAGAGTGTTTTCTCAGAAAATAGCTATTTGTACTGTTCAAGATCATAGAACAGGGCCAGGAGTTTATAAGGGAAAAAAACCCTTAAGTCTACTCTGGGGAACAGAATTTTAACCGTTACTGATTATAGAATTCCCTTCCAGTTAACAAAACTATAAACAAACAAAGTATCCTAAATGGCTGAGATTATTTAAGGAGTGAGTGAACATAGAGAAGTCCCAGGACAGAAAGCTAGAGGGAGCATTACTAGCTCTTAAGAGATCTGGGAGAAGAAACCAGTAACACAGAGGACAGCCAGACAGGGCTGTGAGGGAAGCAGTGCCCTCAGGATAGGGCGGGATTCCAGTGCAAGGAGATGAGGGGCATTCTGAGAAAAGTTCCAGAGTATAACTGTTCTGGGGGATGCTGTGGAAGGGTTTGGGGAGTTGGCAGGGAGATAATTGAGTCCCTCGTCTGGAAATTAGGGCTCCTGTGGTCCAGAGCACACACAGACCAGATGGGATGAGTCACTTTCTCCCAAGGGGGCCTGGGCTTCTTATGGTGACTACACAGGGATGAAGAGTGATGAGTTCCTCGAAATGATTTCCACAGATGATGATTTTCAAAGGTGACGGTTTTGGTGAAGCGGAGAGTGTTGGGCAAAGAAGGAGAAGGGGAAGGGGAAGTAGAATTATTAAATGGTTCTTCCTTACAGAAGCTTTCTGGGCCTCCCTTAGACCTGGTCAAGTTTTCTCCATTTTGTGGGAGTAGAGCACTTTCTCCTCTGAGAGCAGTTACCTGTTTGTAGTTAGAAACTTACTTGTGTTATTATACATCATGTCTCCCTTCCCTACCACATGTTAAAACTTCTTCAGGGCAGGGGATGTACAAGAATTTGTTTACCTTTATTTCCTCAAGGCCTACCACTATGCCGGGTAGGTAAGTGGCATTTTAAAAATCTATTAAAGAATGGAGGAAAGAAGGAAGAAGGGAAAGATAAGATTGTATGTCCTTGCAGTCTTTGTCACGTTCATTCTTCCTTTTCCATTTAAAGAATTCGGTTTCTACCCAATAATCTCTGTCAAGTCATTAAGCAGAATAAATATGTAATCCTCACAGCCATGGCTCCAATCTAATATTTGACATATTCAAAACAAGAAAGTCCTTGAATATTATTTAATGCATAATTTCAGCTTTCAGGGGATCTATAATAAGCCATTCTAAATAATTACTCATAATCTTTTCATACTTCTACAACCTCAAGTCACAGAAACAAAAGAAATAAAAAGACCTCACAATGGGTCCCTTAACAAGCCTCTGGCAGAATTTTTTCATAAATTCTTTTAGAAAGTGTGCCTATTCTATTTCTTTAAAAATCTTTAAAGGGAATTCTATAACTTCAATTAACAGCCCATTCAGGCAGCACTTGTCATCCTTAAAAACATTCATTAGGAAACTATTTTGAATTATAATAAGTGACTCAAGTAGATACAGTTAGTCCACTTGAACGCTTGAGGTATAGGAAAAGCAAAAATAAAAAAGCCTCAAAATTAAAGGACAAGTAGACACCGACTAAACAAATACATGATGAAAGATACATAATTTATGTAGTAAATCAATTGCTGAGTGAATGATAAGAAAGCCACAGAACTGTATTTCACAGGATAACATCACAGCTTCATGGCATGTCAGAGTCTGACTAATAAAGAGAAGTTATTTATGGAGAGGACGTTCAGAACAGAGATAGACACAGGACGCTGACAGCAGAGTGAACCTGGAGTGGAGGGCAGATAATGATGCAATAGTCCAGATCCAAGGAGACCAGGGTCTAGGAGAACGTGGTGCAGAGACAGGGCTGAGGAGGGGTAGGGGATATGGGAAACAAAGCACAGTGAGATAGATAATACACAAAAAGTGAGAGATCCATAAGATCCGATGCTTGGTTAGCAGTGGAGGCGACAGCAGAAGACAGTATCTAAGGATTATGGTGCCTGATACAGAAAACTGCAGCCAGGCACCTAGGAGAAAAACAACAAGAACAGACTCTTGCATTTGTGCTAAAGCCTCTACTCTTCACAGTAACACTTACTTTACAGATTTTGGCTTTTATCATTTACTTCATAGATTTTAGATTTTACTTTATAGATTGGAGACATACATCGATGTTTCCAAAATCTAAACCTCTAACCGATTTCATCAGTACCACGTCTCTAACCACCTACAGAGGCTTCTATATGGAATCTTGCCTGGGAGGTTGCCAATTGTTTCATCCAGTATATTCTACACACCAAAGCTAGGTGGAGTTATAAAACATGCCTTCAATCATCACTTGCTTTTGAAATGCCTTTAAGGATTTCTCTACCCCAATAATGCTCAGAGTATAGTCCCCGGACCCCTAGCAGTCACTGAGACACTTTAGGAGGGTCTGTGAAGTCAAAACTATTTTTGTACTAACACTAAGACGTTATTAGTCTACATAATTCTCATTCTTTCATGAACGTTTGTGGGATTTTCTACAGGCTATATGACCAAAAATATTACAGTATGTAGAATACGGATGAAGACATGAGAATCCAGGTGTTGTCTACTAAGCCAGACATTAGAGAAATTCACAAAAACAATGATACCACCCTTCTTACAAAAGTTTCATTTGGAAAATATATTTTTTAAAAATAAAACATGCTACTTTCATTCACAGGTGATGAGTTCATTGCTATCATTCTCAATTGAATTAGTAAGTATCTTTAAAATTTCTCCTTTTTAATTTCTAATACAATAAATATCAGTAGATAGAATCTACATGAAATCCTTAAATTTTTAAGAGGATGAAAAGTTTCTAAGGCAAAAATATTTGGGAACCACTGAACCATCCAAACACAGATCAAATCCTGAGCCTGACATTCCAGACTTCCTTGTATGGATGTTAGTGTCTATGTTTCCAACCTTACCACCACTACATTCTGGGTCAAACCCTCTGTCCCCACCACTATAGTCTGCTCATTGTGCCCGCAATGTCGTATATTTCAACCTTTCTCTTTTGCTCACATCTTTCCCTCTACCCACAACACTTCATACCAGCCTACCCAGGCCTAGCTCACGTTCTACTCTGAGACCTCTTACCCACTTCAACTCTACCATTCACAGAGCAAATGGGACTGGAATCTTGAATTATTGTCTTAATATTCTTCTTGCTTCTCCAACCAGACATTAAACCCCTGAAGGCAAGGAATTCTTCATAACTTTAAACACTGACTTACATAGAACGTCTAATCAATAAATGGTGCTGTTTAATTCATTAAAAAAATCACTATGTCTCAATTTAAAAGCAGGACTTTAATCTATCCAGACTCACGGGCTGAGTCACTTGGTTTGTCTGCTAGCTACCTCTGGGCACATCAAACAGAGATATGCTGACTCATGAGCATGCCCCTGGCTCTGGGAGGCACCCCACAGGCTCACCACACCCACTGCCGTAGCCTTCCAAGCCTTATTACGATGGGCCCACCACCTGATTTTTTGCCAACTCTGAAATGGTCCTATGGCCTTCCAGACAACATTCACCCCTTGGTTTTTCACTAACAAACTTTGTTTTGGAAATCACTGTGAATAAAACTACTGCTTATGTTTCTAAAGTGTGACTTAAAGTACAGAAAACCAAGAAAGGACCAGACTGGAAGAAGGATGGGAGAGTGAAAAAGGACCGCAGAGTTCTTATCATCATTTTCTGACTTTTCAAAAAGACTTCAAGGCAGATACCTATTATCCTCTTATACGTTCATGTTTAAAACATATTACTATATGTAATGCCACTCTTCACTTTTCTCTAAACAAAAGAAATACATTACCTTACTATATCCTTCACTAAGATTTTGTTATATTTCAGTTATTCTGATTCTTCTCAAGCTCAAATACCCATTTTAAAACTATTAGTCCTTTTGAATTTCTGGGATTTCGATAGATGTTTCTATTAAGATCTTGATTTTACATCCTTATTAAAATACCTAGTGTCTGGCAATGTGATAATATCTCCAAATCAATTTGATTAAAATTGCTCTAGGTTTCCACACTGCATTTCAGATTAGTTAGCAGTTTAAAATCCCTTACCTATTCCTGAAGCTGGTGTAAAGGAGTAGATCCTATTAACAGTAGCAAAATCCAGGGATTGAAAATATCTGAAAGAGGACTGTCCTGTCTCCCAGATGAAAATATCAATTGAATTCTGATTTCCTACAATAATGGAATAAAAGGCAAAAGTTACAGGGGCAAAAAATGACAAAATTACACAGTAAAAAAAATTAACAAAGGTATCAAATTAATTTAAAAAACAAATTTAGTAGGATATTCCTCCAACTTCATTTAGTTAAGCAAAAATACAACCTAGTAGGAAACACTTCAAAAGTCTTTTCACATTTACCACATGGAGTACATATATGGCTGGCCACTGATTCATCATGATCTGATATTAAAGAAAGAACAGAAACACAAGTTCTGTTTTTTTAGGAATGTTGAAATTTTACCTATGCAAGTTCCACTAGGCAGAAAAAAAAAAGCGTATTTGTATTGAGAATATTTTCAAATAGTCTTAACCAAAAGTTGCTGAGTGCTAATTATTATTATTATTAATTTACCTAAGGGATCCCCAAGTATAGTCCCAAAAAATGTCACTGTTTGCATTTTGGATATAAGATCTTTAGATTTTTTTTCAGAGATCTTTCCATTTTACATGCCCATCCCAAATTTTATTTTAATAAAACTTTAAAGCAGTAGTTCATCATCTAAAGACTATACACGTCACTTATAACATGAGTTTTTTCCCAAAATCCACTTGCAGCTGACAGCCAATACACTATCCATCAAGAAATAGACTCACAAAAAATTATTCCAAGAGCTACATGTTTTCATACAGAACATATTACGTGAATGCTAGATAATTCTGACAACGATGCATACAGTAAAAACACTATTATCTTCTCACCTAGAAAGACAGTTTTGGCAAAAATTAAATAAATATCATCGCCTGAAGTCAAGGCCTCAACTTGTGTTGTCCCATTGACTGGCATCTCTTGAAAGTTAATAAACTCGCTGCCAGACCATCTGAGTAAAAGGGAATTTGGCCTGGCATTCATCTGGGAAATGGCTAAGAACACAGAGCCTCCTCTGGTGAACAAGGCTATGCTCAGTACGCCTCGGACAGGCAGCGTCTGATGTAACGTGAAGCTTCCTCCACTCCATCTGAAGACCTGTGGGAAATATTCAAATACAAACCCTTTGTAACTAGGACCTTAGCGCTCATGTGAGTTTAAACAATATCATATATTTACTCTCCTAATCCCCTTTATTTAGTTAGGATACTTTCATAAATGAGAAAATACCAAAACTGATGATCTCTCACTGCTCTCTCCTTTTTTTTAATCTGCGTAGGTGCACACGCTTCACACACAGCAATAAGTGAAAAAGAAGTTACGTGAAAATGAATCAATTTCAAATATAAACATGGGTAAGGGTTGGCCACAGCAAGAGAAAGGGAAAGCCAAAACCAGGAGAGAAGTCATCTGAATATGAAAATTTAGATCTGGATAAGAAACTTTCTGATGCTAGAATATCATTCCTTACCCACTGTTTAAGCAACTGAATATAAAAAGAAACACCAAAACTCTTTAGTCCTGAAGGTGGCAATGTACACAAGATTTTAAGGTGAGTGTTCATTATTTAAAATTAAAAGAAAATCCTGAATCCACCTGGTTTCTTATACAATCTCATCAATGCACAAAGAATTGTATTTATTTAGTCAACAATTGGGAATATATGTGAGCCTGACATTTTGCAGGCATTATGGATAGAGTGGCCTCACCCCTTATGGATCTTACCAACTGTTCGGAAAAGGCAAATGATAAACACATCACTGATTAAATAAATGTATGATTATTCAATTGAGACAAGTGGTGAAGATAATAACTGGGATATGATAGAGAATTATGGGTGTCACTAGGGAAACAAAGTTACGAAGAACAACACAACAAAGTTTCTAAGGCAGAAGATGTTTTTCATCAGCTGAATGAAGACCAGTCAACCTGAAGGAAGTTGACTGGCCTGAGGGAATGAAGACAGTAAGACTGGAGAGGTAAGGTCATGAGGTATCTTTTGTCAGGATGACCATATAATGCATCATGGGGACCCTTTATAGAGCAAAAGGCACAATACTTAACAATCACATCAGGACAACAGACGCAATCTGGTCCTGAGCTGGGTAGATAAAGAACTAAGGTTATGCTATTTATAGTCCACATTAAATAACTTAGAATTATTCTATGTATAATTGGAAATCATCGAATAGTTTTAAAATGAGGAACAATATGAAATAATATTTTAGAAGGCGACTCCAGCTCCTGGATGGAGAATGGATGTGAGGAGTCAGGGCAGAAAATCAGAGACCAGTTAGGCAGCAACTCCAACAATGTGAGAGAGAAATCATGGGAGCTGGACTTGGGAGAGAGAAGCAGAGGTGGAAAGAAATATCTGAATTCAAAACACTACTGGGAGATAGCATCAGAAAGAGTAATAAATTAGATGTAAATGAATAAAAATGAATAATCAAGAAAGATATGAGCCACCATTTTGTCTTGTGCAACTGCATTTAAGAGGTTGGCATTTCCTGAGATGAAAGCCAAGCACTGCAACAAGTTTCAAAGAGAAAATCAAAATTCAGTTCAGCATATGTTAAATTTTAGATACTTTAAATATATGTATGTGGAGATGCCAAAAAGAGGTTAGATATGTTAAGTCTAGAAATTAGAGAAAAGGATACCTAGAAAAGTGTAAGACAGCCTACAGCTGATACCTTAAGACAGAGAACTGATAGAAATACCTGGAGTTAAGTGAAAAGAAATTTGAACTGAAACGAAATCTGGAAAACCCCAAAACATCTGAGTACAGGAAAGGGAAAAGGAAGTGGCAGTGGAGACCGAGAAGGGCAGCACACAGAGACAGGAGGAGAATGTGTGGTGGTGTAGAAATGAAGAGAAGACGTGGTTGAAATCTGAGGATGAAGTGACTGTTACAAGCTAACAGGAAGCAGCCTAAGACAAGGACAGAATAATAGCCAGTGAATTCAACCCAGCTGTCATCAGTGACTGTGAGGTAAGATAAAGCAGGTAGACAATTCCTTCAAGGTATCTTACCACAAAGGGGAGAAAAGAGGGGGAAAAAAAAAAAGCAGAAGGGGATGAGATGATGAAATGATGAGAGAAATTCCTTCTGAGGCACGGAGAGCCCCATTTACATGGACTGTAATAATCCGATAGAGATGCTAGTGATGCCAGACACGCCGAATAACCGAACCTTCTGATGGCCGGAGGAAGCTGGCTTTTACAGAAGGAAAGCTTCATAACAGGACACAGGAATAAAACTAAAAGGTTTCTGAATTTGGTCTGGCAAGATAACCAAGCTTCCTTTCTGGAGCTTAGTCAACAAAGTCATTAGCGAAAATGAGAAGAGAAGCAGGTATGGGAGTACGAGGAGTGAGAAGATTATCAAATAAGCATTATTAGCATTATGAGATGTAGTTTACTTGAGAAATGTGGAATTTCTGGGATGATGTTAAGTTCCCATTTGGCAATGTTAATCATGAATTTTTAGTTACACCATCTGTCCAGTTAGGTGATTTTTCTCCATTATGTTTTCTAACACTATTAAATTCTAATTAAATGTTCATGATTATTACACACTTGCTCTGGCTCTTGAAGACAATATTTATAATTCCATTGTTTAAAAATTACCTGTGACTAATTAACATCTACATTCTACTTTACTACTTTACCACAATCAAATTATGGGTTTTTTTTTATACTAAACTTATAGACTACATCTTTGATGAGTTTCAAATACAGTATATTTTTTAAATTCACTTTAAAACAATCAAACCTGAGTTAATTCGGAATCATCTCTTTGACTTGCGACAATTAAATAATCTTGATGGTCTGAACAAAAATATTTTACTTGAGAACTTTCAGAAATAATGATTGTTTGTACCTGCAAGGAAGACAAAACCATGGGAATAAATATTTAAATGAGAATTTTACCAGGAATTTTACTAAATCTCTGAATACAATAATAGTATGAGTTAGTATTTGAAGTTCAAAACATGAAAAATCATTCTGAGCACTAAGTAGGCATACCTAGGGATCATTTCAAGATAAACAAAAATATTATTGGGTTAAGAGACTCTGCTAAAATGTGTATCAACTTTCAAAAAACCTTTTGCATATTAATATAGAACATATATTATCTTCCGTTAAAATCAATCTTACAAATTTGATTTTTTCCTTTAAATAAAGCAATCTAGAAAAAAAATAAAGATTTTTTTTTTTTACCAGGAATAATTTGAATCCAGATGTGAATGTATACACACTGTTAACAGAAGGCTTTTTGTCACTTGTTTCCTCATGAGTAATCACAAAGTAAGGGGAAAGACCAATATTAAAGGCTTCACAAGTTTTAGGATTTTCTATATTTAAATCCTAGGAAATAAGAAATAACAGTAATTCATGAGATTCAAAATTCACATGTACATTTTATTTTATGTACTATAAAATGACTGATGTTTACCTCAAGTGGAATAAAAATCCCCTGCCATCGATAAACAGTAGAAGACAATTTTCTTAACATTATACCATATATTGAATCTTCCAAAGTAAAGAAACACCAACCAGAAGCTGAAGCATCAAAAAAACTCTGAACTGTGGAAAACACCGCATCCATTCCCCCTGAAATACGTAAATCATGATTTGTTAATGTATAATCTCTTTAAAACTTTATATCATTTATACAGTGAGATGAGTGAGTTTGTTATCAGAAATAAAGATCCTTCTATGGTATGTGTGTATGTCAGAGAAAATATAAGCTAGAAAAGTTAAAAAATAACTAAAGCTAACAATTTTTTTAAAAAAATTGTTAAACCTCTACTCCACCCATGTAGATTTTTCCAAAGTGTATTTAAAATACTAAATGTGGGATGCTTGGATGGCTCAGTCAGTTAAGCCTCTGCCTTTAAATCTGATCAGGATCCCAGGGTCCTGGGATCAAGTACTGCACTGGGCTCCTTGCTTGGCAGGGAGCCTGCTTCTCCCTCTCCCTCTCCCTGTTCATTCTCTCTTCTCTCTCTCTCTTTCTAACAAATAAATAAAATATTTTCTAAAAATAAATAATAAAATAATATAAAATACTAAATGTGTATTTTAAAGGAATATATGCTCAAAATGATTTTTACTAACTTTCATAAAGATGATGAAAATATAATTCAGGAATGTTTAAAATAATAAATCGCTTTATAGAAACATGCTAAATGTTGGCTTTTTAAAACCTACACTATTAATTTGAAACTAAGCCCATCCAATGATTCCTCACTTTCTATGTTATATATTTAAGAATGCCAAAGCAAACTCACCTGCTTTAAATGGCTGTCAAGTTTTCAATCGACACACTATCACAGGTATGTGTCCTAAAATTCTGTACTACATTTAAACAGAGAAAATTTAAAAATCCCTATCTCATGAAGAATAATTTTTTTAAAAAGCTCTATGTTTCATTATATCAGCTTCCCAAAGGCAGTTGTTTTAAAACTTTAGTTAATGGTGTGAACAGCAAGAACAAATGTCAAAGTTGAAATCTATGTCCTATAAAACTAAGTTATTGATTATGTTCAGATTACCAGTTCAAGGAATCATGTCAATGCCTCATATGTACGATCCATTAGTGATTTCCTTTCCTAGAAAACCAGTATTTTTCATTCCCATTTGTCATCTTTTAAAGGTACACTGTAGCTTCTGCATTGAGTCTGAATGCTTGACATCAAGGTCCTGACCAGACCATCTGGCCAAATATTTCCCTACCATAATTTAGGAAGATGGTGAATGAAAAATAAACAATGGTGACATTTAAGAATTTCCAACACATACTCTCACAAGCACTTCCAAAAACGCATGCAGATCCCAAACAATCATGAAATAACTCTGAAGTAGAAATAATCCTTCTCTTTTGGATCCCACCTCCTCCTGCCTTTTTGCCAATCATACTTGCTATGAACTACTTTTCCTTCATGTTCTGAATATTCAATCTCTCTCTATTTAATAGGCCTTTTCCATCAACATGTAAATATGCTTAGGTCTCTCCAAATGAAAAAAATGAACAAAAAAACCCCTTGAATCCTACACCATGTCACCACCTTTGCTCAGTCCTACCTTCCCAGTCAAACCTCTTGAAACAGTGGAATACATTGGAGGGCTCCACTGAAAATGTTACTCAGCTCCTATCCCTCTATACAAGCAGCTCTTGCTATTTATTCCTTCTCCACTGCTAACTATAGCGGATTTTTTTTTTGTTCTCATCTTACTGGGCTTCTATACCAGCAACTGACACGGTTACTACTCCTTTCCTTTTTCAAACACTCTTGTGCTGCTGGCTACTATCCCACATTTCACTGGGTTTCTCACCATGTCTTCTCCCTCTCCTTTGCTACATCCTCCTCCTCTCTTTAGTAACTCAATTTGAGCCTACTCAGTTCAGTCTGGGTCCTCCTCCCTTCTCTACCTACAGTCCGGCTTTCCATGTTTTTACATCAATTTCCATGACTTTAAATACAATATACAGGCTGCAGATTTCCAAATTTATCTCCCACAACAGAAACTTCCCTTTGAGTCTGGAGAAACCTTTTCTCAAAAGTAACTCGAATTCAAAATGTGTTAAATCACACACATTCTACTTCTCCTTGCCACAGTAACACCTAGTCCTCATTCGGTACTCCCTTTTTTACTGAAGTGCACGACTCTCCATCTAACCACAGAAACTAGAAATCTAGGAATCATCTCTGGTGTCTCCTTATACCGAATCGATAGATGCTACTCCTAGCTAGCACCTGGGCTGAACTTTTCTTTGTCTCCCTTCATCCTCGCTTTTCTTCTGTGCGAACTCATTCTTTGCATGGTACCAAGAATGGTATCTTTGAAATACGAATGTGATCATACCTCCCCACAAATAAATGTGGCAGCCCTCCTGCCACCCTAAACCACATTAAGCCTAGAATAAAGACTAACATGCATAATTAAGTCTAGAATAAAGACTAACATGCATAATATATTCTTCAAGCTCTCAAACTATCGGGTCTTACCCAGCTCTCCAAATTAACAGTCCCCCTTAGTTCTAAGCCCAGCACCCACTCAGCAGTTCTTCACATATACGTTCTCTCATGCCTCTAGACTTGTGTGCCTGAATAACTTCTCACTTTCCTTCCATGCCCCTCCAACTCAGATCCTTGCAGAATCAATCCCTATTCACCTTTCGGTTGTAGTTCAAACAGAGATACCCCTGGGAAGCATTCCCTGTGTTCTTGCAACACTTAGAGAACATTGTAAAACATTTAAATGTAAAACATTTATGCTGAGTGAAATAAGTCAAGCAGAGAGAGTCAATTATCATATGGTTTCACTTACTTGTGGAGCATAACAAACAGCATGGAGGACAAGGGGAGATGGAGAGGAGAAGGGAGTTGAGGGAAATTGGAAGGGGAGGTGAACCATGAGAGACTATGGACTCTGAAAAACAATCTGAGGGTTTTGAAGGGGCGGTGTGTGGGGGGGAGGCTGGGGGAGCCAGGTGGTGGTTATTAGAGAGGGCACGGATTGCATGGAGCACTGGGTGTGGTGCAAAAACAATGAATACTGTTATGCTGAAAATAAATAAAAAATAAATTAAAAAAACATTTAAAACATTTAAACATTTACTCTAATTTTACTTTTTTTTTTTAAGGATTTAATTAATTTATTTATTTGACAGGGAGAGAGAGAGCACAAGCAGTGGGGAGCAGCAGGCAAAGGGAGAGGGAGAAGCATGCTCCCCATTGAGCAGGGAACCTGATGCAGGGCTCAATCCTAGGACCCTGTGATCATGACCTGAGCCAAAGGCAGATGCTTAACTGACTGAGCCACCCAGGTGCCCCCATTTATTTCAAATTTAAACTACACACTGGTTTTAACTTATTTGATTTATTTCTGTCTCCTCCTATGTTCTAAGCACCATGAGTTCAATATCATGCCTGGCACATGATAGGCTCTCAATAAATACATGCTGCTGCAATAAAACAATTAGGTATCTGTTCTCCATTTTCAACAGATCCATAAGATATAATTCATGGGGGTGGGGAGCATGTACATCTGATACATGCAATCTTTCTTGGTTGCAGAATTTTGTTTTTACAAGAAACTGAACGTACTCATGCCAAAGGCTGTTTCAGATATTGTCTCCCATTCCACACTCACAGCTAAATCAATGCCATTAGTGCGTGACACGTTTAAATATACAGTGCTGTTGGCTTCTTCAATGTCGATAGACGTGGCTCTAAAAAAATGGATTGCAGAAAACAGAAAAGGAATATAATTCTACATATTAAATATAAGTATCACATTGCTAGCATATATTTAATATACTTTTAAATTTACATAAGCCATGGAAAGATCCATCCACAAACTTCATACAGCAGGAAAATTAAATTCTACAGCTCAAAGTATTCATTTATGAGGATTAAAAAAGCACTACAATCTGATACTATGATCTTAAGAAAACAGCCAGTAACCTCATACTATATATTATAAAAAATAAATAAAGCTTTGTCATTCCTAAGTTCCTTCTCAGATATACTAAAAACATATCACAAAGCAAAAAAAGGTGAATCCAGAAATTCTTAGCTTACCTAAAACTAGATCTACTGGAGTATTTCTAAGAAATAAAAAGCCAAATATGTGGTCGCTTCCAGAGGAATTTTCAAACTACAATCATGTTAAACATGCTTAGAGAGTCATTCATTTGGTTCAAACAGCTAAATATTTTTATATTATTTCTTGCTTTTTACTATTTTTGAAGACACGAAATTGTGCAAGCCTTTACCTGAAAAGTGTGAATTCTGAGGAAATAAGAATTCTAATAATACTGCTGTACAGGACATGATTAGGTTTTTCATGCTCCTTGTTACAAGAGGGCATAACACCTCTCAGATCTATCTGCCAGAGCTCATTTTAAAAGTCCCCTTTAAAATAGTCAAGATCAATTTCCCTCTCCATTTTCTTTATGTCAAAAGATATTTCCTACCTAGCTTCAGAAGTGACAATTTCCTTATGAATAAACTGTACCTATTTGCAACTGCAGAGATACTGAATAATCCCAGAGGGGCCTGATTTTGCAAAACCGTTATCAGGGTTTGAACATGTGCCCCCAGTCTAGCACCTCCAGTCGGATTAAACAAGGTACAGACAAAATGCTCATCCATCTCTGGTTCGGTGTCCAATACAGCAGAAATGCGTAGGGCCTGGAAACAAAATCAAAAGATGAAGTTATTAGACTACAGTATTTCTGCAACATACATACAAACAGATCTGCTAAACATTTTTGACAACAAAATAATATGTTTTGGGAAACATCACTTCTTTTCTATTTTAATACTGATCCTCATGATATGTAATAGGTATCCAACTATTTCAAGTTACCACTTTCAAGATTTTCAATGCCGTGATATATGGCACTGGGCGTCTAAAAATAAATTTCATGACATTTAAAAACAACATTAACATTAAAAAAACAAATTTAGATCTTGATTTTTGCTAACTCTTAATCTTGCCCCAGCTACGTAACTGTATTAATCTCATTCTAGTATAGGATTCACTGTAAAAAAGCAGTTAAAGCCATAGTAAGCATAAATTAGAAACAACTCACAAGTTTATCGAAAGAAAAATGGATAAAAAGATAGTGGGCTCTTTGATGCAGGGCTACTTAGCAATAAAGAAGAACCAGCTACTGATATGCGCAACCAAATAGATCTCAAAAGTTATGTTGACCAAAACAAGCCAGACACAAAAGAGTAAATACTATATGATTTTATTTATATGAAGCTCAAAATCAGCAAAATGAGTCCTCAATGACAGAAACCAGAAAGTAGTTTCCTCCAGGAAGGGCAAGAGACAAGAAGGAAACTTCTGGGAGAGATACACTCAATATACTAATCTGAGTGGTGATCACATTGGTGTATATTTATTTTTAAGGTCACTGACCCACACATGTATATATTCTTAGAGGCTCAAATTTCCTAGAACATGAAAAAATCAGACATTCAAATAAATATGAATTGAAAAACATGTTGAAGTGTTTACAAACTGATCCCAAAGAAAGTTAATTACTGGGTAGAGACTGTTTTTAGAGGAAATTGTTTAAAATATATTACTTTACAATTATTATACTTTATACGTCAGGCTTGATTAAGCTTATGCAATTAGCTACCTAAACTGTGTTTTAAAAAATAAAATTCGGTTGCAGGAATGGAAAATTATTAATATACAAAAAAGGAGTTTCAGAAGGTATACTTCTATAAGTAAAACCACATTTATAATTAACTCTAAATCCAGCATTTCTTCTCCAATAAGCTATCCTATTCACATAGGATACTTGCCTCTCACATAAGGAGGCTAAAGTAAGAAATTACATTTTGTTAACTGAAAATGTGGTCAAAAGAATGACTGGTTAGGGTTTGGTGACAACAGTAAATGGCTTGGAGTTTCCTTTAGTTGATGTTTTATGAATAATATGAAGTATGCTACTAAATAGGTAATATTTATGACAGCACTATGTACTTTTTCCTTATTATTTGCAGATTCCACTACCCTATTAACAAGAGTGGATTTCTCTAGCAGCACTCTATGCAGATTAGACAGCACTGTTAACATTTTCACACAGTAATCTAATCATCATTACCTGTCATCTAAGCTGGGAGTACATTTTCTTTCCTCCTAGCACCTGAGGTGCTACTCTAAGAAAAAAATTTTCATAAACATTATTGACTCTCCTTAAAGCCTTATACTATACCTTGACGCGAACACCTTCTTCTAAAACAATGTAGCCTTTGGAAGGGGTCAGATCTTTAGTCTCCATTGAGGAATTTATTTCTGTCACAATGAACTGAATGGTCACGGTTCCAAACAGTCCTTGTGCAGGTTCCCGAACAATGTATAATACTGCAACACTCTCCTGTACATAGAGAGCTGTTGGTTCTCTTAGGAAAAAGTGCTCACTGTTGTTAAATGATAGGACTCCAGGGCCATCATCATTAGCAAGGATAGTAATTAAGGCTGTTGAAATAAAAATATTATAGCAATAAATGGAAACAGAGTGGGTTATAAGTTAGAGGTAGATGTTTCACTATAAACTAGGCCAACTCTTCTCTAGATCACCTTAAAAACAAAGGAAATTTTAAAAAGCATTTAATAAAATATCACATTTACTCATGATGTAAAAATAGCCAGTCATCTTGGAATAATAGGCAGCTTCCTCCTCAACCTTAGAAGCCAGTAACAAATATGTAACTCAATGTTGAAACATCCAAAGGGTCACCACTAATACAGAAACAAGACAACAGTGCCTGCCATTCCTCTACTATTCAGCATTGTCCTGGAACTATGAGCCAGGTAACAGGTAAGAAAGCAATAGGAAGAAAGAGTCGGAATTAACACCATCTTCTAAACCAAATGATGGTCTTCTTAGAAAACCAAGAGGAAAAATGATTGAACTATTGTAAGAGTTCAAAATATAAGCTCTGTACTCAACAGATGATCTTGATTACTAACATATACTAAGATTTACATATAAGAATATTTCTTGAAACTTGATGAAAGTTTGGAAATAGTCTGAAGGCTGATTAATGGTACATAGTTTAAGAAATAACCCACTGTCAAAGCACTTATTGTTCTGAGGACTATTTTTATATTTATAAATAGAAAATTACAAGCATAAAGTAAACTTAACAGAGACCGACAAGAAATGACTTCCTCCTACTCATGGTGGTGGGCATGTAAGCTACATAGTCCTGACAGAATTATATTAGGACTTCCTTGGGAATGCTTGAGTTTGAGGACTCCTCTCCAAGCAGTCAGTATGATATCTAATAAGCAGTAAATTAAGATGAGCTTTCTTAACCATGTCAAACTGTTCCAACCAAAGAATTATGGCTCCCATAATGTCTTAGGTACCAATATACTTCAACTGCTATGCAGAAATACTAGAACAATGAGATAACATTAAAACCTTATCATTCCCTCTACTGTTCAATAGGAAACAGAGCAGAAATAAAATTCCAAACGAAAGACATTTACAAATTAAATAAAACCTGTAGGGGCGCTTAGGTGGCTCAGTGGGTTAAGCCTGTGCCTTCGGCTCAGGTCATGATCTCAGGGTCCTGGGATCCAGCCCTGCATCAGGCTCTATGCTCAGCGGGGAGTCTGCTTCCCCCTCCCTCTCTGCCTGCCTCTCTGCCTACTTATGATCTCTGTATGTCAAATAAATAAATAAAATATTTTAAAAATAAATAAATAAAACCTGTAATAGCTGCAAAACTGATTTAACATTCTTTCTACCAACACTTTTTGTTTTACACACACACACACCACAACAGACTGGAAGCACTGTTATACTGACATAGGAATTCCAAAATGTCAAGCTTAAAATGTTTTTTATTCTAAGCACAGAAAACCATGAAGACTCTAATCCCTTTACATCTACCTCCATATCAAGAAAACAGCATGATAAGAGTGAACTGTATAAGAAATTATCAAATACCTATTATTTTTTCTCCCAGCTCTAGTCCAGGTGAAGGATTTGTTAAAATCAGCTGAAATGTTTCATCCCCTTCTGGAATGTCATCATCAAGAATCATAATGTCAATATTTTTATACCTTTCTCCATCAACAAAATGAAGAATCTGGTCAAGAAAGTAAAAGTAGACGGTGTTATATTTACAAACACTGATGAGTTTTTATAGAATATTTGGCAAGAAATACAATCTGGTTGGCAATGTGAAATAAGCTATTTTAATAAAAGTAAAAGACTTTTCCCTTTTTTTATCTCTTTTTACTTAAATTGACAACATTAAGTTTAAAAAGTAAGATTCATGGAGAAGAGAATAAAGTAAACATTTGACTAATGAATAAAAGCCAACAAGTGACGAAAAGCACTTTAAAACATTAACGGTGTTTCAGTAAATTAAAGCAAAGAAATAAAAGATGTAAAATTTTCAAGAAGCACAAGAAACTCTCTGAAACACTCTGATATAAATATAATGACAGAAGAAATAGAAAACCTGAACAGACCCATTACCAGTAAGGAGATTGGAACAATCATCAAAAATCTCCAAACAAACAAAAGCCCGGGGCCAGACGGCTTCCCGGGGGAATTCTACCAAACATTTAAAGAAGAACTAATTCCTATTCTGAAACTGTTCCAAAAAATAGAAATGGAAGGAAAACTTCCAAACTCATTTTATGAGGCCAGCATCACCTTGATCCCAAAACCAGACAAGGATCCCATCAAAAAAGAGAACTACAGACCAATATCCTTGATGAACACAGATGCGAAAATTCTCACCAAAATACTAGCCAATAGGATTCAACAGTACATGAAAAGGATTATTCACCACGACCAAATGGGATTTATTCCAGGGCAAGGTTGGTTCAACATCCACAAATCAAGCAATGTGATATAACACATTAATAAAAGAAAGAACAAGAACCATATGATACTCTCAATAGATGCTGAAAAAGCATTTGACAAAGTACAGCATCCCTTCCTGATCAAAACTCTTCAAAGTGCAGGGATAGAGGGCACATACCTCAATATTATCAAAGCCATCTATGAAAAACCCACCGCAAATATCATTCTCAATGGAGAAAAACTGAAAGCTTTTCCGCTAAGGTCAGGAACACGGCAGGGATGTCCATTATCACCACTGCTATTCAACATAGTACTAGAAGTCCTAGCCTCAGCAATCAGACAGCAAAAGGAAATTAAAGGCATCCAAATCAGCAAAGAAGAAGTGAAACTATCACTCTTCGCAGATAATATGATACTATATGTGGAAAACCCAAAAGACCCCACTCTAAAACTGCTAGAACTTGTACAGGAATTCAGTAAAGTGTCAGGATACAAAATCAATACACAGAAATCAGTTGCATTTCTCTATACCACCAACAAGACAGAAGAAAGAGAAATTAAGTAGTCAATCCCATTTACAATTGCACCCAAAGCTATAAGATACCTAGGAATAAACCTAACCAAAGAGGCTAAGAATCTATACTCAGAAAGAAAACTATAAAGTACTCATGAAAGAAATTGAGGAAGACACAAAGAAATGGAAAAATGTTCCATGCTCCTGGATAGGAAGAATAAATATTGTGAAAATGTCTATGCTACCTAAAGCAATCTACATATTTAATGCAATTCCTATCAAAGTACCATCCATTTTTTTTCAAAGAAATGGAACAAATAATCCTAAAATTTATATGGAACCAGAAAAGACCTCAAATAGCCAAAGGGATATTGAAAAAGAAAGCCAAAGTTGGTGGCATCACAATTCCGGACTTCAAGCTCTATTACAAAACTGTCATCATCAAGACAGCATGGTACTGGCACAAAAACAGACACATAGATCAATGAAACAGAATAGAGAGCCCAGGAATAGACCCTCAACTCTATGGTCAACTAATCTTCGACAAAGCAGGAAAGAATGTCCAATGGAAAAAAGACAGCCTCTTCAACAAATGGTGTTGGGAAACTTGGACAGCCACATGCAGAAAAATGAAATTGAAACATTTCCTTACACCACACACAAAAATAGACTCAAAATGGATGAAGGACCTCAATGTGAAAAAGGAATCCATCAAAATCCTTGAGGAGAACACAGGCAGCAACCTCGTCAACCTCAGCTGCAGCAACATCTTCCTAGGAACATCGCCAAAGGCAAGGGAAGCAAGGGCAAAAATGAACTATTGGGATTTCATCAAGATCAAAAGCTTTTGCACAGCAAAGGAAACAGTTAACAAAACCAAAAGACAACTGACAGAATGGGAGAAGATATCTGCAAACAACATATCAGATAAAGGGCTAGTGTCCAAAATCTATAAAGAATTTAGCAAACTCAACACCCAAAGAACAAATAATCCAATCAAGAAATGGGCAGAGGACATGAACAGACATTTCTGCAAAGAAGACATCCAGATGGCCAACAGACACATGAAAAAGTGCTCCACATCACTTGGCATCAGGGAAATACAAATCAAAACCACAATGAGATACCACCTCACACCAGGCAGAATGGCTAAAATTAACAATCAGGAAATGACAGATTCTGGCGAGGATGCGGAGAAAGGGGAACCCTCCTACACTGTTGGTGGAAATGCAAGCTGGTGCAACCACTCTGGAAAACAGCATGGAGGTCCCTCAAAATGTTGAAAATAGAACTACCCTATGACCCAGCAATTGCACTACTGGGTATTTACCCTAAAGATACAAACGTACTGATCCAAAGGGGCACGTGCACCCAAATGTTTATAGCAGCAATGTCTACAATAGCCAAACTATGGAAAGAACCTAGATGTTCATCAACAGATGAATGGATAAAGAAGATGTGGTATATATATACAATGGAATACTAGGCAGCCATCAAAAGAAATGAAACCTTGTTATTTGCAACAACGTGGATGAACTAGAGGGTATCATGCTTAGCGAAATAAGTCAATCAGAGAAAGACAACTATCATATGATCTCCCTGATATGAGGAAGTAGAGATGCAACATGGGGGGTTAAGGGAGTAGGAGAAGAATAAATGAAACAAGATGGGATTGGGAGGGAGACAAACCATAAATGACTCTTAATCTCACAAAACAGACTGAGGGTTGCTGGGGGGAGGGGTGTTGGGAGAAGGGGGTTGGGGTAATGGACATTGGGGAGGGTATGTGCTATGGTGAGTGCTGTGAAGTGTGTAAACCTGGCAACAGACCTGTACCCCTGGGGATAAAAATATATTATATGTTTATAACAAATTTAAAAATAAATAAAAAAATAAATATAATGACAGAAATTCTTTGTCACAGTAACTTTTGTTCTCCATTATCTAGTATTACAATAAGATAGGAATACAATAGTATCAAATATTAAAAATAATAATGAATGAATAAAATAAAATAAAGAATAACCTTTAGAACTAAAAAATCAATTTCCATATTTTCTAAAATAGTAAAGATAGCTATTCTACAATGTAGACGTCTTCTGACTTAATTTATGATGGAATATACAATAGCTTATTACTTTATGATTAATTTATTTATACAAGACCCAAATCACTATAATTCCCAAGGATTTCACCATTGGGGTAAAGACGTAATCCAGCCCCAGCTGTGCCTCCAAATTCTGGGCATATATAAACAAGGAAACGTGGCCAAGATTCCCGTTGCTCCTCTGGGCTACCAATGTTAAACTTCCTTCGGTTTCATGGACTTCGAACCTAAAATAAACAGAATACATTAATCTTTTCCTTATAAGCTTTTATTCAGTAGATAAAGAATCTGAAACTCAGAAAAGAACTCTCACACTACCTTGGTCTTACCTGGTATGTTGCCATTCAATTATGCCTCGAGCGCCATCATTGGCATCAATAATTATCTGTGCAGTCAAGCCCTCCGAATCTGAAAAAAACACAAAAGCATACTTTTAAGTAAAAGTAATTAAGAGAAGTATTTGGCATAGAGAACACATAATTTCTAATATAAAGATATTGTCAATATTACTCAAAAGATGTTTAATAAAGTAACAATATGTTTATGATATTTGGTTAAGGAAATTTTTACTAACAAGAGCAATGATTTACAGGAATCTAATGAGCTGAGGACAGTACAAAATAAGCACCTGAGATTATGGTTTTATTTCTATTATTTTAATAGAAAGAGAAAAGAAAAATAGAGACCACTGGAAGGAGTAGAAAGATCAAGAAAAGAGAAAGAAATGGGAAGAGACAGGCAGGGAGTGCTGCAGAGAAATAAACAGGTGCAAGAACGAGATGCAGGAGTGACATGTTGAGACAGGAGGAAAAGATGGGGGAAAAGTTGGGGGGGTGCAGAGACTGAGATGGAAATAAATTTCTCTTTTCCCTTCTTATCTTGTACTCTGCCTACCAAGTAGAGTATGTTACCAGCATTCATTATTCAGTCTTGAAATACTAACCAACCCTGTTCCTGTTTAGTTTTTTAATATTTTTGTCCTTTCCCTTTAAAATTCAGAGGCTCTATCTTAGGAGAGTGTCTTAGGATACTTATGGCAGCTGCGTAGGTGGGGAAAGGTTAGGAAGAGTGTAATTCCCTGAGTGAAGTCAGCACTGTCAAAAAAAAACACACACACACAGAACCGCCCCCCCCCCCCAAAAAAAAAAACAAAAAAGAAAAGAAAATCAGTATCTGAGCCCACCAAACTGGAAGCTACAAAGCAGAAGCCCAGCTCCAGCATCTCACAGCAGTGCGACTCTGGGCATGTAACTAAGCTTCTCAAAGCTTCTGCTCCCTTATCTATAAAATGTTAAAGTGAAAGGGATGGTGGTACTAACATATAAAGCATTTGAAACAGGGCATCAGAGAGCACTAAACAAAAGTTAAACAATTCAAATTACTTCTAATACGGAGTATAAAGAAATATGAAGTATCTGTTAGCTTTCTTAGCATAAATGTCTTGTAATAGATGCCTGATTTCAAAGCCTATCCCAGGAGTCATATATTTCTTTTGCAAAAGAATTGAAGCTTTTCAAATAATAATAATAATAATATGTCAAAAACTGGTTATTCCCTTCCATTGTTTTCAAAGTTGTCATACTGAGCCTCAAAAGGGAATGAGAAACCCCTATTCCTTAGCTCACTCCTCTTGGCCATGCTTCCCCTCCTTAACCCCAACTGGTTTTCTGCCCTGTACAGAGCACCTTCAAACCAAGGGATGGGAAACAGGCTAGCACAGTGCTATTCATCGCCACCACCTTCTGGGCAACCACACCTACAAATTTCACATAAAATCCCCAGTATTAAATGTCTAAACCACAAACAAGAGTTTATGTTTTAAAATAAGAACGTATCTTTTTAATCTACGTAAATCCATACTGAGGTTCAAGTTTTACCTTTCAGTCTGTAATGAATTAACTGAGTCTTTTCTAAAGCATGAAAAGAAAGAGGTAAAAGGTCAAAAAAGAAGCAGAGAAAACGACAAACAAACAAAAGTTCTGCTTAATATAAAGGAAAATAAAATCATCTGATAGTCTGGAGATCTAATGAAAACAGCAAATGAAACTTTAAAAGGAAAAATTCCTTCTTAAGAACTAATTCTACTTTGAAGTTTACAAATTTGGTTATAAATAGTTCTTAAAAACATCACACAATAAACAATTCTTAAATGTGTTTCTGATCTCCAATATACAAAACTGCCATATAGTCTCCAAGTTAAAATAAATTTAAAAGCTCACCAGATTTTCTTCTACAGCTGAGATTAACAAGTATTACAGTTATCACTTTTGATTAAAAAATGAATAACTTTACTTTGTTTGAAGTGAATAAACAAGAACAAAAAAATGTCATACCTAGTCTAGGAGGAAATGAAGTTAAAGGAGCCATGATAAGGTCAACATAAGTTAAATTCACAAGGAAATATTCTTCTAGCTCTGGTATGTCATCCTGTAAAAATTATATCCATTAAATCTCCTATTGTTGTGCTCTCCAAGTAATGACCTCTCACAGTTTTTAAATTATCTGATAAATATGTCTGCTTAAATAGTATACAGCAAATATAAAAATGCAAACCTGGAATATAAAGATTAAAAATTTTAAAAATAAACATGCCTTAGGTATGACTTTTCTTTGAGATCTGACACCAAAAGCAAAAGCAACAAAAGCAAAAATAAACAAGTGGGACTACGTCAAACTAAAAAGCTTCTGCACAGCAAAGGAAACCATCAACAGAATGAAAAGGCAACCAATAGAATGGAATAAAGTATTTGCAAATGACATATCTGATAAAGGGTTAATGTTCAAAATACATAAAGAACTCATACAACTCTGCAGTCAAAAAAAGAAAAGCAAAGCACCACAAATAATCTGTTTTAAAAACGTACAAAGAACCGAACAGACGTTTTTCCAAGGAAGATGTACACCAGTAGCCAATACCTACATGAAAAGGTGCTCAGCATCATTGAAATGCAAATCAAAACCAGAATGAGGGGCGCCTAGGTGGTTCAGATGATTAAGCCTCTGCCTTCAGCTTGGGTCATGATCTCAGGGTCCTGGGATCGAATCCCGCATCAGGCTCTCTGCTCAGCGAGGAGCCTACTTCCCCCTCTCTATCTGCCTCCCTTTATGCTTACTTGTGATCTGTCTGTCAAATAAATAAATAAATAAATCTTAAAAAAAAAAAACACACACACACACACACACACCAGAATTAGACATCACCTCACACCTCTTAGAATGGTTATTATCCAAAAGACATGAGGTAAGTATTGGTGAGGATATGGAAAAAAGGGAACTCTTGTGCACGACTGGTGGGAATGTAAACTGGTGCAGCCACTGTGCAAAACAATATAGGGGTTCCTTAAAAAATTAAAAATAGAATTACCATATAATCTGGCAATCCCACACCAGAGTATATATTCAAAGGTGATACAAAGAGAATATCAAAGAGATATTTGTAGAAAATATTCACAATAGCCAAGATATGGAAACAACTTAAGAGTCCATTAGTGAGTGAACGGATGAAGATGTGGTATCTATAAACACAATAGAATATTATTCAGCCACAAGGAAGATGGAAATCCTGCCTTTTGCAACAATATGGATCAACCTAGAGGGCATTATGCTAAGTGAAGTAAGTCAGATGGAGAATGACAAATACTGCATGGTATCCTGCACTATTAGTGGAATCTAAAAAAGAAAGAAAGAAAGAAAGTTAAACTCATAGACACAGAGAGTAGAAAAGTAGTTCCCAGGGCCAGGGGCTCGGGGGAAGGGGAAAAAGGAAAGGTTGGTAAAAGAGTACAAACTCAGCTATTAGATAAATAGTCTCTGAGGGTCTCAGGTAAACCTTAGTGACTGTAGGGGCACCTGGGTGGCTCATTGGGTTAAACCTCTGCCTTTGGTTTGGGCCATGATCTCAGGGTCCTGGGATCAAGCCCTGCATCAGGCTCTCTGCCCAGCAGGGAGCCTGCTTCCCCCTCTCTCTCTGCCTGGCTCTCTACCTACATGTGATCTCCGTCTGTCAATAAATAAAATCTTTTTTAAAAAAAACAGTGACTATATAGTTGACAACACTGTATTATATAATCAAAATTCACTAGGAGGCTAGACCTTAAATATTTTCACACACAAAAAATACACTTGTGAGGTGATGAATGTGTCAGTTAAATAGATGGGGGGAATCCCTTTCACAAGGTATACATGTATCAAATCACCACAGTATACATTTTAAATATCTTATCGTTTTACATATTTTTTAGATTCTATATATAAGTAATACCATGCAGTATTTGTTAATTTTACTTCAACACATCTGACATTAAAAAAATAATAAAAGTATAAACTTATACCCAGTTGCATGATAAGTTATTAGGTTGAACTACATCGAACTGCTAATATATCACTTTTTTCTCAACTAACATAATATGTAAACCAACTACATAAATATATAAATCTAATATATTTTAAATAGAATGGAAGCAAAAGATTTTAAATTATCTTACTATCCAAAGACTGAGCTGTGGAATAGAATACCATGAAAAAAATAGGGGCTTCACAGTCATGGAGACCTAACACCAAATTCTGTAATTTTAAGTGAGTTACTTCAACTTAAAGCCCTCATTTCCACCATCTTTATAATGGGGGAAATAATATCTACTTTGGGAATTAAAAATAATAAGTATGCAGTGCCTGGCCTAGAAAGAGTCCTTAAAAAGTGATAGCTAGGGGCACCTGAGTGGCTCATTTGGTTGAGGGTCTGCCTTAGGCTCAGTTGTGATCCCAGGGTCCTGGTATCAAGCCCTGTGGTGGGCTCCCTTATCGGCAGCAAGTCTGCTTCTCCCACTCCCTCTGCTCTTCCCCCTGACTGTGCACTCTCTTGCTCTCTCTCACATTCTGTCTCTCTTCCTCTCAAATAAATAAAATCTTAAAAAAAAAAACCTAATAGCTATTTGTAATATTTAATTTTAATACACTATTACTATTAATCCCTAGTGCACCTAACAGCACTGAAAATAAGGCAAGTGTTCAAAACTTGAAGACCAGCAAAACCCAAATCACCCAACAATATTTCCATAAACATCAATGTGTGTGTGTGTATGTATAAAGTCAGTATATACATTTTATTAATTTTATTTAATGGAGATGTATTTCCATGTGAAAAAATGGGAAAATAGTCTCTAAACTATCTTCTATAATATATACACCAAAAAGAGTTCCAGAATCAGGAATGTAAAAGTGATGGTCCCTCATCCATCCCCACTGTTCCTCACTCTCATACAACAACCCCCTAACCCTGACCACCGCCCGCTCAAACCAGGCCTGGCTGATTTTTGTTTATATAGGCCGCAGTCTCTAAATCTAATGCTACTCAAGGAACAGAAAGGGCTACAAAGACCTAAGGGGGAGAAAAGGGAAAGTGGAAACCCTGTGTTCATAACTCTAGACTCTGCAAAGAAAAGAAGGGTTGGCTACATATATTCTGTTTTAAAAACTACCATATCTAAGGAAATCCATTTATTTATATTCAGTTATATTAACAGATTATATATTTGATTATATATTTGGTTTAAAGTTTTATTTTATCAAATCGGGGGTTCTATGCCATACGCTGAATATTACCTTTTATCTTATGTCTCTAGAGTTCTCCTACTATTGTATCAGGTCACTGTGCAACAGTAATCAAAAAAAATAAGAGTTACTAACTTCAGATGGTGGATGGTTTTCACTACTTAAAATTTTGTAAAAGTAAAAAGCCTTGGAGAAAATAAAAGCTTTTCGAAAATAGAACCCCAAAAATACAGAGTAATTGGAATGTTTTCTAAAGCAGTATTTATTCTCTTCCCTCCCACCCATCACACATACCATCCCCTATCCTCTTCATACATACGATTTCCATACACCTCTTGGAAATGTATTCAAGTAGCTGAAACACTGAGTCCCAAAACAGCATGAGGTTTCACAATATGAAAAATCATTTAAAATGCAATTTCAGCCACCAGTGATAACTTTTAAGTTTGACCGTAATCACATTTTATGCCAACAACCTCTAGTGAGTTTCTCACTATCTCTAATTTAACCAGTCCTAACAACTAAAATGCTGACCTACATGGATTTGCTGGTCCAATAAATCCTTTGGAATAATCAAAATGCTCCCCTGGAATTTATTAGGCCAATGCCTATCTTAAAGAGGACTGACCTAAGGAAATTCTCTTTATCACTCAATGTTTCTGTAATAAAATACACAACAGCAGACCAGCCTATTCAGACAAGAACAGAAACCCCTGTGTGGTTTTAAAAGATCACAAAAAGAAATAAGCTGATTTAAAGGCACCAGAATATCCCATCAATTTCTACTTTCTTTGTAGTTATTTAGATTAAATATAATAATAGCAAAGTAAAGAGTTTTACCTCAAGTATAGTAATGTTGATGGCTGCTGTAGTTTCTCCTTCTTCTAAAATCAGAAAGCCAACTACTGAGACAAAGTCAACATCTGGCTCAGCTAGGTTTCCTTCTGTTTGGTTCTTTAGACTCAACATTCCAGGAACTGTGCTGTATGTAACGTTAATAGCTCCTAATTGAATTGGAAGATACAAGGTTTTATAATTATTTACACTTTTAAAATATCATCATAGCGTTAGCCTTTTTACTTTCCTAACACCTGCAGTAGCTTGTATTCTTGGACCCAATTTCTTACTTCCTCCTGTATCCATAGCCTTTATCATGTAATGGCCCAGTGATGTCCAACTATGGGCAAGGCATACTGCACTGTCTCTTGATTTGGGAGTGTGGCTGTGACTACTTTTGGCTGTTAGTACAAAGTTAAAATGATCATGTGCTAGTTCTGAGCCTAGACCACAAGAGACTGGCATGTTCTTGCTTGCTTTCTTTGGCCTCCAATGATCCCAGGAGAAGAATGAGACATTTGGAGTAGGGCCACCCTTGGCCAGACCCTACATATGGTAGTAGACCCAGAGCCAGCCCATTATTATACACTGCTGAGATTTTATGATGGTTACACAGCATTTCTGTGGTGATAGATAATTACTTTAATCTTTCAGAAAAAAAAAAAAAAAAGAAGCTATGCGTCCCTGGCTGGCTCTGTCAGAAGAGCATGGGACTCTTGAATGCCACACTGGGTGTAGAGATTACTAACAGAAATAAATAAACTTCAAAAATAAAGAAGTTCTATAGTCCTGTTCTGAATTAACAAATATTAAGTTTTTTTCTCTGTCTCTGATTTATTTCAGCAATGGTTTTCATCCACATACAAGCAGAATATTAAAAAAGAACCTGCCTATAAACCGCATTCACTCTAGAGTCACACAAACCTAGAGATCCGAATTCTCTGTTGATGAAAAGCTGAATTGTTATGTTAGCTTCCTGCAGCAAAACAAATCTTGATGAAAGAGCAAAATTTAGAACTCCATGTGGTTCATCACTGGCTTCGACAGTCAGGACAGCTGCATATCCTTGTGCATCAAGCAGAGCAATTCCTGCTGGTGGGACTCCTAAAAACACCAGGGATCACAAGAAATCTAACAGTGATTTGGCATTACCTTGGAAATACTTAACATACAGCCCCACTCTCTGAAATGTTGAAACACCCATACAGTGTTCTTTTTTATTCACTCCTTTAACAGAAATCTTCAGGTTGACCAACAGAACCTACAATTGAGTTTTCTTTTTCTAGATAGTAAATTATAAAATTTCTTCACTTGACATACTATCTTTATTATTTGCTATAATGGGTCTTCTGAATTATAAATATTGAGTAGACACTGAATAAAGTACCCAGATAATTTGCTCAAAGTGATTAGATTTGAATCATCTATATAAACAATCTAAATCCAAACTGGTCTGCTCATATATATTTATTACAGAAAAACTTCCTCTGGAAATGTATATTATTCCATACAAAAATATTTAGCAAAATTTTTAGAGGTTTTTCCTGAGTGTTGCCATTCGGAGCTGATTTTTTTTGATCTAACAATTTTATGGAACAGACAATATTTAAAGTTATACATTTTTAAAAAAGTAGGATTTTTAATTAGTATGCATCTAGTTGTTAAATATAGAGATGGCAAGAATTATTTTTTCCTAAAAAGAATAATATATTAGAAAAAAGTTTAAATTGAATTTTGAATTACCTTGTGTCCTGACATCATACAGAATGACTTGGTATACTTCTTTCTCCTCAGGAATGTTGTCATCCAACAAATGCACAAACACTGTTTTATTCAATGACCCCTATAAGAAACAGATAGGAATTCATCCCTCTACTGCCACGGAACACAAAATACCTCCTGCTTTTATTAGATTTATAAATTGTGCATCCAAATATATTTTCATTTAAACAAACATCCTATGGCTTAAAAAATAAAACACATAAAAACACTGACTCATGGGAAACTAGGCATAAAGTAGATAGAGGCTAATTGTGGAGGATATTGAATGCTGAGCTAGTGAATGTAGCTCTTATCCAATATGCAATGTAGCACTATTGAAAATTTAAGACAAAGCAATACATCGGGGGGATTTCTATGGCAGTGGTGAACAGGGAAAATGGGAGCATAAAAAAGAAGGCCATGTTGTAGGAAAAGACAGACACCAGGAGGCCAGTGCAGTTAGTCAAAGCAGAAAGTTATGGGGCATGGGTTAATATTAAGGGGTGGAAATGAGGAGGATAAAGAATATAGAATGCATTATCAAACAAGAATTCATACTGAGTAAGTGTGGGAAGGAGATCAAGATGATTCATTGGTGCTGATTTCCCATCCAAGAAATGCTTTTATAAAGTTATTTCCTACCAATTGCCTTCTGGCAAATTATCAGAAAGAGCTTCTAAATGGAACCTCAAAAATATAGTGTGAGCAAGACATAAACAGATTTGTTTTTAGAGCTATATTTGCTATCCTCTTGCATGTAAAGTTTTGAGACAGTGAGGAGTAAGGGAAGAGAAGGACAAGCACTGCCCATCATGTTTGGAATGACACAGTGGACACCAAAAGTGGGAGGCCAGGAGAGCAGCGAGAGAGCATGGCTCTAATAGAGTTGACATCTGCTGTTTCCTTCAAAATCTGCCATTTACATAGGAAAAAACAAACCTACTTGAGTCTTCTAACTTTTCTGAGTCATGTTCTTCCTCTAGGTTTCTAAGCAAGCTCTCCCATCAATTTCTGTTAAACCTTGTTTTAAGAGTTTCCCATTTTCTCCAAAATACACTGTCTTCTCTATGTATTTGTGTTAAATCTTTTTCTTTGTGGTATTACCTCAGGAAAAAAGAGCTGTCCAGTAGAGTTAGCAAAATTGAGTTCTAGATTTTGCCCAACAATTTTCCAGTTAACAGAAACATTTCCTCGACCAGGGGGTGTTCTTACCACATGGAATTGCAAGATTTCTCCTGCAAATGAAATGTACAGATTGATAAATATTTCACGGAAAATAAACAACATTTGAAATCAACAAAACCCAAATCCCCAACATGCAACTGTTATAGCACCTTTTCCAAGAATATTACAAGGCTGTTCTGTTTTAGACTTTCCAGAAACTTTATACATGCTTATTGTTTATTAACACTGGGATCCAACTTTTAAATACTTTCATTTAGTAGAACTTCAGGAAGTTCAATATGTAAAATTTACCAAAAACACATGCTAGAATGGGAAACACAAACTCTTATACACTCCAAAACATGCATCAGAACATAAATGTTCTGTAAATTAAAGAAAATAATAAAGTCCTTATGGTCAAAACTAGTAATAACACAAGTAAATTCTTCTTTCACTTCTCAAAAAGACACAAATTCCTTACACTGATATGCAATGTGATTTTACACAATGCATGCATAAAAATGCTTGCAAATACCTGAAAATCACATTTCTTTAAATTATAACTTACATATACCATCAATGATTTTGTTTTATAAAAAGAAATACAAAGGAAAGGTGTCAAATTTGTAGATGAGCCTCTGTAACTTCACCAAAGTTACAGTTTTGCTTCCTGGATAATGAGGTATTTTAGATACTTTATACTTTCCATTCCTGGTTTTTATCCTCAAAGAATACTTTGTAAAATTGAAGAAAATCATGGCAATCATTTCTTTTAAACCGCTGAAAATGGAAAGTAAGTTCCTAGGAGTATTGCTGATGGTCACATAGCTTGCTGAAAATACGCTCAATTCAAAAGTCTTATATGATGCCAAGTAGTGCCAACACACTAAAATTTTCATACTAAATTTAAGCACACATAATTTTAGTGGAATGAATTATTTTGGGAATGGAAACCATAACCCAAAGCATCAGAAAGACTTTTAAATAACATTTCCTCAGACGCCAGTGTATACATTTTTAAGTGTTTCATTACCAAAAAAAAGTAATCACCATTACAGTAGTAGACTTTGTCTTGGTTTTGTTTTTGTTTTTTTTTTAAACCATACAGGGACCACTAGTTAGGAATCAGATTGTCTCAGGCTTACCGAAAGCCTGTATAATCAGCCATAATTGCCAAAATTTATGTTACTTGTTTAATTCATATGAACAAACACAGTCATGACTATGAAATCTTAGAGTTCCTCTACTGTACACCTTGCAGAATTTCTCAGAGTAGCTTTGTATTAAACAAAGAGTTTATTACTGAGAGACACAAAGAGAGCCTTAGAGTAATTAAGCACTTTCACCTATAGTGTGGTCTGGTGACACACATAAGAAGGCTTAAGGAGGGTCACCTGTGTGGCTCAGTCATTGCTCATTAGCTCAGGTCATGATCCCAGAGTCCTGGGATCCAGTCCCACACTGGGCTCCCTGCTCAGCAGGAAGCCTGCTTTTTCCTATTCCCTCTTCTCACTATCTCTCTTTCTGTCAAGTAAATAAAATCTTTTGAAAAAAAATTTTTTAAAGCTTTAAAAAAAAGATTTAAGGAGTCATGGTTTTTCAAAATGTTTTAAGTCACAAAGCCTAGTAATATTTCAAGAAGAAAATTACAGAAGTTTGATCAAGATCTAAAAATGCATTATGCACGCATGTGGCAAGAAAACAAAACATAGGTCAGTCAAGATCCATGTTGAAGGGGAACCTATAATAATAATAATAATAAATGGTTGCAAGACTGTACACGAAGATTTGGGAATAATATAAGATTAAAAGATAAAAATAAAAATGAAATATTAAAGAGATAAAAAAAGTAAAATCTTCCTACAAACGGACTACATGTAAAATCCTCAAAATCTAATACCACTCAGTCAATATCACCTTTAAAAATTTAACAAATTACCATGCAAGTAACCTATAAGAGAGTATTGCAAGAAACACAATTTGAGGCAGGACACACACACACACACTACACACCGAGAAATAAAAGGTAAAGAAAGTATTCCTTAAATACAATCTTGTAAGCCAAGCCTATTGCAATGTGAAAATGTAAAAATAATATTAAGAGTGTGAAAATATTCCTAAAAAATAATCAAAATGGAGGTAGTGACTCTCCTCATTAAGGCTCCCAAGAACCAGGTCCATTTAAAATATCTCCTGGGGGGGTGGGTGGTGCGCCCGAGTGGCTCAGTAGGTTAGGCCTCTGCTTTTGGCTCAGGTCATGATCTCAGGGTCCTGGGATCGAGCCCCGTGTTGGAGTCTGCTTCTCCCTCCCCATCTGCCTGCCTCTCTCCCTACTTGTGATCTCTCTGTCAAATAAATAAATAAAATCTTTTAAAATAAATAAATAAATAAAATATCTCCTGGAAAAATTACCAGAAAGTTACCCTCTACCTGGATGAGGAGTCAAAGAACAGTTGTAGAAAAAGGAAAACTGAGAAACAAGTGCTTAGTCTTTTAAATATAAAGGAAAGGATAAAAGGAATGTCCTAGAAAGTGTAGGTTATAATTTTCTTATAAATATTTTACTAGATACTACACTGTCTTCTAGCATTTGCCCAGGATGAAAGCCTAAATAGGACCCTTACCGAGAGAAGAGTCTGACAACATACCTGGAAGACCATATTGATATAAAATTCAGAGTCCATTAAAAGTTAGGCTTTTACCTCTAAAACAGATGATCTATTATATAGTGTCTAGGCCTAGCTTAATGCAGATTAAGAAATATAAACATAAAATGTAACTTAATAACACTAAGTATTTTGTCTATTTGATCCCAAAACAAACCAAGAGTTTTTCTAAAAGACAAATATCAGGGTATTATGCTTAGCGAAATAAGTCAATCAGAGAAAGACAATTATCATGTGATCTCCCCGATATGATAAAGTTGAGAGACATATAGGTTTGGGGAGTAGGAAAGGAATAAATGAAACAAGATGGGATCAGGAGGGAGACAAACCATAAGAGACTCAATCTCACAAAACAAACTGAGGTGGGGGGGTAGGGAGAGGGTAGTTGGGTTATGGACACTGGGGAAGGTATGTGCTATGGTGAGTGCTATGAAGTGTGTAAGCCTGGTGATTCACAGACCTGTACCCCTGGGCTAATAATACATTTTATGTTAACAAAAAAATAAAAAAATAATTTAAAGAGACAAATATCAACTACACTGTAATAATAATGGAAAATTTAAACCCAGGAAATATATTTTAATAGACACATGTATACATGATAGATACATGTATACATGCTACACATGGGCCATCTGAATCAACTGCCCTCTGCAATAGACAGAAAATCATTTAAACTAATTACAGGGATATGAATAGTGTGCAACATGAACTATCAATATAAACAATTAAGAAAAAAGTTGTGTTTCTAATATAGCACCTCTTTATTTTTAAAAAGAAATGCATTTCTTGTTCAAGTCTTTGCCTTAAAAAGATTCAAACTGTCTCTGTAAAAAGGCAGAATTTTAAATCCACTGAATATGACACGATGATTATGATGCTGTTGAGTTGGATGACTAAGTGAAACATCTAACACGGATTTATAAAGGACACATTTATACATAGTTTTCAATCACAGTAAAAATCTATTGTCCCATATTTTTTAAATTTTCCCATTCCATTGGAAAAAAAGTAATATTTACCACTGGGCATCTGTCCAATTGCTTTAGCACAAAAAAGAGAAATAGAATTCTACAGAATTCAGCACATTGTTAAACACTAAGACAATTCCTCCCCATGAACTGAACATGTATTCTAGAGCCAGAGTTCAGCATGGTCCACATTTTAAATCTAACCTCATAAATGAAACTCCGACACTAGGCCAAAAGCAGCGTTAAACATTGCTTACGATCACATGGCATGACTTTTTTTACCCTGTTTCTTTAGCAGTTTTCATTGAATCCCCATGAAGTTTTCATTAAACCACTTTGGTAAACAGATACGCTTGGTACACATTTCTCTGTGCAAGCTTGTGGTAACATAAAAAACACACACAAAATTCTGAATCACTGAGGTTCAACATAATGTTTTTGATAAAAGAAAATTAATTTAGACTCTAGGAAAAAAAGCTTGGGAATAAAGGTATAGGAAAATAAGAAAAGGTAAAAATTCACCCCAATTTTTATTGAGAAAATATGAAAAAATCTAGGTAGCACACATGAAAGAAACGAAAGCAGTTCAGTGTTTTATTTCTGGTACCAAACCCATGCTCATAGAGTAATATGATAATGCACAATTTTTACCAATAACACATGTAGGCCATTTACTTTAATTACTAATCGTTTTTCCCCTTTGCAAAAAAAAAAACCAAAAACCAAAACCATAAAGACAGATAAATCATAAGCCCATAGACAATGCTTTTGAATATCAGCAAAATGAAAATGTTATAGAAGTTTCTAGAAAGGCGTATTTGAACCTCTAAACTTATCTTGCCACAAATCAGTAGCAAACACTGTAGATGGGCACTGACTTGAAGACCCTACTTCGAGAACTGCCCAAATATCTCTACGTTCTTAGAAACTTGCTTCCTATCCCAAGTTCTCCTTTAAAATCCTCTACAGTTACCCTTGTCTCCTCCCGCCCATTTGGGAATCTAATCTCACGGGCTGCCTGTGTTAGCCTGAGACACAGTGATTACTTTCTTTCTGTTTATTGATGAAAACACACTCTTATCTTGGTTTCCTCCCTTCTCTGGCAGAGAGCCTTCTGTCTCCAAAAAGGTCTTTTTTATTTCCCAGCACCTTAGTCTTGTGTTCCACAAGGCTAGATGTGGGGTCTATCTTTGACACCTTGCTTTTCTTCCTCTATCCACAAAGATCCTATTAATTTTCCTGAGCTCAACTATTATCTCTAAAAATCTAATTTCTACCTCTAACATGAGATATAGTCAGGTTGTCTCATAAGTTGGGTTCTCTCACACAAACATTGTTACTCAAAGTCATTATTCTTCCAACTCAAATCACTTGAAATATTTGCCAATTAAATAGTTCTTGAAATGCTGAGTTCTGCAGCAGCTTAAGTTCAAGCAAAACATTAATTTATTTTCATAAATTTCCTTATATATTATATAGGTTTTGGATTCAGACAGCACTATGGTTAATTAAGCTCCACTGTGAAAAACTTAATTTCTCAGAAACTCACTCTCCTTATGAGAATACGAGATGTATACCATTACACCCACTTTATAGGGCTGTTGTTCAAATTAAGTGTAATAACGGATATGTTTTCTGTCTGGAAAACAGTCATTATTATTACATTAACTCCTACAGTGACTTTTTTACTTATATTACAAGTAATTTTTTGAAAGTTGCTGATCTATCTCTAGATTGGACTTAGAGCAACCTGTTAGTCATTTTTACTCACTATTGCTGTGACAACATGAGATTCTGAACCACTGATAAAAAGGAAAGAGTGTTGGAAAATAGGTCAGACATTTGCATTGGTAAGCTAAATAAACTCACAAGTTGGGAGTACAGTGAAGTAGAAGGTAATGCACACTAAAACATATTTAGTTTCAAGCACAGCAACTAACAAGCTGGATGACCTTGTTAAGACACCTAATCTCTCTGTGTCTCAGTTTTCTCATCTGTAAAATAGAAGTCCAAATACATGATCTGGATCCTTGTTGTTTCTTCTCTTTCTGGGGTACACTTATTTATTCTTATTTCTAAACACAGACTATAGTGAAACACAGGCTACTAAACACAAGTTTTATATCGAACAGGTCTATTCAAAGACCAAAAAATAGTACTAAAATGCAAAAAATTAGCCTGCATTTGCAAAATCTTACATATGTAAATATTAAGATTCAAGAAAATTTTTATTTTTTAAGAAAAAAATGGACATTTTCTAATTTTTTTCTAGTTTGGCACTTCATTCATAAAAATATAACAACACACTATAAAATATTCTCCAATTACAAACTACTACTTGTTTTGAACAAGGAGCCAGTGTTTCACTGTTTAATATCAAGAACTACCACTAAGTACATATATGCTTGCTAGGAACTGTGACAAACACTTTATACGCATTATCTCATATAATCCTCACTAAGAAACCTATGAAGCAATATTTCTTGTCATTTATCAAATAAGAAAGCTGAGCATCCCAAGTGTGACTAACTTCCTAAAACCACATCAGTGGGGGGAAGCAAGCTAGAATCTACAAGGTTCCTAAGTAGTTAAACAGTTCACTACAGACCCCTTTCCCAGCTAAGTTTCAGGCATACTAACATAACACAGCTCTACAAAATAATGAAAGGATAAAAAAAAAATTGGAAACTTTAAAAGAATAAGCAAAAAATGACCTCTAAGGAAGAAAGAATGAATATGCTGAACAAGAAAAAGAACCCACCTTCGTGACCTATGACAGATCTGGAAGCTGTCTGAAAGTTAACAATTCCCGCCACATTGTCATTGGCCAGAATGTTCACTCTAACAGTGTCGGAGCTGGGCAAAATTCTACTTCCTCCTTCAGTGTACACCAAACTAACTATGATGCTTTCATCATCCTCTGGCTCGGAATCATCCAAAATGGCTAAGATGGCTGTCTTTTTGGTTTCACCTATAAAAAAATTAATGAACTAAAAACCAAAGTAACAAAATCATCAACATAGAGACTCCACAAAGACCCCAAATTACTTCCACTTTAAAAAGTTAAGTAAAAATATGTAAATGAATATCATAAGCAATATTAGTGTAACTAAAAGCAAACCATATATGTTAATCTATATATCCTAAAATTTTATTAATATGGACAGATTGTAGAGAAGAACATTTTGAATTATGGAATATTTTAAAGGGTAGAATTACTTCAAAAAACCAAAGAACCGTAGTTTTGTCTCTGGTCTTTAGCCTAGAACAGTGACACGGCTAGGGAAAGGGCATCTAAGGTATGTTCTGTTGAAAAACATCTCTCTCTCTCTCTCTTTCTTTCTCAGTGAATGGAGTCTCATTCTCATTCTGGCATTCCTGTGAATAATTTTCTTCAGGTGATCAAGTCAATACTTCCCTAAAAGACCAGGAACACTTAGGGAATGGTGGTCAAAATGGCAAACAGGAAAGGGATGGCAAATTCCGAGTCTAAGAACCAGCCTGAATGAGATGAGTCTTCAGATAACTAGAACAGATCAAGTACCAATTTCTAGGATATGGGCCAATGAAGGAAGGAGGCAGAAAAGGAATTCAATCTACTCAAGCAATCTACTTTTCAATTTGGTCTAGGACCCCACTAGAACATGGAGCAGAAGTGAACACCCTAAACCCAACAGGGCTTCTGCAGTTCAGCCTATTGTCCTCTACCTAATTCTTTGTCACTTTCTGGGTGAGATGAGAAAAAGCAAGAAAAAGGAGAAAGGCATTAGGAATGAATGTTCTCTCATGAACTTGCTGGATTTCATCAATTCACAGTATCAAGACTGCCTCAAGAGACTATAGATTATCTAAGAATCTAAGTTAGCTATTAAATATAGGCCATTTTGTGTGCTAAGTTACAATTCAAGGTAATACTAATTTGTATAATGATATTTATATGGAAACTTTTTATAATTATTAAAACTACTGGAAAATCTAACTTTAAATTTAAATTTTTACCTCCAGTCATCCTAATTAAATTTTTTTTGAAATTTCCTTTGAAATAAGGAGAAATGTTACCAAATACCAATCTGTACCCCTGCTCCACCAAGCATATCATATTCCATCATTAACAAAATAATATTTAGGAAATAGCCATTATAGAAATGTGATATGCTAATTTAAAAATTTACTCTAAAACATAATGCTTATTAGATATTTCAAAAAGTATATTACATATGAATCATGATCATGACCTTCAATTACTATTTCTAAAAACAGTATATGCAAAAAAGTTGAACAAGAAAAGATGCAATGAATTGCTCTAAGACATGGAATTGTGAATAACACTTATTTCCTTCTTTCTTTGGGGATATCATGAGATTCTTATATGCATATGTTTTTTTAATCAGAAAAACACTATGCTAAAAACTATATGGAATCCTTAATTGCCCAAATGGGGATTTAAACAATGATCTTAATAAAGATAACTTTCCCCCACTCGAAGATAATTATTTTAAACAAATGAACTTTCCAAACTTCCAAATATTAGATGATTCAACCAGTCCTGAAAAAGAATCAGTGAATCTGACCCTAATTCTAATCTGTGGGCCAAGTTATATTATTCAGGAAAATTTACAGTAGTTACCCCTTCAAGCCTAAGAACATTATTATCAATCAATCTAGCCCTAGGCTTAATTTAATATGAATGAAATCATCAAAGTTCATACTATTTATACTTACAAATTATTTTCACTGAAGATTCTCATGGGTAAGAAGTATCAGAAGCTAGGAAAATGAGTATGAACTAGGAAAATTTTACATGTACTAGACAAATCAGGATAAATCATCAACGAAAATAATTTTAAAGTATAAATAGTATGAACTTGGGTAACTTCCCTTTCAAAATTAGAATTTGCCTTAGAGTTGCCTCTGTTTCCTTATAGGCACTGCCAGCACTATAAAGGAATAAAGTCCATACATTCCCTGAAAACATTATCTTTCTAATAAACTTACAAAGATGCTCATCAGTCTACATATATCATGGGTCAACCATTAACAAGCTAACTAGCTTCTTTTTTAAACTACACTGCCCTTGTATATATTAGCAAGAATCTAAACAGTAAGAATTCTTATGAACATTATCATAAAAATTAACTATGATGACTTTGCCAGGGGAAACTAAAATCCATTTAGAACCATCACTTACCTTCAGCAAAAGTCAGAATATCTCCAGCACCTATAAAATCTAAACCTTCAGTAGCAGTTCCACCAACAACACGCCATTCAACTGTCACCTGACCTAAGCTGCCCCCCGTCCTGTGAATCATCAGCTCCACTGTGGTCTGGGGCTGCTCCTGAACTTCAACATATAAGCCATCTTCTGAGGTATTGGGACTAATACTGTAGATCACAAATACTCCAAAGGCATCACCATTTAATGCTATGACAACTGTAGAAGTATTTGGCTGTCCTATGGTTGGTTGGTTTTTAAAACTGGCTGTGATGTTCATGAGGTGTACTTCAAGGAGAGAAATTAGAAAACTCTCATCCATCTCTGGGAAATCATCGGGAAGAATAGAAACCGTGAGATTTGCATATTCATCACCCTCCAGCATTAGGGCCCACTGCTTTGTCACAGGCTCATAGTCACTCCCAGCCACAGCCTGACCGCTAAACAGAGATGCTACCCTGGTCATGTTTTTCCTGTAGGTCCAGGAGTCCGAATTGTTAACCACTGGATTGATCCAAGATGTCATCCAGAAACACTGAGGGCCCTCAGAAGCACTGAAGAAAGAGAACGCTGAGCATGCGTGTTCTTTGAGACACAATGTGGCACAGGTATACCGGGGTTCCTTCATGGCAGAGACATTCACCCAAGTTCTCCACAGCGGGTCAGGTATCCCTTGAATTGGCGATTCATAGTAGGACAGTAAATCTTGACCTTCCTCGACTGCAAGAGCTACTACATCAATATCAGAAGTACTGTAGAACAACAACAGCCGACCAAAGTGCCCTCCGCTAAAAAGTGGAGTGACAATTAAAAGACAGGTTAAGCACTCAAAGCAATCTGTGGATTACATACAAAAGGAAAATACTGACTTTGTTTCTCATTTTTTTTTTTTAAATATAGAAAGTAATAGTACAAACACATCCATGTTTCTTAATTATATTTGTCTTTCAACATTTTATTTTCTCATATAAGGGAATCATGCTAGTTTTCAATTAAGCAATAGTTATTTTTAACCAAGCTGTAAAGATATCCTGCAAGATATGCAAATCATATCCATTTCAGAATTATCAAACAGAATTAGAAAATGAATTCTCATTACCAGATTTCACTTAAACAAGGTAATAATGGTAATAGCAGGAATGCATATTAAGAAAATGTAATTACTTGCCACAAATTCCCAAAACCCCTTATTTTCTATTTCTGAAGGAGTTCAGTGAACTTTATACTGCCTCACACACACATGGAGAAAAAACAACCTGAAAACCACCCACTTCATACAGCATTTAAATATTCTTTAATTTGGAAGCTAGTTGTATTTAAGTTCTAATTCATACAAATCCTAGATTAAAGCAATAACTTTCTGTGGCTAGAAAGCCCAGTGATCTATAGTCTATTATCTATTTCACTAATAATAAGTATGATAAATATACTGGGCTCTTCATACACATAGTCATAATTCAATTAACAAATTACCAAACCTATAAAATAATTAAAAATAATTAACATTATGTAACAACCACCAAACCGGAATTATTTAATTGCACAAGAAGTCATTTCCCACCACCCACAACCTCCATTCCCCCATAGATGTAAGCCATTGTTCCATATACCTTCGCCTAACAGTTATGTTAGCACAGGAACTTCGCTCCAGAGGTTCTTGAACGCGATAAACCGACTGAACAAAGGCTACTGTACCGTAAGGATTATCATTGGCAGGAATAATAATATTTGCCACTCGATCTAACCCAATAGTACCTCCACCAGAGGCATCAGTTAGTTGCACTTGGATAACCTAAAAATATAGTGAAAATTTCCTTAACAGAATCCCAGTTCTGAAATTAAAATAACAATGATGCAGGTGGGGGATAATCAGACATATTATCCATACAAGGACAAGGATAAAATATAATGTAATATGAATGGACTCAAAGAAACTCCCCCAATACATTTACAAATCCAACATGTAACAGAATAATACATTACTGACTTTTAATAATAAAGCACAATTATACATAACAGGCCATTTAAATTCCTTAATATTCAGGTATATAATTTTGCAAATCAACTTTAAGATCCTTATTATAGTTACCATTTCAATAAAACATTGTATGTCTGTTCTATACAGCTTTTTATTTAGGTAAAATATTGCATGTATGTTTCTTAAGTAGCTAATCTATTATGCCTTATTTCCCACATTATCTTAAATGGAAATCCTCTGACAAAATTTAAAGATGTCCTATCATAATGCTACCAAAACTTTGAGAGAAGGAAAGAGAAATTTTTTTTTTTTTTTAAAGATTTTATTTATTTATTTGACAGAGAGAAATCACAAGTAGATGGAGAGGCAGGCAGAGAGAGAGAGAGGGAAGCAGGCTCCCTGCTGAGCAGAGAGCCCGATGTGGGACTCGATCCCAGGACCCTGAGATCATGACCTGAGCTGAAGGCAGCGGCTTAACCCACTGAGCCACCCAGGCGCCCGAGAAATGTTTTTTTGTTTTTTTTTTTCCGAGAAATGTTTTATATGTATTAACTAATACCTAATATTTTAGAACTGAAAAACACAATTAGCATTCAAATGAAATATTATGGACTTCCCTTCTATGAAATCTGATATTATTAAAGAATAAATGCTCTTAAAAGTAATTTAATGACACCTAGGATTTCATAATATTTGAATTTCATAATGTAAAATTATCTTCAGTTAATATATGTTAGTAATGAATCAACTTTTTCACTGAGACTCTATTTTTATTTGCCACCTAGCTTCTTCACCATGAAAAATAAGTATCAGGCAGATATGTCTAGAATGGTATTTGTCATATAGTAAATTTTTAAATTATTGAAGAACAAATAAGTGAATAAGTAGAAAATCAAAATCTAAATTTAATTAAGATCGACTGGCTCACACTCAAGCTAAGAGGGAGTCTAGATACAAATTAAGAGTTTATATGGAAAAATGTATGCTATTTGTATTTATATTATATTATGTTAAATATATAAAGATATATATTTAATCATTTAATGAAAATGTGGAAAAATACAGTGTAACTATACAAAAAAATCTACACTAGTGAACTGTGATACATACCAGACCTTTTCCTAGAATATTCTAGTTTTTATCTATAAAAATCACTTTTACACTACCATATTTTGAAAATTCTTGCAGAAATAATTAACTTGACATTTTCTATAAATACCACAACAACAGCCATCTGTTCTAGTCACTATAAGACAAGGTATGATTTACAGTGTCATTCTATACTAGCCATTCCTCTCACCTCTTCAATCTCCGGAACGTCGTCAGCCAGGACCTCTAACAACAAGGTTTGAATGGTTTCCCCAGGGGCAAAGGTCACATTACCTGAGACAACTCGCAGGTCACCAGTAGCAAGCTGTCCATTAATGGTGGCGACCCACTGAACAGTAACATTCCCGAGTGTCCCAGAATTTCGAATTATTGGCAGGTTTACCTTCACTGAGTTAAACTCAGGTTCCTCTACAATAAGTTTAGTAATCTGAAAACCTAATGGGCAGAACAGAGTTAATTTCAAATACAAAGTGAAACTGAGGCAACACAGAATTCTTATCATCCAATAGCTGATTTTTTTTCCCCCTACACAGCCTGAATATAAATAGCTAAATCCCCCAAATCAGACTAACATGCTGTGATACTAATTGGTCAGGTCTGACAAAATCTCCACATTATTATTCATTATGACAGAAGCAGAAATCATTAAGAATCCCACAACAGTCAGGCCTGTACCAGTCATGAGGGTAGTGGGTCTAGTGAGTTTTGTGGCTAACTGCACAGTGCAAGCCTGGTCCAAAGAGGCAGCTGCTATTTTGTTCCCACAACTGATGCTATGCAGGAAGGGAGGCTCAATGTTGCCAGATTTCCTGCTAATTGAGAAGGCGAAAAATCTAGATTTTTGTGTAAATTTACGTAAATTAATTTTTGAAAGAATTGTCTAAGCTCCACAAAACACATCTAGAAGCCAGATCTGACTTACAAGCCTAAAAGTTTTTCCCTTCTGTATTTATGCTAAGATGCTGATTTCTTTTTTTAATAATCACTAACCACTGCTAGGAGGGTGCACGGATATCCTACATATTGGTATCAGCCAGTAAAAAAAGGGAAACATGATCAAATTGATTCTAAGTCCCTAAAAATGAAGAAATATATGGTCTATAGTGACAAGTTACAGAAAAGACACAAACTAGTTTGGTTACCAAATAATCCATAGGGGTCATCAGAGGCCTCAATAATAATGATTGCCTCTGTTAATACCCCTAGTTTGGCTCCTCCTGTTGTTTCATTCAGCAACTGCACAAGAAAAGATTCTTCCAGTTCAGGGTAGATGTCATTAATGATATATATTGGCACAGCTTTACTGGTTTCTCCTTCTAGCAAGACCACATCTGATGAAGCTATGCTATAATCTTCACCTATGAAGATAAAAAACAAAATGTTAAGACTTAGTCCCAAATATGATAATAAACATGCCATATACTAGTAAAATTCTAGGACCTACCAAATTCTACAGATATACTTGAAAAGCTTTTTTGAGGATATTGACTACATATATTCTAAACAAAAAGATTTTTTCTCTCTTGCCAGAAAAAACAGGTTTGAGATCATAAAATAATGAAAAAGACCTCCAAAGGGTGTTCAAGTTTATCCTTTCATTTTTAGAAAGATGTATGCATAATTTCTTCTTTTTGTCATATGCAGACATAGATGATATAGCTATGATATAGATATGGACATAGACAAAAATATAGAGAGTCATCCATTACCACAAGATAACCCCTTATCTACAAAAGAGAAAGAAAATGTGCACAATCTTTTAAACCAAAGAACAAAACTGAAATTCTGACCTCACTAGAAAGATATGTTCCACTGCGGTACAGATATAGACATGTCTGACTCATCAATGTTATTGCTGGAAACTATGGGCTTTCATTAAAAAAAAAAAAAAAAAAAAAACTGGATTAAAAGCTGTTACCACATACCACTCATGTTGGCGGTAGCTTTGTTTCTGGTCAAACAGTGGGAAGGGAATGGAGAGAGCCTCCTTATGAAGCGTAAGGCTAATCTCCAAGAACACTGATTCATTCCCACTCTTGAGCCCTGTGTAGGGCCCCCTACAGTCAGGCATTCATTCCTCTAGGCTACCCACCCTGCATGCGTGCCCGCAACACACGTACTTAGGGACTAGGTGAGCCTTGTTTATTATCTTTTCAAGCAAATATCATTTATTTAAAAATATCAAACGTGTTATCCTATCCGTTCACATTCATGTGTCTTCAAGCGCATGACAGAAAGATTCTAACTGAATAGCTCTCAGGCAGATCTCCCTCTAGATGCTGTGACAGCACCAATAAAAAGGCAGTCTCCTAATGTTTGCAATTTGGCAGTGAAATCATTTTGCTTACATAGAATAGTTAATGCTAGCCATTGCCTCTTCCACATTCTTCATAAATAAATAAACAAGCAAGATAAATGGGTTGAGAGGCAAGAGTGTTGCCAAGCAGGGCAACCATGCAGCTGCACATTTTATCTGGCATTCCTCGGATCATTTCCACATGAATCCCTTTCAAATGACTAAAAAGTACACACAGAGAAAGCCTAACAATTCTTCCCCCAGTTTACTTTTCAATGGTTTGTGCACATTTGGGTCATTTTACCTTTAAAATTCATATACAGTTTTGCGGACATTTTTCAAAAAAATTCTGCAAAATCGTGTCCTAAATACATGATCAAAGCTCTACATTTTTGCCTTTTAAAAGATGCAAGAAAATTACTGCTTTCTGGTTGATTTTTCTAACTACATCTGTAAGCGGCTTTTGTTAATTAAGGATATAATTTCCCTCCAAAACACTTCACTGCCCCTTGGAGGTCTTCTCTCACCTGCAACTGCAGTGATTGGCACGGCTTTAAACTTCACAGAAACATCTGCGAAGGCTCCTCCTGCTCTAGTCACATTGATAATGGGTCCGACATGATTTTCTGCCACTCGAACAACGGGTGCTGAGAGCTGAAGCGTTCCAAACGCATCATCATTGGCAACGATGATTAGATGAGCAATAGTTTCTACCTTGGGCCCAAGGCGTGGAGAATTTGGAACTGAAAGACAAGGAAAGCTAATGTATCAAAATTCTACCAACCTGCCACAAGTCATCGGGAAACCTCAGCAAGATTCTGTCAGCCAAATGAGATCCTTAGGGGCGCCTGGATGGCTCAGTGGGTTAAAGCCTCTGCCTTCGGCTCAGGTCCTGATCTCAGGGTCCTGGGATTGAGCCCACATCGGGCTCTCTGCTCTGCAGGAAGCCTGCTTCCTCCTCTCTCTGCCTGCCTCTCTGCCTACTTGTGACCTCTGTCTGTCAAATAAGTAAATAAATATCTTTATTTTAAATAAAAAGGGGGGGATCCTCATTCGGTGCTTCTTTCTACTGTCTCTATCAAAAAAACATGTACCGACTACTACGGACCAGCACTAATCTAGATATGGAGGAAACAAAACAAACAGAAAGTCCCTACTCTCTTGTAGCTTTACATTCTAGAGAGGTTTTTATTATAGACTCTTTAGCACAGGAATAGTTACCCTACAGGAATATTTTAATAAGTATTGGAAATTTGTCAAGAGGCTCTTCTAATACTCCTCTAATTAGTTGCTAGGATGACATAAAATTTTTTTAAAAACATTTCACTTACAAAATTGAGTAGGAAAGTCATTAAGCTTTGTGTCCTCAAAGACCAGCTGCAAATCATCATACTGTAACTAAGTTACTCCCTCTCTGTTACCCTGTCCTTGCTGACAAACCCATTCCTTTTTCCCATCTTCATTAACAGCCTCAAAGCTACCCCAAAGCAGATTCACTTAACCAACTGAGCCAGCCAGGCACTCCATCCCCAGTGCTGATACAGTAAAAAGTGTGCTCAATACTTTCAAGGTTCTCTTCTCACTTTCCACCAATTTTAGAGACAGCAAAATTTGTTTTGAAGGCATTTAGGACTTTCCACAAACTCTCCCTAAATTATTTTCTAGGTTCAATTCCAACCAGCATCCTTGCGAAAACAACATAAAAAGTGACATTTTAACATAAATGAAGCATCAACAAATTCTTATGAGCAGTAAACAATTCTGAGTTGATATTCAGAATATCTTTAACAACTGTTGTATTTGGAAACATGTGATAAAATCAAACATTTTTGGACAATTTAATCTAAAAACAGTAACACCATTTAATTTCAATGATGGAGACCCACACACTATGTTAAATTAAATCATGGTTAAAATTAAAAAACTCTATATCAATATAATAAATTGAAATTCAACTAGATTAGAAAAGAATTTGCCAGGCATTATTTTAAGCACTTTTCTTGTAGCAAGTCATTTAATCCCTACTCCATCTCTATGGGACAGGTAACACTGTCCACCTTTTACCAAATAATCAGAGACACAAAGACGGTGAGGAAGTCACAATGTATCATGCTACTACCTGACAGACATCTCAAGAATCATCCTGTGAGAGTTTGTCTAATCTCTTGGTCTCTACATACAATTCTTTATCAAACCAGGTAAAAAACCTTCAATTATCCAAATAGTACATTCTGTGCTATGCTCTTACCCAGGTGCTGATCTCCAGTCTTCCCGTACTGCTTTCTTCAAAGTTAATGATTATACTCGGAGTATAGTAACAGAGACCTTATCACGTCCTACACTGATTTAGCTTATTAAAAAACGTAATTACTATCACACAGATTTGCATTTAATTGTTCTTTAATTATCTCACATCATATCTTATGTCTATTGTGAACTGCCCCAAGTATGCTGCATGGTTCCAGGAACATAATAAGCATAAAATACATGTCAATTTTCTCTCCTATCCCATAGCACATTGATATTCTGCATACACCATGTTATTAACAACAATTGTTCGTATTTACTGAATGCTTATCATGTGCCAGATATTGCATTAATTTTCACATATATGATTATATTTAAGCCCCATTATATTTCTGTATAATAGATAAAGAAACTGGGGCAGAAAAAGATTATACTCAATAATTTATTACTATATATTGAAATGTAAGTTATCTTACACCAACACCCACAACTCCTAGTCACTGCTGTATGTGATACTCTCATCTGGCTTTATTTCTATCTCACTCAATAAACTGAGTTCCTTGGAAACTAGGCTTTATTTTATAATTCTTACTCAGTAAGACTAATTGCTGGATTTTATTACAATTCATTTGCTCTTAGAATTGATCCTAAATCTTAAGAAAAAAAAAAAGGATGCATATTGTGTGAGAATTTTAACCTTGACTGTAATCTGAACTTAATATTAGCAGTTGTCCTTTAAATTTCTTTCTATAATCTTGAACTACAATTACTTACTTAACGTTGTGGATAAGAATATTGTTTACTATATAGTGTATCCATCCAGGTATTACGGTAAGGTGAAGAAATTTATTTATGAGACACTTTAGTCTATATAGCAAAACACAGTCAACATGCAGCACTTAGAATCTTATTTTTGGAATACGCAATTCCAGTTTCCTTAAGAAGGTTTTATTTGTTATAAATATTACTCTAAAACTGATGTTAAATTGATATCAAATTAATGTCGTTCATCTTTCTTCCTTTACTTGTTCCCTTATTCCAGGAAATCTAGGTTCTTCTCTTTATTTGTCCTCTGGGAAATGTGACTAATCAACAAGCTGTAACACAATGACTGCTCTCAGTTCTAAAAGTACAAAGCATGCTCTCTACCAGGAGGCCCCCTGCTCTCTCTATAAAGCCCCTAAGCCAAATTCCAGAGTGACTGCTACTTTTCAAAAGAGGTTGCCAGATTGGCTGATTGGTCATTCCTCATTCTTGTCCCCAACCAGTGCCTTCTTCTCAACTCCCAGTGACCAATAAATTTACAGGATTTCTTACAGCTACACACGCCTGTCCCCCTTCCCTTACACACTTGCTGGACCCACGTGCTCATGGCCAAAGCTCTATGGGTCAGGAAATCATCCAGAGTGGATTGGATCAGGGAATCATCCAGAGTGGATCGGGTCAGGGAATCATCCAGAGTGGACCGAGGTGAAGGAGGCTCAGGATCTTGCCAAGAGAACTATCGCTGGAATGCCCAGATTGACTTTAGAATGATTTGGAAGCCACAATACATAATACTAGTACTAATACATAGTACTTATACAATAGCGCTAGAAGTCAGTTGCACTGGATTACACCAGAGCTTTTAACAATTCAGTTTGGGGACATAAGGGACTTTCAAAACATAATTTTGGATTTTCAAGTGTCCCACTTCCATTTGTCATATAGTTAAACGTGTGTAAAGTGATGCTTTCAAAGTTAGAGCTTACTATTTTTATAGGATTTTCTACTATACCCAATTCTTAACTTATTTTTTTTAGGATTCTTACTTCCCATAATAATAAAAACACACTAATGGTTACTTACTTGGGCGATTCTGTACTTTCTCTATTAAAGTAGAGTTGAGTAGCTCAATAAATACTGACTCCGATCTTTCCGGTTCATCATCATCCAAAATTGAAATAGTTATGGTTGCCTCACTCTGATTGGCTCCAAAAAGAACAAATCCAGAAGCTGGTATATAGTCTCTTCCTTGAGTTGCTCTGGCTATATTAGGTGGAAAATAGGGCGGTTTTTGCATATCATCCAGTGTTGCATATGTGACTAGAACTTTTCCCATGAGGCCTTTTAATCTTATCACTGACAGTGTGATATTCTGGGTTGCTTCCTCAACTCTGATAGGTCTGTTTGTCTCAGAAAAGATGAAGACCCCACAAGGATCATCGCTAGCCAAAACTATTAATGTGGCATTAGTATGAACTCCCAAGGAGCCACTGGAGACACTGAGGATTGACACAGAGAAGACCTTATCCAGTTCTGGATCTTCATCTGGAAGTATTTCCACTGTGATATTGGCACTCTTCTGCCCAGTCTCAAATGTGACATTGCCAGAGGTGAAGGCCAGATCACCATCAGGATCGGAGCCTATGCTCCAGAGCAAAGTCACTTGAGACAGAGCTCCACGGCTTCTCATTATCTATAAAATATTTAATAGGAAATGTATTAAGAGAGGGATTAAAACCATTGATTTAGAGGTTTGTAAATATAGAATGATAGCAGGATATTAAATTTTCATCTTATCTTCTACAAGTTTTTCTCAAGAATTTTAGATTCTTGATGGCAGGGACCAACAACCACCAGTCTCTGAAGACCCTCACAGTACTTAAAAGGTGATTGTTGCATAAAGCTACACATTGATTGAACATCTTTACTTTCTAACTAAACTATAACTATATCATTTCTATAATTATATTTTAGTAATGAAGCAAATGTAATTAATAATTTCTTTTGTTTAAGCATACTCCTGAAAATTTTTGCTTTTACTACAAAAATATACTTCATTGTAAGGAAGAAATGAGTGATATTTTCTGAAAAGTTAGCCATAAAACTCATTTTTGAAAACAAATTATATTTCCTTTTATCTTCAATGTAAAATGAAAAACTCACCAAAAAACATATTTCTCCCAAAGTTGGATAAAATATACTTAAGAAGCAAGAAATACTTCTGCCAATAATATATTAAGAAAAATAAATAGCTTTAATTATGAATGTTAACTCAAAATAACATTCAAGACAAGAATTTTATAAAACTGGATCTTTTCCCTTAATTTTTTTCTTTTTTTGAATAATTAGTTATCCTTTCTAAAGTTGTTCAAATTACTCCACAACAATTTACTGAAGATCTGCCATTGAGTGATCTTTCTTCATTATTTATATACAATCTGAGGAAACTGAGCAAGCTTAAAGCTCCTCCCAATTGTTTAACAATTGAATCAGCTTAATTCCTAACTGGAACAAAGCAGTGAAGAAAGTACACACACACACACACACACACACACACACACACACACACACCCTACATACAGGGTTATCATTATTATTGCTATTTACAAATGTTTTGGACTTTCTTTCCTTTTGGGAGAGAGGTGAGATAGGATTGCATTTTTCTACCTATTATCATTAGGCATGGCCAATGTGATTTGCTTTGACCAAAAAGCCTAAGTGGAAAGGTTACAAATCACTTCCAGAAAGAAATCATAAGGGCCAGTATGCAATTCTTCAACCCACATTTTCCCCTCCATGAAGACAGAAGCACCTGCCAGGATGTTGCTTCTGGGATCCTTGATCCCTTAGTAACTGGTGATGGCCGAGTTCATCTGGAGACATACCATGAGTGGAAGAACAAATCTTTGTTATACTAAGCCCGTGAGCTTTAGGAGACATTTGTTTCCATAGCCTAAGTGAATTAATACAAAATCTATAAAAAATAATATTTGGAGGGCTCTACTATATTCCTTAAAGAGTCAGGATTCCTCAAAATCATAAGACAAACTTATATGCAAAACTACATACAAAGACAAATGTTAAATCATTATTCAATTATCAGTTTGTATTGTGTGTACCACTAGGCTTGTTCCCCTCTACCCAAAAAGGAAAAAAATAAATAAATAAATAATATAAAGGACACTTTCATAATACAATAAAACAGTTTTAAAAGAACAGAAAGTGTCTAAGAGTGGAGGGAAAACTGTACTCACATTTAATGTAACAGTGCTATACCAATCTTCTGGTTCAGTTCCGCTGACAAAGAGTGACTCAGGGCTAAATTCAAATATACCATGAGCATGGTCAGAAGCAGCAATTGTCACCAGAATTTGTGAGGCCACTCCTAGACTGGCTGCATGGGTAAGTTCCAACAAATAGCAAGAAAATGTTAATAAGTAATTTACAAACCAAAGGAAAGCCAAGGAACAACTTTTTGAAAAGAGTTGTACCATTCATTGACTGCGTTCTAATTTGTTTTAGAAAGAAAGGCAGACACAAATGGTTGCCACACATATTCATGCTTTTATGACCTTTCTCTATTTTGGCACCAATGTGATATACAAGTGCTGTATAAGCACTTGGAGATGAACAAGGAAAACTTGTTTTCTTTTTCTGTCCTATGAAAGAGAACATTCTTCCACACACAGTATATGAGGAAAGTCTCCCACGATCCTTGCTGACCTCAGAAGAACATGAGCCGAAATGCCTCTTACCTTTATGAAACAGTTTCCCTATGATTTTCAACTATCTGACTGAAAAGATTCTTGGTTTTTAATGTGCATTAGTTCTAGGCCTATTTTTTCATCCCATTATGATATTATAGATCTACCTCTCCTGGCCCCAAACACACCAATCTTATAACTAAAAAGGTGCCAATTTTACAGAAGCATTGCATTTTTTCCTAAGAATTATGTCCAACTTTTATGTTGCATTAGTATATGCAGACAAGAAAATGAGCAATTCCAGAAGTAACAGAGTAATTAAATATAGTAGTTACAAGAGGCATTGGTGGAACTTAGAAATGAGAGAGGTAGGAACATGAGTTCTAACCTTAAAACATAAAACCTGAAATTGTGATAAAGGAGTATCTGAGGATTAGAAAAATTCTCCCTTGAGAAATAATTTTCTCTCGATACAAAAAAAAGTATCTGAGGTAAAAAGCTGAATCATGTTTGCATAGGAATCTACTTAAAATCTCTTTTCAGTAATCCCACCCATGACTGGCAACTTATTCTCCCTATTTATTGCCTTTTTAACTTCTTTTTTCCCAACTGTTTTGATTATGCTGAGTGAAATAAGTCAAGCAGAGAGAGTCAACTATCATATGGTTTCACTTATTTGTGGAGCATAACAAATAGCATGGAGGACTTGGGGAGTTAGAGAGGAGAAGGGAGTTGGGGGAAATTGGAAGGGGAGGTGAACCATGAGAGACTATGGACTCTGAAAAACAATCTGAGGGGTTTGAAGTGGCGAGGGGGTGGGAGGTCAGGGTACCAGGTGGTGGGTATTAGAGAGGGCACGGATTGCATGGAGCACTGGGTGTGGTGAAAAAATAATGAATACTGTTATGCTGAAAAAAAATAAAAATAAAAAATTTAAAAAATGCTACATATAAAGACTGCTGGCTCTTTTTGTAAGTAAAATAAGCATGATACATTTAACAGGAAAGTATAAATGTACTATTTCTCTCTTTTTAGGTATTCAAAACTATGCACTTTATGAATGATAGCAAAACTTCTATTACAGTTAGAATCAGGACACTATATTGGGTTCATACAGAGGCAAGTCTGGGCTTTGGAGGTAGATAAGGACTTGATTCTAGCTTGATCACTTCCTAGTTGGGTAACTGTGATATGGAGCAAATACTAATTTATAAAGTTGCTGCTATGGATACTGAGATAAAATATGTAAAGAACCTGCACATAGTAGATGTAAATAATTGGTCAGTATTGTTATCTCTAAAAAGAGAAGTTAAAATAAAATGAAGACTAGTAAAGGGCCTTGGATCAGCTGCTTACCATGCTTGTGAATAGCTGGAAGGAAGAATTCCATGTCCCCGTCACCACTACCACTGCCATCAACCCTAAAGAATTCAGTCACTTCACAAGGAGACACAGAGACACACCCACACAATACACATTGACACAACGAGAAAATGGAGAGCTCTTAAAACATATCCAGAAAAGAGGAAAATGTAGTAATATTCACCCAATGGAATGCATTCTTCCATAAAAGATAAATTATTTGAAGTGGTAAAAGTATAACATTTATCAAGCTACTTATTTATTAAAAATTCATCCATAGCTTTAGGAAATACTCCATGTTAAGTTGTAATTGGTATTTCCCATTTCTGTCAACTTAACCAGTTGTCTCTTTCAATCACTTACTTAAAGCAATGTAAATTGCTTCTATCAATTTATTTATTTTTGTTTCTAACATTTTAAATATTTTTAAAATATCTGTGGTTGTGTACAATCACACACTTAGGCCTATATGACTATGACTATGACAGAGTCACCTTACCACTCACCACAATCAACTCAAAATTAGGGAAATGCACCTAATATTTCCCTCGAAGCATATGTTCAAATTCCCACTTTATTTACCGTTCTCAGACTTGATCACCCTTTTGCCACTGACCTGGTAGAAAGAACCCTAGACAAGTAGTCTACAACAATCTGTTTTGGGCCTAGCTGTGAAATATACCCACTGTAAAACTTTCAGCAAGCCATTCAAACTCTTGGTACTTCAGTTTTCTCACCTAAAAAATGTGTTGCCTTCTACAGAACTGCTCTAAAGACCAAATAAATAATGTAAAAAATAAAGTACTTGGCAATATAGGAAGACTGTGATAAAAAAGACAGTGGTTTACCCTCACTTCCAATAGACTTAAGCTCCGCCCATTAATTTACCAAAAGTTTGCAAAGAAGACAGGAAGTGTACTGATGATAGCAGTGGAAAAGAAGATTAAGAGGCAAGTCCACAACCAGACCTATGTGCTTCTATCAGTGTCCTTGACTGACATGCAAGTTTAAGATCTGCCCTGCTCTTCTGTTCTTCCCCTCAATAGGACTGGGATCCACCAGACATGAGAATTTATGGCACCCCAAATCTGAAATCATCTTAGAGACTTAGGAGGCAAAATGAATTTTAAGGAATATCCAGTACATCCCCCATATTATCTGCAAGTCATGAGAGACGATGGTTCAGCACTATGCACTCTGGCTAACATAAAACATCTATGCAGGTAGGTATCTTACATACAGTCGGTTTTACAGACAAAACGATATGGAATGATGGTTGCTCCCCTGACTCTCAAAAGAATTTAGTGCCTCACAATACTGTACTTCTTAGACAGTCCCTACTATAACTGGGGGAATAGAAGCCACTGTCTAGATTTCTTTACCTCCAATCCCAACTCACTGAGGGAAAATGAGATTCTCTGCCACTATTGCTTACTCAAAGTCTGCAAGATTGGTTTTCAACTGAGTACTCATGCACAATTAATACCTAACAATGCATATTCTACAAATATGGGAAAAGTTTCTATATAAGATACCAAGTATCACTATGATCAGAAATATTACTTCTGAAGAATACTTAATGTTTCTTATCAATCAATAATGATCACTACCATTTTCTCTATTCTATAAGTATTGCTAACTATAAGTGAAACAAAGAACAACTTTTCAAATATTTTATAGTGGCCCCTAATTACTGAAGTTGTGTCATGAAAATATGATTTGGAAAATGCAAGGACTTCTCTCTGGAGGACAAACCAAGCTGGTATTTTTACATGCCATCCTCCAAACAGGCCATCCAGCATGTTTTTACTGCTTTATGCAGTCAACCAAGTTGCAGCACTGTTTAACCATTTCCCTGGTTTGCTTTCACCTGGGCTTTGGGAACACAGGGAAAGAAAATTTGGGGATATTTTCCATACTTAATCCAAAGTCTCATTACATAGTAGAAGACAATTTTAATATTTCTGTTTTACTCAATCTCTCCTTTTGGGTGGCTTATATAGTATTATAACCTTCTTCATTAAACCATGAAGATAATAATAAGAGAGTAATACCAGGTTTTGGAAGGAAGAGATTATCCTGCTGATACCTTACCAACTCTCAGTTTCTTACATTTATAAAGAGACTATGGTACATATCACATGCATTGCATAACACCCCCAGCAGCACCTGAAAATCATACACATTAACACTTCTGTGAAGAAACCTATATAAATAGTTCATCCAAATAGGATAAAGACTATAAGAAGCATCTCTTCAGTGCAGAAGAGTTTTGCCATGAAATGAATCCTGACTCCAAAAATCTTTGAAAATTGGAGATTCTGAATATCAGAATTGAGGATAAAGTGCTGTTGACCTGTCTTATTGATAATCATTCATAATAAATTATCTAAAATGGCTAAATTCACCTGGGCTACACCTGGAGATAGCTGTAAAGAAGCTACCATGAAAACTGAAAGAGTAAGAAAGGAAAGACATGATTTTAGGAGCACCTACTATGAATGACAACTATAATTTGGTGATTCACTCAGGGGGTGCCTGGTGGCTTAGTCAGTTGGGCTTCCAGCTCTTGATTTCAGCTCAGGTAATGATCTCAGGGATATGGGATCAGGCCCATGTGGGGCTCTGGGCTCAGTGAGGAGTCTGCTTGGGATTCTCTCCTCCCTCTCCCTCTTATACAATCTCTCTCTCAAATAAATAAATAAATCTTAAAGTTAAAAAAAATAATAATTTAGTGATTCATTACAATTATACTATTCTTTTTTACATATATAAGGAAATATTTTGTGCTACATAGAAACACATAATAATAAATATATTTCTAAGTTAAAAAAAAGAAAATCAAAGCACTCAACTTGGAAAAACCAATGGGTAATAAAAGGGAAAAAAAACCCAGCACAATAGGTGGTATCCTTATAATAAACATTAGAAATATTAACTCAGAGTTAACTAAACCTCACAGCAAAAGTCTATGTAAACAAAACTATGAGTTGAATATTAATTTTTAAGACTAATTTTCTAAATTTATGTAGGGAGATAGAAATACTCTTTTTACCAAGAAAAGAAAGCAATTATCCATCAAAAACTGTCTACCAAATTTATCTGAAGTAATTATTAATGTTTAGGATGCTCTTCCCAAAGACTAGTAACTCACACATTTAAAAAAAAAAAAAAAAAAGTAACGTTGATTCAAAGGATTGTATTTCCTTAAGAGAATCAACTATCCTCAAGACAGATGAACAAGAAAATATAAATATTTGATACATTTGAGTAACCAGCTTACCTCCTCCCTCCAAGTTCAGTAACTCAACTTTAAAAGATTTTTCCAATTCCGGGACAGAATTATCAGTGATATTAACAGAAATATATTTGTATCTTTCTCCTGGTTGAAATTCTAAGGTACCGGAAACACTCTGAAATACAAATAAAAGATTTATCCACTAGATTATAATTATTCTGTATATTAATGTGCAAGATGAGAGTGTCTTCTATGTCCCAAATTATTATAAATACTGAAACAGAAGAACATAAGTAAAATATAAACCTGAAAACACTTAAGTGGATGTGAATAGTGTTTGATATAAATTTTAAATAAATATTCTCCAACTAAGTAAAGCAGATGGATTTTTATTTCTCTTGTTTGTCTATTCATCAAAAAAGCAGTCCAGGCAAATGAGAAATCTGAAAAGGTGACATCCACAAATTCCTAAATTAATTCAATGAGATGCACGAAACTCTTGACCACATATATTTAGAACTGTTCAAATTATATCAGGGTAATGTAAATAATCAGTGTGTAACAATAGCATTTTCACATTTTCATTCTGAGAATTTCTCCAAACAATAATAAATATCAGTCTACTGGGCATTAATGTTTTCTTGATTATACTTGCAACTGCAATTCACAATATAGATCTCGCATCAGAAAAGTTCACATACTAGAGGAAAAACAAAAAGTTATTTAAGTTCAAAGTCTCAAGGCCCTTTTTTCCTCCCCAACCTCATTATCTCTTATATAAACATTGTCCCCTCAAGTCATGAGAACACATTTAAAAGTTTTAAATTTTAGTAGTGTTAGCTTGTGTGGACAAACTCTACTTCATTGTCAGGAGCTATTAATGATCTCAGAGCTAAATTGAGAAACCCATGTACAATTAACCTAATCATGCATTTATTTACTTTTTTGGATATTTATCAAATGCACATCATGTACATGGTACCATTTTAGATGCTTGGGATTCAGAAACAGCCAAGACAAATCTCTAGCTAGATGGTGACCATTCTATAAGGAGTGTTAACCACATAATATAATAATTTGAACAGAAAAACAACTGCTATAAAAGGCATATAGTAAGCTCAAGAAGGAAGTAATTAACTGTGCCTAGAGGACAGACATCAGTGGAGTAATTCCACAAGTCTTAACAACAGAAATAATATTTGACTGTCTTAGGAAACCATCTTAACTTGACCTTAGCAATATCCTACATGATGAGCCATTTCCTCTTCTAGAAATATGTTCTTCTCTGGTATTCCATGATATCACACTCTCCTTTTTTCCTTACGTTTCTAGCTCATTCTTTTTAGTGTTCTCTGTTGATTTTAACAGTTGCCTTACAATCCCTAAAAACTGCTCATCAGACTCTCTTTAGAGTCTTTTTCCAAAAAAGGCTACCATGCATTTAGACTTCAAATAGTATTTATACATTCCCAACTCCCAAATTCTTGTCTCCAACCTCTGCTATCCAAACTTAAAACTTAATGCCTATTTCAAAGTTTTCTTATCATTTCTGTCAGAATTTTTAATTCATGATTTTCCCTTAAAAAAAAATCTATGCCTTATCCAATCCTCTCTACAGTACTAAATTATATAGCAGCAAGTTGTTTGTGCCAGGAACTAGGGAGTCACTTTTGACACACTCTTCTGCTTTATTCTTTGCACTCAACAACTTTCAAATCCTGCCATTTTAACTCAAACACGTTTCTTGGGCCCACCTACTTCTTCACATCTATGCCATTAATCAGGTAGTGAACTCCTTACTGGCCTTTCTGCATCTAGTACTTTTATCTTCCAGTCCATTCTCCCCCATTCTGACTACTGAGCTTTTATAAATACATAATACCTTTCAATTACTTAGCTTTGTTTTTAAAATATAAGGCACAAGTGTAGCATGATCTCTAAGGCCTAGAAAGGTCCAGTCCCCATATACCTTATCTTTTATCAGGACACCTAGCTCTCCACACTCTGGAAACACTGGTCTTCTTTCTGCTCCTCATTAGGACCATTTAACCATTTTAACCATGCCATTTTACCAGTCTTGAATAGTTCTTTCCCCCTTCAGTTAGTTTAATCATTTTCTCCTTAAACTTCAGAGCTCAGCATAGGTATCACTTCCCTAAGAAAGGCCTCCTCAACTACCCTATGTCAATACCTACTTCTCTCCCAGGGTACCAACCTTGAACATTCCTATGACTGTGATTCAATCATTAATTAGCTGTTTTATAGCACAAGAGCTGGAAGTAAGCACCTGTATGGTGGGGACCACCTATACCTTAGCATTGAGAATAAGGTTAAGAAAAACGATATCTGATATTCAATTATCTCCTCTTCTATAGATGATCTTTCCTGGCACTTCCCCTCCATCCCCCAACACATGTATACTCACACATACAGTCTAAGAAGTCTTACTTTTGTGGTAAAGCAGATCAGAGAGAGATGACCCATCAGAGAGAAGTGAAGAAAAATTATCACATTTTCAGGGACAAGCAAATATCACAGTTCAAAGTGGAAACCAGTGACATACAGAACATCTATGTACTAGTACCCTAAAAATCATCAGAAATGTCTTCAAGGGTAGTAGATTTCTGATAGTTGTGAAATATAGGGGCATAGGTTTTGTTTTATTTCTTTTTAGTTATTAAAGAAAATGATAATCCAACTGGAGACTGGGGATTTCCAGACTACCTAGATATTGAACACTATCCAATATAAGGACCAAAGTATTTCTCTAAGGAAAATGCAGAGAATACTAAGCTAAGCTATCATGTCTTGTGCAAATTGTTACATATCAAATTAAAGATATAATATATGTCAAGGCAAGAGAAATATAACTTGCCCAAGATAAAGAGTTTGAGAAGGAAGAAATCTGAGAAAGCTTCTCTAACTGGACTACAGCCAAAATTAATTAAATTCAATTAGCCAGGGTTTCTGGGGTTTAAGGAGAAAAGCGTGTACAAATTACTGGATATGTACCATTGTGTGGGTTTTGTCAGGAAGAAGGAGAAAAACAGGAAAACTAAAATTAAATTGAAAGGAGATAATTCTTTGGGAAAACAGAAATGTTGGAGGATATAAAATACTTCCTCAGAAGTACAGCCAAAAAGAAATTATGAGCATTTGCCTAATACAAATAAATATTTGTGATAATAAGCAGTGATTACTGAGTGTCATGATATATGTGCTATGTTCAGGACATGACACTTAAAATGCTGCCATCCAGCCTCAGAGCAATCCTGGCCAGCAGATATTATCTCCTCTTAATGATAAAGAAACTGAGATTAGGAAGATCTGAGCTCCCAAGACTACCCACTTAGAAGACCAATTAAAACCCAGACTGGTGGGCGCCTGGGTGGCTCAGTGGGTTAAGCCGCTGCCTTCGGCTCAGGTCATGATCTCAGGGTCCTGGGATCGAGTCCCGCATCGGGCTCTCTGCTCAGCAGGGAGCCTGCTTCCCTCTCTCTCTCTCTCTGCCTGCCTCTCCATCTACTTGGGATTTCTCTCTGTCAAATAAATAAATAAAATCTTTAAAAAAAAAAAAAAAACCCAGACTGGTCCAGTTCAAAAATCCCAATTTTCTGTTTGCCACTACCACACTGCTGCTCACTTGAACAAAAAATACAATGAAAATTGAAAAGACACGGGCATATAATTTCTTCACAAATTTGGTCCTATTTGATGGACGCAGACATGAGGATTTAAAATGTGTTAGAAACAGAACTGTAAATTCACCTGATCAAAACCTGTAACATTAAAAATAAATAATACAAATGAAAACCATGACAAATAGAAGGTGCAAGAGGAATCATCAGTATGATAGCTACTTAAGTGTCAGGCTTCGAAGAACTGAAGTAGTTTAATTTCTAGAAATGTAAAACGCTAGAGAGCCATCAGTGCTTATTTTCTGTGTTGAATAGGATTAGTGCCAAGTCCCTTCCGGTCAGTCCTCCAAGAGAAGCGTTGAGACTATCTGACAAGTACACATATCATTTCCAAAGGACTAAGAAATATATATACCTGATAGTCCTCAGGACTGAATGCTGTCAGTGGCACTGTTCTAAATTCTGCCAGAACCCTCCCTAGGAGGCCTTGTGCCCGGACGACCAGTAGCCTCACTTCTCCATCTTCCTCCTGCACAGTGACGTGTGGAATACTGCTTGCAGGCAGGGTCATCGGGTCCTCGGGCTGGGGGGGCAGCCCTGTGGAGAACTGAAGCAAGCCTGCAGGACACAAAAAGAGGCAGGATATTCTGGCCTCAATTATTCATGGAAGAACTTATTCATTTGAAACAATCTTGCATGATTATTTTGATTGCCAGAATAAAATTCTGAGGGCTTTCATTGGAATAGACTTACGTGAAGATTTAACATGCTTTTGACATAAACTATGTCAATAAGTTCTCAAAATGTTAAAAGTTAAAATGATAATCTTCCTTGTTTCTACCCAGAGAATCTTATATTTGAATCTCTAGAATTCATTCTTGGACTTAGAGCAGAACATGATTAATGCCACCCCAAAGGATCTGCAACACATTTAAGAAAAATTAAACTAAGAAAATCAGAGTTGAAGAGCCTCTCAGGTTTCCTACACAGAACTTTTAATAGTTGTTCTTGCTTTTTTCCTACAAAAGAACTGTTATCTTTCAATGTAGAAAACCAGTCTCAATTTATTAGGATGATTAAGAAACTATTAAGAAAATTATCACTTTGCAGCACAGACCAAAAAAAAAAATTAATATAAAAAGACAGTGATAACTCTACTTCTTGAAGGTTAACAAAAATTAGGAAGTACTTCAGTTAGTTAGGGGTAACATATCATAACAGGATAGTTTAATTTTGAGGGTCCCTGGGTAGCTCAGTCATTAAGCATCTGCCTTTGGCTCAGGTCATGGTCCCAGAGTCCTGGGATCAAGTCCTGCATCGGGCTCCCTGCTCAGTGGAGAGCCTGCTTTTCCCTCTCCCTCTCCCACTCCTCCTGCTTGTGTCCCCTCTCTCACAGTCTCTCTTTCTCTCTGTGTGTGTCAAATAAATAAATAAAAATCTTAAAAATTTTTTTGAAAGTCATGAACAGAAATACTTTCTTTCATTTTAAATTCATTTAAATAATCCTGTATTATTAAACTTCAGAAATTGATCTTTATATTTTCTTTCATAAACAATATCCTTCATAATGGCAGTTTAGAATTTCAAGAGCCTAGAAGTTAGAGGGCCTGAAGTTCTGTTTCAATCATTTGCAAAAAGTCCCTTAAGAAGTTCTTAAGTAGACCAAGTACACCCAGAGAAAAGAGGATTATTTCTGCAAAAGGGCTTGGTTACCATATGGATGATCACTAGCTTTGATCGTGATATCTGTTGTTTCCTTTTCGGGATCTATGCTTGCACCACTGGTGGGGGTTGAACCTAGCTTCCCATCTCCAGGAACTGCAGAAACCAGCGTCACACGGAAATACTCATTAAGCTCAGGAATATCATCATCAAGGACATATATATTCAGGACCTATAAATGCAAAAACGCAGAAGCATGAAGCAATGAGGCACAAAGAAATTACTTAACACCTACCAGAAGAAAATAAAGTAGCCAATTAAGTTATACTTAACTGAAGTTACTACTTCACATGATACATTTCTTAAACACTAAACCAGGGAGAAAGAGAGAGACCAAAGAAAATAATTATTTTTAAATAATAATGGGTGCTGAGCAGTAATATTTTTGGCCGAAAAATGTCATATTCATTTGATGTACTAATCTATCAGTGTAATGTTACATTGATCTATCAATGTAATATCACATGTTGCTTGTAACAAAGACAGTGGTATTACCAACCACAGGGTACAGAGTTCCTAAGTGAGGAACTACATGTTATCTGATGGGATGTGGTGGGGTAGTAGGAAAGGGCAACACATACATGTCTAGTGCCTGACATACTTAGTAGCATTTTAGAAAAGAGATTCACAATGGACCTTGAAAGTCTGGCACAAGCAATCCTTCTAAAAATTAGCAGTAACTCAGACATGCTCCACAAAATTTAAGTCAAAATTTGAAGTGAAAAAATTCCCCCTTCCTTTATTAACTGAATAAGCATGTTTTGACACCTATAATGTGCCAGGATTAGAGAAGGCTCCAGTTGCTAAGAGGCTCACAGTCTATTGCAGGAGAGAAATCATGAAGAAAAAATTTAAAATGCAATATAAAATGCTAGTTAGTAGGTTTGTTGTTTAATTCTGAATCACAAAATACAGCAATCATAGTGTTTATTGCACATATATAATAAATATTAAGTTAATAATTAATAAATATGTGCAATAATATTGCACATATTTAAAATGTTATAAGATTTTAAATCAATAAATAAGAAATATGACAGAGTTATGCACATAATAAACAGACCAAAAAAACCCAACCAACTCTACCTACTAAAGATTTTACAACAGAGAGCTTTTTTTTTTTTTTAAAGATTTTATTTATTTATTTGACAGGCAGAGATCACAATTAGGCAGAGAGGCAGGCAGAGAGAGAGGAAGAAGCAGGCTCCCTGCTGAGCAGAGAGCCTGATGTGGGGCTTGATCCCAGGACCCTGGGATCATGACCTGAGCCGAAGGCAGCGGCCTTAACCCACTGAGCCACCCAGGTGCCCCAACAGAGAGCTTTTAAGCAAGTCTTAAGGTATTAGCTGCAATTGTAAATAATAATGGGAAGGGAATTCCAAGTGAAAGAAACAATACGTATAAAGGCACACAGTGCATGAAAGAATAGGCTTACAAGGAACTGCAATTAGACCGCCGTGACTGCAGCAGGAAACACGGATAGAGAGATAATCAGGAGTCAGACCACAGGGACCTTTTATGCTATCATTAAAAAAAAAGAAAAAGAAAAGGACTCTTTTGCTTAGGCCCATGGCGCCAGCAGGATGGGCAGGTGTTCAGTCTTCATACAGCCAAGAAGCTCCTTGGCCACTGACAAGACCAGGAGTGGCATGACATATAGTACAAGAAAGCCCATTTGGGCATGGTTCTAAAAGCCAACACTGTTAAAGGAGCTTCCCATGCAAAGCAAATTATGTTGGAAAAAAGGGTGGAAAGCCAAACACCCAAATTATGCAATCAGGGATTAGGTCAGGGTCCTGCTGATCAAGAAAGGCAGAAAATCACAGCCTTGGTGCCAATGATGGTTGTCTGAATTTTACTAAGGTAAGTGCTTTAGTCTAATGTAGTTTCTGTTCCTGGAAGAGTTTCTCCCAGGTTTTTATATCATGAACGGGTATTTTTAATGATTGCCACTGACGCCAGAAGTAAACTGCTGACTTCATTCTGGGAAATGATGGAGTTCTGACTGCTGGATTTGGTTGCAAAGGTCATGCTATTGGTGACATTCCTGAAGTTTGCTTTAAGCTTGTCAAATTAGCCAATATCTTTCTTTTGGTCTTATACAAAGGCAAGAAGGAAAAGAGAAAAGACCATGATCACAAATTTTGATGGTGAAAACATGCCAAAAAAAAAAAAAAATGGACTTTATTCCATAGGTAGTGGAGTAAAACTGAAGAATCATAAGCAGGAAACTGACAAAATGAGAATTTTGTTTTAGAGTAAGTATCATGGCAGAATGTAAACAGAGTGGACAGGACAAGAAAGGATACTAGGAGTTGAGCTAGGAGGTGACTGACCAGAAATAATGAACTAATGCAGTGACAGTAGAGATGAAGAAAAAGAGATAGATTTAAGATTTGTTATGGAGATAGAAGACCCAAACCCCGATGTCTCACTTAGTACAGCAAATGAGAGACAGAAAGGAATGAAGGGTGACTTCCTAGTTTCTCCCAGAAAAAAGGGTGACAACAGTCTGACGACAAACTAACTCCAAATGCAGTCTCCAAACTACTAGTCATGGGCCCAAAAGCATTTGGAGAACATTTTTTTTAAGTAGTTTTTCTAGAGTTTGATTTAGTACATCTGAGGTAGAATCTGAATTTAGTTTTAATGTTCATTTTTATCTTGATTTTAAATTAGAAAGTAATATACAGCACAGCCAATATGCTCTCAGAAAAATTACACCAATTACACAAGTCATGTCAGTGCTCTTGAACAAAAGGGAACAATATTTATTCTGAAGATTTAAAATGTCTTGCTCTCAGAAAGCAAGCTAACAAATGTTGCTCTGAAAAGTAATACCAAAATATCAAGATGTACATTAAAAATAAAGCAGTAAATATTTTTAAAGGGTTGAAGCATACCAAAGTACTCATTCATTTTAGTGAAATGAAGACCCTATCAAGGTATAAATAAATGTATTTTACCTGGTAACTCAGTAAATAACAACAAAAAACATTTGTCTTTACTTTATGTTACTATATGTTCTATATGCTCTCCTATTTTCTATTCAATTTTTAAATTCTTCATCGTAACTTGCTTAATTGATTTCATAATTAATGGGCCATTTAAAAAAAAAACTTGAAAAACACATTTCCAGTGAAATTTCCAATCCTTTGGAAACACACACACACACACACACACACCCCAGACACACTGTCCAGACTCCTTTGCAGCTAGGTTTTCAGATACGATTTAAGTATATTCAGTTAGTTACACTCCCCCAATATCTGGAAGGCAGCAGAGAAGTGGAGGCTCCCTTACACTGCTGTCTGTGCTAGAAAGTACAATCACGGAGCACTAGTGATAGCGAGGTACCCTGTCGTTGGCTTGGTAAGACAGAGAGGCTGGTATAGATCTAGCAGACATGGTGCTATAAGCCAACCGCACTGTTCAATGTTATTATTCTGTTTTCAGTGTGAATTATTTTTTAAGGAAATTAAAAATGAGGGGTGCCTGGGTGGCTCAGTGGGCTAAAGCCTCTGCCTTCAGCTCAGGTCATGATCCCAGGGTCCTGGGATCAAACCCCACATCGGGCTCTCTGCTCAGCAGGGAGCCTGCTTCCCTTCCTCTCTCTCTGTCTGCCTCTCTGCCTACTTGTGGTCTCTCTGTCAAATAAATGAAATCTTTTAAAAAAGAATTATAAATGATAGAAGGAAATATTTTCAATAAATCTTGACAAGCGTACATATAACTATTTTCCTGACTAAAATGTGATTAGTTCTTTTCCCTTCCAAAATGTGTACGAATCCACTTTATAAAACAATGGTTTCAAATTATATCTTCATTTCATAGTTGGTAAATTCCACAAGGGAAAATTGTGGAACCAGCCCTGTTTTCCAAATAGAAATATTAAAAAAGGACCATATACTACCACTTTAACTTGGCTAAAGAAAAACAACACTTTAAATCCAAGAGAGTGAAAAAGACAGCATCAGATTAAAATACGGTCCTTAAAACTGAATAATTTTAGCCTTATGAAAACTTGCTAGTTTTCCTAATTTTCCCAAAGACCAGCAAATATTTACCATGGCTCTATCTGAAGCCTGCTATTGGAGGAATTTTGTTATAAAATATTTAGTTTCTTCTTCCCCCAAATTATAGATTTGATCATTCTTCTTTAGTATTAACTCTAAATCTGTCTCCTCTCAATTTTATCTTTTTCATCCAATTAACTCCTAACCCCCTTAGAAATTTTCTCATAGATTATACTTGCAATCATTAAACTATTTTACTACTTTGTCACTGATGACATGTAAGTTATTTATATTTTTAATGAAAAATTATACTGATGTGAATATCTAACATGATAGACCAAAAGAATGTTTAAAAAAGTTTCTAATAGCAGGCACAATCTCATCCTGATTTCACTTGTAAGTGCCACTTATTTCTGGAGCACCTATTCAGAAATATGATGATAGTTCACAGAAATTGTGATAAAATTGGAGATCACTTGAAACAAAGAAAAATTAGTTCACTTTCCCATATTAAAAAATAAAGTTGAGATTATAGTTACAAGAACATCTCAGTGCCTGATTAGAAAGCAGAATACCATTAAGAATTCTGCAGTTTCATAATTGTTTGTATTTCTTTGGTGTTGGTTGTGAGCTCTTCTCTTTCATTCATGATTTTATTAATTTGGGTCCTTTTCTTTCCTTTTTAATAAGTCTGGCCAGGGGTGTATCAATCTTACTAATTCTTTCAAAGAATTAAAATATGCAGGGAATCATCTCAAACTTTTGGTACCAGTTGAGACCTGATTTGTGACCCAGGATGGATCTATTTTGGAGAATGTTCCATGTGCCCTAGAGAAGAATGTGTATTCTGTTGCATTCGCTCTGGATATATCTATGATGTCCATCTGGTCCAGTGTGTCATTTAAAGCCTTTATTACCTTGTTGATCTTTGCTCAGATGATCTGTCCACTTCAGGGAGGTGGGTGTTAAAATCCCCTAATATTATTGTATTACTGTCAAAGTGTTTCTTTGATTTTGTTATTAATTGGTTTATATAGTTGGTTGCTCCCACATTAGGGGCATAGATGTTTAAAATTGTTAGATTTTCTTGTTGGAAAGACCCTTTAAGTATTATATAGTGTCCTTCCTCATCTCTTATTATAGTCTTTTGGCTTAAAATCTAAATATCTGATATAAGGATTGCCACCCCAGCTTTCTTTTGATGTCTATTAGCATGGTAAATGGCTTTCCACCCGCTCACTTTCAATCTGGAGGGTCTTTGAGTCTAAAATGAGTTTCTTGCAGGCCACATATCGATGGATCTTGTTTTTTTTAATCCATTCTGATACCCTGTGTCTTTTCATTGGGACATTTAGCCCATTTACATTCACGGTAACTATTGAGAGATATGAATTTAGTGTCATTATATTGCCTGTAAGGTGCCTGTTACTGTATATTGTCTCTGTTCCTTTCTGGTCTGTTACTTTTAGGCTCTCTCTTGGCTTAGAGGACCCCTTTCAATATTTCCTGTAGGGCTGGTTTGGTGTTTGCAAATTCTTTTAGTTTGTGTTTGTCCTGAAAGCTTTTTATTTCTCCTTCTATTTTCAGTGACAGCCTAGCTGGGTATAGTATTCTTGGCTGCATATTTTTCTTGTTTAGTGCTCTGAATATATCATGCCAGTCTTTTCTGGCCTGCCAGGTTTCTGTGGATAGGTCTGCTACCAAGCTAATATTTCTACTGTTGTAGGTAACAGACCTGTTGTCCTGGGCTGCTTTCAGGATTTTCTCTTTTTCTCTGAAACTTGTAAGTTTTCCTATTAGATGATGGGGTATGGACCCATTTTTATTGATTTTGAGGGGGGCTCTCTGTGCCTCCTAGATTTTGATACTTGTTTCCTTTCCCAAACTAGTAAAGTTCTCTGCTATAATTTGCTCCAGTATACTTGCTGCCCATCTTTCTCTCTTTCTTCTTCTTCTGGGATCCCAATTATTCTAATATTATTTCATCTTATGGTATCACTTATCTCTCGAATTCTCCCCTCATGATTCAGAGTTGTTTCTCTCTCTTTTTCTCAGCTTCTTTATTCTTCATCATTTGGTCTTCTATCACTAATTCTCTCTTCTGCCTCATTTTTCCTAGTGGTGAGAGCCTCTATTTTTTATTGCCCCTCATTAATAGCTTTTTAAAATTTCAACTTGCTAAAATTAATCAGTCAGAAAATGACAGGTGTTGGCAAGGATGCAGAGAAAGGGAACCCTCCTACACTACTGGTGTGAATGCAAGCTGCTGCAGCCACTCTGGAAAACAGTATGGAGGTGCCTCAAAAAGTTGAAAATAGAGCTACCCTATGACCCAGGAATTGCACTACTGGGTATTTACCCTGAAGATACAAATGTAGTGATCCAAAGAAGCATGTGCACCCAAATGTTTATAGCAGCAATGTTCACAATAGCCAAACTATGGAAAGAACCTAGATGTCCATCAACAGATGAATGGATAAAGAAGATGTGGTGTATATATATATAATGGAATACTATGCACCCATCAGAAGAAACAAAATCTTGCCATTAACAACAACGTGGATGGAACTGAAGGTATTATGCTGAGCAAAATAAGTCAAACAGAGAAAGACAATTATCATATAACCTCACTGATAAGAGGAATTTGAGAAATAAGATAATCATAGAGGAAGGGAGGGAAAAATGAAAAAGATGAAACCAGAGAGGGAGACAAAACATAAGAGACTCTTAATCTCAGGAAACAAACTGAGGGTTGCTGGAGGGGAGGGGAGTAGGAGGATGGGGTAGCTGGGTGATGGACACTGGGGAGGGTATTTCCTATGGTGAGAAAAAAAAATTAAAAAAAAAAAAAAAAGATTTCTGCAGTTTCCCATTGAATCAGCAATAATAAATAACCCAAAATGACAAACCTTCAATCCACACCATTTTTATTATATTGGTATTAAAGAAAAGATAAAACTGTAACACACATCATTCAAAAATCTTGTTTTTCTTTTTACATAAATAAATACAAAAATGGGGGCACCTGGGTGGCTCAGTTAGTCAAGCATCTACCTTCAGCTCAGGTCATGATCTTGGACTGAGTCCCAAGTCAGGCTCCCTGATCAATGGGGAGTCTGATTCTCCCTCCCTCCCCGCCCCCGCAACCGCTACCCCCTACCCCCAGCATGCTTTCTCTCTCTAAAATAAATAAATAAATTCTTTAAATAAATAAAATCTTTAATAAATACAAAAACATTTTAAACCATGGTATTTACCTAATGATCTAAATACTTTAAATTGCCTAAACAGCAAGATGCTGCAAACAAATTACAGAACCAACAGATAAAGAAAAGCTTTCTAATAGGCTTTCAAGGAAACAAAGAAGGTAGCATTTACCTCAGATCTCTGCCAAGGAAGGAATGTGATAGTTCCACTGGCATTAGCAAAATCGTCAACAAGGTAATTAATGCCATCAGATTCGATCTGTGAGATGGTGTAAAACAGATGCACATAATCCAGAGCTCCTCTGGTTCGCTCCACCACACATGAAATGGTGGATCCCTCCTCTGCAATCTGAAATTGATCATAAATTATTTATAAGTACACACCAATTCAAATCAGTGATAAAATTATAATACTTTCATGGAGTCCTTTTACCATTATCTTAATTCTGTAACTTTCTAACACTCTAAGGAGAGCTCTACATTCTTGTCTGTCTTTTATACATTTTACAAAAATACAAAATACAGAAATTACTAACGGAATTATTATAAACAGTTCACTGTACATGTAATTCATTCATTGATTCCGTGTGTGTGTGTGCGCACGCGTGCGCACATACATGCACATGTGCCAGGCACTATGCTGGACACTATGGTACAAAAGATTACAAGAAAAAGAAAATATGCAGTCCGTTCTGTGGATAAATCTAAAGAGGAAGACAAACTCAAAGTTTTATGAAAGTTGAGCATAGACAAACCAAATGGGGGGAGGAAGTAAGGGGTAGACAGTAGAACACGACATCAGGGAGAACATGGATAAAAGGTAATATGGATTTCATGAAATAATTCTGAGAACAGCAGAAGTAACAAGTGGCGAGAGCCTTGAGAAATATCTGGTGAGGAGACAAAAGTCAGGTCAATGAGGGCACTTATGTTATACTTAATATATTTTTACAGTTTTGTCACATATACATATACATATGTATACACATGTCTGTAGGTATTTTTAAGACTGAAAATATTTTTATCTGAACACTTAAGATAATTCTTAAAAATTATATGAAGCAAGAAGTTAGAAGAGCTTTTAATTACTTTTATTATTTTTACTTTTTGAGAGAGAGAGGACATGAGCAGGGGAAGGCCAGAAGAAGAGAGAATTCCAAGCAGGCTCCACACCCAGCTCAGAGTCCAACATGGGATTCAATCTCATGACCTGAGACAAAATCAAGAGTCAGACACCTAAATGACCACCACCTAGTCTTCATATTCTTAAATTCTTAGTTTTTTAATCCAATTTTATTTTTATGATAGTAAGCATATATGTAATTCATAGAAAAAAGTACTGAAACTCAATGAATAGAGCTCAAAATACAAACCCCAATTTAGAAAATATCATTCTATTTTTCCTATCAATCATAAACACCTCTGTCAGCATTAGATAGGGTCAGTTTGGTGCCAACGTTCATGCTGGAAAGAACAGATTTGAAATTTACCCACAAATAGGCAATAATCAAAACAGTTGCCAATGAGTAGTGAAGCACCAGGATATATTCCAGTAAATCCTGAGGTTCAACAACCTTACTTCAAAGAGTAAAAGCAACCTTAGGTGCCCCATAGTAAACAAGACCAAGTATTTCTGGACAATACTGTAACTCTTTTATTTGCCTGCGGGTTCTGGAATGAAAAGCCCAAAATGACAGGTGGTTGTTTAGGGGAGTCCCCAGTGTGTCTCCTGGTAGACACCCCCTGACCCAGAATCAGAACTTCAAATCCAGTAGAACCTAAAACACAAGAGTGGGAAACACAAATTCTGGCAGTTGGTCACCAAAAGTGATGGAAGTAGGGTCACTCTTACCTCTACCTCTTGCCCCCTCAGCCTAGGTAGCCTAGGTACAGGGAACACTGGACAGGTATCAGCCACTGGATACACACAAGATCATGGCTGACAAGACACCCAGCCTACAAGATGCAGTCCCTGAGCTGGCACATTAGCTGTGTCTATCATTGACCATCCCATTACTGTCATAAGCCAGCTGCTTCAGGTGATGTGGTATAGAATAAGGGCAGACAATCCTATGACAATCCTATGACTGTGTGCCTGTTGTTACATCTCCTTCACATAAAATAAGTCCCTTTGAGGCAGGCTTCCCCATGGACACAGCAGGCATTCTTTTAGCCTTCAGAAGATGGTCTGGCAGACTACTAAGAACATAAGCTTATTAGCTAAAGTAAGAATTAATTCCAAGAAATAATTCCAATAATAATGAGCTTTTGCTCTCTCTGGAGTAAAACAGCCCCACACTTAGTGCTCACTTCCATCCCAAATTTCATTGTCTCTAGTCTTGATGATCCCAAGCCCCTGCCAGACCACGTCATTAGCACTGCTCAAATTGTGTCTTCATAACTTCAGGCCATTTCTCCCTTCACATAAGGTGAATGGCTAAGTGGGCTGTTCATTGCTCTGCCCTCATCCTTCAGAGCCACTTGTGAATGGAGAAGTAGAGTGGTTGTGGCCCACTTTTAGCAAGCTCCAATAAATCAAGCCAAGTCGGGATGGGGTGAAGCAGGCTTGATTTTTCCCTCCTCCACCAGTTAGTTACAGGTTTTAGGGTAAAGGTCAAAGAGTTGACTTTTAAACATGTCCAGAATGAAATATCCAAGAGATGTGTCAAGTGGGCAGCTAGAGAAATGAGTTTGGAACTTTGGAGAGAGGTCATGATTGACACGACAAATTTGGAAGGAATCAATATGCAAATAGTATTTAAGGCCACATACAAATGGTATATAAATATATCATTATATAAATGCTATTTAAAGACTGGATGAGATGACAAGAGAACTATAGGATGGAACGAAATGGACCAAGTATAATCAGTTATGATGTAACATTGGTTTTGAAATCATAAAACTGTTCCAATGCAACTCCTGTATCTGAGAGCGTAACATGGATAATCCATAATCCATAATCCATAATCTGCAACATGGATTTCACATTTGTTTATATGATTTCATCAACAAGAAACACGGTGAACACAGAAAACTGCACTGACTGGAAACAAGCCACGGGGGAACACACAAACACAACTGAAACTTCTACCAGCTACTTCATGCAACACACATGTTTCTGGCCATACTTCACTAATGTCACTAATGTGACAATCTTCCCTCCGATGTCAGATTAACCCTCCTTCTATTATTTCACAAGAATATACAACCTGCAGTTTGCTCTGATGCATGCTTTTGCTAGCAAACTTAAAGGTTTTTTCCTAGCTATATACCACATTTCTTGCAGTATTAAGTATTGAAATTCATTGTATAAAACTGCTTATTAGGTCCCTGTCTTTTACATGTCACTAAGTTTTTGAGTAGTAGTCTAACCCATTTCCGCTTACATTCTCTGTTTTCTCTATTCAATTTGGCATAGTGCAGTGATCTTTAGGAGCCCCTCAAACAAACGATGGCAGAATTGAGTGCTCTGAAGGTGGGGCCTTCCAAACCTGAGGCTGCAGAGAAGGGGAAGCAGCACAGAAACCCAAGTGCTCAATAAGCATCTAATTTAATCCCCACCTTCTACCTAGGCATCTACATCAGCATTTTCATCACAGCTGCCGGTACATAAATGTGTGATGGAAAGAGTATGGCTTTAAGGTCAAAGTCCTGAGTTTCTTCACTCTATCACTTGGCACGTAATTTCTCCTTAAAATGAAGATCATGATACCTCATGGATTTGGGTGGAGATAAAACTAGTACCTTCTCTGGTACCTGTACATTAAGTACTGTAAAATTTTTGTATTTCTTCTCCTTGACAAACATAGATACATACACAATTACAAAAAATAATGCTACATTCTCTCATTTTATCAAGAAATATATATGATGGGGCACCTGGGTGGCTCAGTGGGTTAAGCCTCTGCCTTCAGCTCAAGTCATGATCTCAGGGTCCTGGGATCGAGCCCTGCCTCGGGCTCTCCGCTCAGCAAGGAGACTGCTTCCCCCTTTCTCTCTGCCTGCCTACTTGTGATCTCTCTCTCTCTGCCAAATAAATAATTAAAATCTTAACAAAAAAAAAAAGAAATACATATGCTTACATATTGAAAAAAAAATTTCCACCCATTTTGCTCCCTATCATAATGGGAACACATATGTCCTATTATTCTACCCCAAAATTTAACCAGAATGAACATTTTTAATGAGTTATATTAATAACCACTAATCCCAATATATGAATATTGAACTCCCCCCTTTTAGCTGGAGGCATGGATGAAACAGATCCAAAGATACATTCAGGAATCGTTGTATCTCCTTACAACTTCTTACCAAGTCAATGAGCATTACCATGCAGCACCCAAGACTAAGAAAGGAGCTTCTTACTTGCAGGAATCACATGGGGAAAAGCTATTTAATCACGCTTTCATTTAGTAAAGTCCTAACTAAAATGTATCAGCTACAAATTTTAACTTAAAAAAAAAAAAAAACAAAACAGAAGCTGTCTATACCCAATACAACTGTGTACAAATATGTGCTACACATAACAGTTTCACAGAAAATCTAATGAATTAATAATTTATTCAATAAAGGAAATTACAATTCGCCGATAGGGAAGAAGCTTCAAATGTCAAAGGTCCATAAAAATCCACTGTTCATACTTAAGAATTTACAGAGAAATGACATATTATCTGAGATTTGCTTTAAAAATGAATTCAGGGGACGCCTGGGTGGCTCAGTTGGTTAAGCAGCTGCCTTTGGCTCAGGTCATGATCCCAGCATCCTGGGATCGAGTCCCACATCGGGCTCCTTGCTCAGCGGGGAGCCTGCTTCTCCCTCTGCCTGCCATTCTGTCTGCCTATGCTTGCTCTCTCCCTCTCTCTCTCTGGTAAATAAATAAAATCTTTGAGAAAAAAAAAAAAGATTTCTTTTTAAATAAATAAATAAATAAATAAAAATGAATTCAGTCAAAAAAAAAAGAGAGAGAAAACTAACAAAAGGCTGATAAATGTCGAAGCTTAGCTGGTGTGTCACTGGGGTTCATTATTCTATTTTCTCTTTTTTTATATATACATATATGAAATTTTCCACCTTAAAAAGATATTTTTTGATTCAGATTTTTGATTCCCATCCCATCTCCCTGACAGAGATTCTGATTCAGAAATGGAGTCCTCAGTCAGGAATGGTGTTCTGGAATACACACGAGCTATTTCTGATTAAGGTCATCACACACATACTTTGGGAAATACTGAACCAGATGACGGCATTATTAATGACAGAATATAATTAAGACAGGAAATAAAAAGTTAAAATATTTTTTCTGTATATACATCTAATGTATGTTAGATGTATGTCAGAAACAATTAGATGTTTCTATACATCTATTTGCCTTTGGAATCAAGATATAAGCAAATGTTTAGGCCCGTATACGAGAAGCAGAACATCAAGAAATAATCATCAAAACCACCATCAATCAGTTTTTCAAAAGAAAGAACAGTAGTCACTGCTGTTTTCTTTTGAGTCAAAAATTTCCTCAATCTTCAGATTTGCAGGAGAGTAATTACAAAGCTTAACCATCAGAAAAGTTTTTAAAACATATTTTCCCAGAAAAAAATAATGCACTGAGCCATAAATTGGCTTTCTGTATTGGAATAGAAGATTAAAGCTAATGCCTAAAATTACATATCCAATTAATTTTTTATTGTGTTTCACACTTAGGTAAAGATCTGTGATATCAGATTATATCAATATCACTTATATCTACAGGAACCTCTTCACATAACATACACCAGGTGCTTAAAAACAAACATAGTCCAAGTTAAATAATATTCTCATTTTTATAAAGATCCTCTCAAAATGTCTCTAAATTTATTCTTAAGCTGTGAGTTTAATAAATATAAAATGCACTCCAAGTATTAGTTATAAAAAATAACATTATGAAAAGCAATTTCATTACTTTATATTACTGGGTATATCAGACTGTAGGACATACAAAAATAAGTGTTAAAAAAAGGTGGAGGGAAAGTAACATCAAAGATTACACAGAAAAACAAAACACGGGACGAAAACATGAGAATGTGGTTGCTATGCTACAGACCCAACAAAACTCAGTCATCTGTTCAATACAGATACCACCTGGAATCCTACTTGGCATGGCCCCATCAGGGCGCTCAACAACATACAGGTTTATTCATTCTTCCAATTATAATTTATTAAGCACCTGCTGTTTAGAAGAATATGGCGTACCTGGGTAAGATGGAACAAATCACAAAATAATTATCTACTCTTTGAATATGGCAAGTACAGACTGTGTCATATGCTGCATATTCTAATTATTTAAGGTGTGATTATGCTTTCGTTTTAACCTTCGTATTATTTTATTTCATGAATCTATGAAATTGTAAAAGCATAACCTGACTTACAAGTCTTTAAATACCTTGACTGCCTTCAGCATTTTTGAAGGAATAAGAAAAAGAACTAACTTTTCACTGTCACTGCAACAACACAATAAAGACTCTATGGAAGCAATAGTAGTTCTTATTTCCAAAAATCAAGCAAATATCTACAAAATTTAAACCCTGCAGACAATTCCAAGCATAGAGTAAACCAGCAATTCTTACATTTTTAGTTTCAACACCCCTAAACACTCAAAAAAATTATTAAGAACCCCAAGGAGGTTTTTGCTAATGTTGGTGAAATCTGATGATATTTGCCATTTTACTATTGAAAACTGAAAAGAACGTAAATATTGATATATTAATTCATTTCAAAATAATAAACTCATTACATGCTAATATAAGCAGTGTATTTTATGTGAATAACTATATTTTCTAAAAAATTTGTGACAAAGGGGCACTGAATTATATTTCTTATATCTCTTTCAATGCCTAGCTTAGTAGAAGACAGCTAGGTTCTCATATCTCCTTTCACAATCAATTTCTCTGCTGTTACTTGTTATTTGGTTGAAATATATGAAAAATATCCATCCTCACAGACATATGTAACCAGAAAAGGATTTAAATAGTCTTGACAGATAGTTATAGATATTCCTCCTCCACATTATATTCATTTGACAAGTGGTAGTTTCTTAGAATTTAATTGCGATGTGAAATCAGATGCTAATACATTAAAACCCTTTGGTCTGCCTTGTACTTCAAGTCACAACTTGAGTAAGCAATCAATAAATATTGATGATGATAAGAGTAATATTACTCCTGTCTTCAAATTACACCAAGATAAAAATATGAATTCCAAACTTATACTCTTAATATTTTCAGGAATGAAAATTCTATAATATTCCTGACAAATTCCAATGTTGAATCTGTAGACTCAACAATGCTTTCTTATATAAACCATCTAAACTTTACTCTTTCCAATATAGATATATTTTATTTCCCTCTCATTTGGTTTTTCTTCCTTTCCAGAAGTTCTAATAGTATAGGTGTTGTGGCCCACATAGCAAAGTTCTCTCTTCTGCAATTAAAGACTTTGATTGGTCCTGTTCAAATTCCAAGATTTTTATAAACAGGCAAAGCTACATATCTACATGGAGGTAAACCAACACCAACACAATCTATCAATGGAACTTGTGAGACAAGCCAGCACTAAAAACTCATTACAATGGCCCACAAAGCCAGAGAAACACACAAAACCTATTCCTCATTTTGGGCAGGGTTTTGACATTTATGTTTTGTTTGGTTTGGTTTGGTTGTTTATGCAGCTAACTGAATCTAAATGTGTTTGTTGTTTGAACTATGAGCTTTCCCATGTCTTATTATTAAAATACATTCATAAGTTCAATTAAGATTTATTGAATACCTATTTTGTTCCATTCTAGGTGTTGGAGATACAATAAAGAACAATAAGACTTCATTACATTCAGAGTTCTTTTATCTCTATCATAGAAAGGGATAGCCAATAAAGAAGTAGACATCTAAATAACAAAGGAAATTTAAGAGTATAATCAATGTTACAAAAATGTAAAAGCAGGTGAAGAGATGGAGAACAACCAGATGGGAGAAGGGAATGGGCAATTACCTTAAACAAACAAGTCTTTACTGAGGAGATGTGTTTAGAACTGCTGAATGACTGGCTCTGAAGATCTGGATTGACAGTGTTCCAGTTAGAGGCAAGGAAGCCCAAGTGCCAAGACTGGAACTGAAACATGCAAGTCTGACTGAAACATACTGACCAAAGAGGAGTCTGACAAGTATGCTGACCAGGAGGAAGCCAGAGCTATTGTGGCAGATGCCAGGTCATAAAGGGAATTAAAGGGAAGCTGATTTTACATGGCACCTTAATGGGTCTCACAACCTGATGAAGCCACCTGTCTTTTTGAAAATAGAGATGATGATACTAAAAATAGGGGGAAAGACAAAACTAGAAGTCACAAGACATAGGTTCAAATTCCAGTTCGTCCTACTGTATCTTAGGAGAAAAAAAAGTAAAACTAATATTTATTTATTTACTCCTCAGCTTGGCAGTGCTGAGAACTGCCAAGCTTTAAATCAGGCATTGATTCTGTCTTATTTAATTCAACTTGGGTTATTTTTTCAGGTCTCTAAGCTTCAGTTTTTAACCTTATTAAGTGAAAAGAATCATAAGTAATATGTGTTGCAGTTATATTGTAGGTTGTCGAGTATATAAAAAATCTAACATGTAAAATTCTTTAATGATTGAATAATTAAAAGTATTATCATTATAGATAAACATATTTCTTCTTTAAGTTATCATTTGTATGACATCTGCCCTCCCTAGTGTAGGGTATTCTAGTATTTCTGGTATAGAAAAAGCCCACTATTTGAAAATCACTTATGATGATCACCAAACCAAAGAGCTAAGAAGGGTATTAAGCCAGTCTAGAGAGCTAGCTCCCCAATTTGAGCTAAATCAGGCCTATGACCACGATACTATTTCACCCTCTATTAATTCATGGCTTTCTTAATTGTTTCAATTTACAACAGTGCCCTTCTAAATCTACAAGAATCGACTTGCAAAGGAAGGACTCTTGTTTCTTGGCATCCCTTCATGGGTATGGAGCTGTTGTCACACTCAACACCTGTGAAGTGGTGTCATGAGATCTCACATTACTGAACAGGAAACCAAGATGATTACGAATCTTTGAAAACTTGGAAGGAACTGATAAGGACAGTAAAACAGCCTAATGAATGAAGCTGGCCAAGAAAAGTGATAAGGAAGGCATCACACCCAACGCGGAGGAATGTTGTAACTACTCAAATACATTTCACCAAAAAACAACAACAACAACAACAAAAAACAAAAAACAAAAACCCTCAAAAAAATCACATTTTAATAAAGTTTCAATTACTATTATTCAGAAGCTTTCAATACATATCATTTCACTTACTTATGCAGTATCCGGAGAGTAGCCAAAGTAAATGACAGGTGGAATATTCTGTGCATTCTGTGAAGTATATTATCCTTAAAAATAACTGCCAAAGTTTCATTTGCTAACTCGGTATTACTTCTATCAGCTGATTAATCCTCTGATTCAAACTGTGAACTTATAAGAGCAAAGACTTCATAATTCCCTTTTGCAACCTTTGACTCTAGCATACTTTTGCAACCTTTGACTCTAGCATACTTCAGGGCTTATAGCAGATACTTAAGCACTTTTACCAAATGAAAGAAAGCCCACTCCCAACTTCCAAACAAATCCACCTACAAGGAATTATTAACTCCAAAATTCCCCAAGCTCACTACTTACCTCTGGTATACAAGTTCCTGTGAAACCAAACAAGCCATTGGCGTTGTCACTTTTTTGTATTATTAATCTTGCTGTAGTATTCTCTTCAGAAATGCGAGCTCGTCCATATACAGAGACTAGTTTAAGAATGAATAATTCTTCTCCCTCCTCTTCATTATCATCTCTTGCAGAAATAATGAATGATTTGTTAGTTTCTCCCTGTCTGAACTCCAGATACCCAGAAACTGGGTGTAAATCACTCTTTGCTGGCATAGCATGAAGTTCATAAATTTCTTCCAGGGTCAGTTTCCGCTCATAAGACCTCACATCCTGCATCAAACCTGTAAATCTGTCATTGCCATTTATTCCTGCCCCAATTCTCAGTGTTCCAGGACCTGGAATTAGAAATGAGTTTAATTGCTAAAATATCCACAAGAATCCTGTCCCACATTACAAGTGTAATTCAGAAAGTGAAGCAACTGTGTTGAGAGGTTTTTATTAGATAAGTAAAACACATAATGAGTATATAATCAAATAAAGGTTACTTTCTGTTACAATGAGACATGAATCTGTAATTGCTGGGATTTAAAATATTTTGTACATGGGGGCACCTGGGTGGCTCAGTGGGTTAAGCCGCTGCCTTCGGGTCAGGTCATGATCTCAGGGTCCTGGGATCGAGTCCCGCATCGGGCTCCCTGCTCGGCGGGGGGGCCTGCTTCCCTTCCTCTCTCTCTGCCTGCCTCTCTGCCTACTTGTGATTTCTCTGTCAAATAAATAAATAAAATCTTAAAAAAAAATATTTTGTACATGTGTATATATGTGTGTATATGTATACATGTTTGTATCGGTGTATATTTAGATAGACATTTCTTCCAGAAAATTTTAAAATTTCCTTGCACACCTAAGAATGCAATGATTCAATTCAGTCACAATTTTTTAAAACTTTTTTATTACTATTCTTTGAGAACGTCAAGGCTTAATCTATTAGAAATACATCTTGAGTTAAATAAAGCTGTGAGAATTCAACAACAGTTTTCATGGGCCAAATATAACTCTTTATCCAAACAATTAATGCAAAGGAAGTAGAAAAAGAAGTATTCCTTCCCAGTAACGGTATCATAGGCAAGTCTTACAGACTTGTTCATGGTAATCACAACAGGCAGCCCGATTATATTATTCTATATCAATAACAATCTTTTTCAAAATTTACCAGTTCTTACTTCTTTACTTATTCCCTCTCCAATAACTCAAGTAAGACATTTATATAAGATGAGAGCTTGGCAGTGTTTTGGGGGAAAAAAGTACAAGCAATTTTTTTTTTATCAAAATCATCCACCATGGGCACCTTTTCTTTTTTTTTTTTCAAGGCACCTTTTTTTTACAAGTCACTACCCAGGTGGTTCTTTCAGGGTAGTCAGAAGTAACCTGCATCATTATCACAGTGACCCCCATGCGTTCTCCAGTGGTTCTGGGTGGACTATTTAGTAGTAAGAGTAATATATCTACAACAGGCAGAAGTATGGATAAACATTATCAACAATACTGGGCAAAAGAAGCCAGGCCCTCAAGTATACACACTGCTCAATTCTATTTACTATTTAAAAAATTATTAAACTATTAAAACTACTTAAAAACTATTACTATATTAAAAACTATTTACTATTTAAAAACAGGAGAAGCTAATCTTATGCTCTTAGAAATGGCAATATATGGTGGGCAGGCTGGTGAGTTAGTGACTGGAGAAGAGCCGGGGGCTTCTGGAATGCTGTTTCGTGCTCTGGGAGCTAGCTACACGGGTACTGAAACTGATGCATTTAAAGTTTTAAAGACTGATCTACTTGTATAGTTGCAACATGTACACTTTTATATATTTTATACTAAACATATATTTCATCAGTAAATTTAAGTTTTATATAAACTTTAAAATTCTCCTTTCCAAGTTACAAATTACAAAAATAACCTAAGTTCCTTACAGTAAACTAAACAGGGAAAAGAAACACCCAGCTCTCACTTTCCTCAATCTTTCTCACTCGTTCTAACAACATGCCATAACCAAACGAATCAACGTATTCACACAATCAAAAGGTGATTAATTTAATGCTACAAAGTGCTATAAACATAATCCTTGTGGTTGAAATCAGTAGTGTGTACATGTTGTTTCCTTTGCCTGTCTTTTTTTCTACTGGGACCAAAATACAACCAGATATCCAGTTCAGGAGGTTCAGAAGGAAATTATTCTATTAAGCTATAATTGTACAAGCTGTGTTCTACTTTCTTTCTAAGTAGAAAAAAATGATCACATCCTAGGATAGGGGGCCTGGGAAGGAAATGGTGATTATAATGGAGATAACCAATGTTTGTGTTTAAATATGCACAAAGATATAGTTCTAAAGAAACAGCAATAATCCAGCTTAAATACAACAAAGATTATTTCTTCAAAGCTCTCCATAGAATTCAGCACTTTATCTACTGATACCATAAACCCCTGTAAGGGCGCCCGGGTGCCTCAGTCATTAAGCGTCTGCCTTTGGCTTAGGTCATGATCCCAGGGTCCTGGGATTGAGCCCCGCATCCGGCTCCTTGCTCAGTGACAAGCCTATTTCTCCCTCTCCCACTCTCCCTGCTTGTGTTCCAGCTCTCACTGTGTCTCTCTCTGTCAAATTAATAAATAAAATCTTTGGAAAAAAAAAAAACACAAAAAACAAAAAACAAAACAACCCTGTAATTGATGGGCTTTTAAAAGTACTTTTTCTTTCTTGATTCCTCTTTAACCTACGCCCACCTACTCCACCTCCAACAAGACCTCCCAAGCAAGAATTCCCCAAACACAATTTGCTCTTTCACATTTCCACCTCTCTGCTCTTTTTTCTAAATAGAATTATCATGCCCCATCCCTCCTCCTGCCAGTGGAAGGATAAATATTCCTCCATCATAATCTTTTCCTTTCTTCCACAACACGCTGAAGTGATCTCTTTGCATCTCTATCTCCCAGAACCTATTTTACGTACCTCAGGGGCAGACACTGCCTGATTCATTTCTGCAACACCCAGTACAGAACTTATGGTCTTAGAAGGTGTAAGTTTTATTTAAAGAAATTAAACCAATACACAAGCAGACTTTTTAATACCTGTTAGCCTTCTTAAGAAATCAGAATTTTTAAAGATCCAAAATTCAGAATCCTATTTATAAAGATGACACTCACCATCAGTAATGGCTTCTCCTTTCAGGCTCTTGATTCCTCTGGGCATTGTATTTCCATCAAGGTAGAATTCAATTATACCATCATCCAGGATAATTAGAAGATGAAGCCAAACATTTTCTTCTAAATACCTTGTGACTGTTGTCTTGGCAATATATGTAGCATTGGACCCCAAAGTTTTGTAATGAAGAGAAAGTGTCAAATGGGATACGTTTGTTTGAACTTTTACCCCATAGTAGATGTTTCCATTACCATCATCCTTTGCTATAACAAATCCGTTTGTATTGGCATTGGGCATTACCCAAGCTGAAAAGGTAAAGTTGGCAATTGAGTTGTTCCTGGAAGGATGATATTTTGGATTAACAGTTCCAAATGCACCCTCTAGTCCACTAAAGTACAAAGCATCTGTTCCACTGTGGCGACGCCGCATGTGTGGCTGTAAATGTACAGTGCTGGGGAAAATTCCAACCAGCAAAAAATCTACCATTGGAGGCAAACCATCAGTGAAGTCACCGGACAGTATTTCCCAGCCTACTCGTACGTCACCAAACACACCCTGCTGCCTCAAAATGGTAAAGTTGGTAATATAAGACATATCATCTTCTGAGAGTACATCTTCTGCAACTTCTCTCTCTAAGCACTCTGAATCCAAGATGAACACTCCAAAAGGATCATCGTTGAATGGAATCATTACTGTCACCTGAAGGTTGGTTCCTGCTAGTTGGCCCCCAGGACCTGGGGATCCACCTGTAAAAAGATGATTTATAATGAATAAGAAGTCAGAATTTGAAGTACTTTATAATATAAGGGGAAGACAAAAGGAATCTGATGAGCAAACTTCTGGTTAAATAATATATTCAGTGATCAATGGAACAACTGTGTCACCATATGATTTTCATCATATTTTCAGGTGTATTTTGGTTCAGAATAATTTCATTAATAATCAAGTCTGAAAAGAGGATATTAACTAGGGAGTTTTAATTCCTGTGCTGAAAACCAGAAGTGATGGGAAAATTGATCGTTTAAATTGTTTAAATGGTACAAAAACCAAGCTTTAAGCACCATGAATGTGTACTTCCTAACTTCCATTAATATTTTTTTGGAGATACTCTAGTTGGTATGAAAAAAATCTGTTTACAAGTTTGAAAATAAATGTAAGTCTCCATCCATAAAATTTAATCAAGCTAAGACCACAAAATGAATGTTAAAAATAACACTTCTGTCAAAAGGGTGTTTTAGACATTTAAAATTGAATAATCAAGATACACTTATGTCTACATCAATTGCATTTTCTATACAGCTCTAATTATTTACTTGTGAAATATTAAACTTCAGTAGTGAAATAAAAAAAGATGGAAAAACACAACACCTGATACGTTTACAAGCTTTAAAATATAAAATTCATTGAATTCAGGAATTTTATCTGGAAAAGCATGGAGAATTATTGGTTTGGCTTCTTCTCCATCCATAAAGTTAACAATCCCTGAAGTTTCATAGAACTCTTGTCCAGGCTGCAAAGCAGAATCATTCTGAAACAGCTGCCAAGCCACAGAAACATTGCCAAAGTGTCCTCGATGCCTCAAAATCCTACATAACAAAGAAAATTAATTTTTATGAAAAATGTATAAGTAGTGAATTTTACTCTAATGATACCTTTCAGTGTTATCTCAGAAATATTCTTTTTCTGTTTATTGTCTTTAATATAAACCAGTCAGCCAGTCCTTACTGAGTAACCATGATGAATCTCATGGTAAGAGAAAGAGGCAGAACTTTAAATAACAAAGAGAAGCAGTCTTAAAAGTCATAGTCTTCAAGTCCAAACTGAGGGATAAATTCCAAAACCCAAATGAAAAATATTTAGATGAAAACTGGCAAAAGTTTTTCAAAAGTAAAGGAGAAGACCTCAGATAGCTGGAGTCTCTCCATCCTGACAGATGACAGAATTTGGGATGAGGAGAGTGGGTATGATAATTTCCCTTTACCCCTAAAGTCGTTCTTTTTTTTTTTTTTTTTTAAGAGTTCATTAATTTGAAAGAGAGTGAGAAAGAACGCAAGCAGGGTGAAGGGAAGAGGAAGAAACAGACTGCCCCCTGAGCAGGGAACCCGATGAGGGACTTGATCCCAGGACCCTGGGATCCTGATCCAAGCGGAATGCAGATGTCCAGCCAACTGAGCCACCCAGGTGCCCTTAAAGTATTTTTTTTTTAAACAAGTGGCAGCAACATCAAGTTTACCATTCATTTGCACTACCAGCTTTGAAATTACTCAATTTTTAACTAACTTCAAATTTTTGAAATAGTAACAATATTTCAAACTTGTGCATACTAAAGGTTTTATTTTATCCAATTTTGAATTTACCTTGTGCAAATACACTTACCAAAATGCATTAGTCTTTCCTTCTTCTACTGCTTTGTCAATGGGCTCTAAAGAAAAAATGCCATTTGGGTCATCATTAGCTTCAATTATCACTGTAGCTATTCCATATTGATATACCACTGTGTCACCTAAATTAAAAAGTCAAAACAACAAAGGAGTAGTTAAGCTGCTGTTAAATTCATATTTTAAATTAAGAAGTTTTATAATGAAGGTCATATTTCAGCAAGCATTTCCTCACTGAAGGTCATAAGTAAGAGAGAGATGCCTAAACAAGTTTAATGTGACTTGTCTTTGTGTGAAGACGTACTTCATTGAAAAACACACATGATACTTTCCCATGGGGCGCCTGGGTGGCTCAGTGGGTTAAAGCCTCTGCCTTTGGCTCAGGTCATGATCTCAGGGTCCTGGGATCGAGCCCCAAATCAGGTTCTCTGCTCAGCAGGGAGCCTGCTTCTCCCTCTCTCTCTCTGCCTGCCTCTCTGCCTACTTGTGATCTCTGTCCATCAAATAAATAAATTAAATCTTTAAAAAAAAAAAAAGAAAAACACACATGATACTTTCCCTCGCAATAGGAATATTGCTTCAACAGTTTAATTAGAAATCAAAAACATAGTTTTATCTAATTCCAAAGTTTTGAGGTAGACTGATTTCATAAAAATAATAAAAGGATCATCCCATAACATAAAAAAAAAAACTCCAGTTCATATTAATTGGAATGACTGGCTTGAGAGCATTTCCCTTTAAATCTCTGTCTTCAGGCAGTAGTTTGATTCTGTCATACACAGAACAAAGCAATCTTAATTGTGCTGAAATTGATTCTTCCACTTGAGTTCCATCCAGAGTGTGTCAGTCCTGTTACTACCAAGATATCAGTTCTCTTCTCATCAGTTCCCCGAGGTCCAAAGCTCTTCCTCTTTGCTTCTCCTGCTCCCTATACAAGCAAAATTCCTCCTCACTTTTTCTCAACACTTGTTAGTCCTCAGGACCAGTTCAAGCAACATATCTCTCAGAATTCTTCCCTGAATTCCAAAGTTAAGGAAAGAACATCTCCACTGTGTTCCTGCAGCACTTCCCACTTTGTCAGTCTATCATAACGATGATCACATTAGTTTAGTAACACACACACACAAACATGCATACACACATACACATTTTCCTATAAGATCCTTAAACAAACCCTTCTTAATCAATTCTATGCCCTAGCAGAGTAGAGCTCCATAACTGGTACACAAAATTTATTTATGAATGTTAGCTGAACTGAAAGAAAGAAAACTTTCAAAATCAGAAGAAGGCAACACTAAAACTAAAATTATAAAATCAGAAATGACATGTAACAAACCAGCACATTAAAAATAATTTATATAAATATACAACTGTACTCAAACTTACTTGATAATTAGCCGAAGGAAAGAGGGAAATAAATAAATAAATAAAATCTTTTTTAAAAAAGAAAGATGGAAAAAACATAAAAAATAGTAAATCATTGTATAGGAAATGCTGACAATATAAAGTAATAGAAAACTAAAAATAATCATAAAATTGAAGAAAAACAAAAATAACAAAATCGAATTTTGTCAGGGTTCTGCTATCACATGCATTTGTCCTGCAAAATGTCACAGGTGGTACTAAAACTCATTCTGTCTCTCCACAGGGAGAATGGACAATATTTAACAAGGACTCTGAGGATGGCCACATCCTTTGATCCAATAATTCAATCTAGGATATATACCATGAATACTAACTATCAGGCACAGATACCCACTGCCAGCACGAGGTCATGCTGGAGATGCTGCCCGTCCAGCCCTCCCGCCATTGATCGCCCTCAATGTTATGACATCATGAATGAGGAGAGGCAAGTGGAAGATAAAGAACACAGAAGGGATGTAAAAGCACAAATTATGTCATCCAACTCTTCATAGCTAAAGTCATTAGATTCTCAGATGCCGCCACATATGGAAAAATACTGAAGACAAATGCAGTGGCAGTATACTTCAGTCCAGCCGTCCAATAACACCGCTCTCTCCATCCCTCTCTCTTCCAATACCAATTACATAGTTCCCCAATGATGTATTTTGCAAAATAAATGCCAACCCTCTCCTTGCACAGTGATTTTCCATTCTCTTTATAAGAGGTTTTGATGTTCCAATCTACTACTTTAATCATAATGACATTTTGTTCCTGATAAGAGTTTGAACCCAGTGACATTTTGACCTCAGAGATGTTTGGGACACAGTAATTTTCCCCAGAATGACACCAAAGTAATAAATGGAATCAAGAACTTATTCCTACAGTAAACGATATTACAACAATGGCATTTCTTCATCCACTTTCTATACATGACAGCAAAATTTTCTGTTTTTCACTTTTTTTTTCTGTTTTTCACTTTTATATCACCCAAATTATTTTGACCTGTAGTAATTTCTTTCATTTAAATTTTAGGACAATGACTGAATTCATCAAAATGTGTTTTGTATACATAAGGCCTAATTTGTGGGTTTTTCTGGAACTGCTAAATTTCTTTTGTGGACATTATGCTACAAAGTTAAATTGTTTCTCATAAGATGGTAAGATGATACTTTTTAAAATTTTCTTACTAAGACATGTGAAAATGAGAAAGAGAGAAAGGAAATAGAGAGACAAAACCAGAGAGAGAGAAAGATAGACAAAATGGTGGAGAAAGGCAGCACAAACAAAAATTAAGTGACCTCTTTCTTTTAATTTTCCTCTTGTGGAATATTTCAGTACAGAAGCTACAAGGTAAAGCATAGACAGGCCTTCACTGTAAGGGTGGACAGTTGCAGCATGACAGCGACCCACCACAAGGAGGGGTATGGAGGGCATCTCCACGGGAGAAAACCCTACTGTTGGATGTTGGAGTCTGAGTGGAATAGGAAGGCATCCACATGTGGATGGAGAGATCCTCGAGCAGGAAGCCAGAACCCTTGTGGGGTAAGAAAGGCAATCTCACTGTGGAAGGAGGGTAAAAGAAGCCATGGGAGTAGGTCCAGGGGACCCAATCAAAGAAGTAAATATATTAAAAGTAAAGAGGGCTGAATTTCACACTCTTCGAGAAGGGAGGGATAAACATGGAAAGAAAAAAACTACAACAAACCCTGTGACAATAGGCAGAAATGGAAACATTGTTGCGAACTCATGGTTTTCAATATAGAGTTGGATATAGAACTGCAGATATAAAAGTGTAGATGTATGTCTATGGAAATACATACCTACATAAAAATGTTCCCAATCTCTGTACACTAGAAGGTCCTAGAAGGAGCATAACTCAGTAACAATAAGCTTACCTAGTGCCCAGATTCTGGTTTCTAAATAACATCTTCACTAAAAGGAACCAGGGCTTCTTGGAAAAATGACTAATTTCAGGGTTGTGACAGGAAAAGTATGAGTTTGGAACAGCTTGCTGTGCCAGGAATAAGAAAATGTTCACATAATAATAGGGACCTGTCAAAAAGACAAAAAAGTCCCCTCAAACAGGCTGCCACTAGCCAAATCTGGGAAAATTTGACCACCAGAACAAAAAAAAATAATAGTGAAATATAACCCACTCATTAAACAGAAATCATGAGTCCATACTGATAAAGGGTGAAAGTCTGAGGAGTTCCATGGTATTTGCATAATCCATCTTTCCCACAAAATATTTATTAGTTTCAAAGAAAAAAGTACAAGAGAGAAGCCTGGCAATCACCACCTAAATTGTGGTCAAAGTAAACACTGCAGTAAAGGGACAAAACAATATCATGTGTCAACTGAAGAGATGGGAAGAACAAAGAATCAATTCTATGAAAACCTAAAACTAATAATAATGGGGAAATATCAAAGAGACCTAAAATGGAAGATGTTCTACAAAATAACTAGCCTGTAATTTCTATATTATAAAGGTTTATATCATATTATATATTATTAAAATATATTATGTATTCATACATATTATATGTATTATGTAATCATATGTATGTATGTATTATATAATCATATAAATATGTATTATAAAATTCCTGTATTATAAAGGAAATCTCTTCTCCAAACTGAAGAGATTAGAGACATGACGACTAAATTCAATGCATGATTTTAATAGAAAGGACATTATTGGGACAGCTGGAGAAATCTGAAGGGTATCTCAAGCAATGACGATGTTAATATTACCTTCCTGATACTAATGATTATACTGTGGTTATATAAGAGAACGTCTTTGTAGGAAAAATGTACCAATGTATCAGAGATGATGGGGTATTCTGTCTTCAACTTATTCTCAAAGTGTTCAGAAGGAAAACAGCTCTTAGTACACCTAAACGAATAAATATAAAAACAAGCTAAAACCTCTCCAATTTGCTAAAAGTCGGGCCAAAATATTCTAGGACCCAACTACTGAGGTCCAAACATCCTGCTTCACATATAGTACAGAGAAGAAGAAAGAGCCCATCTATTCCCCCCTGCAAATTATCATTCATTATGGCTACGGCTCCAGAGAATTACCAAATAGACATCTACAGGTGGCTTCCCAGCCAGTATGACCGGTGGCATGCTAGAAGATCAAGGGCTTACAGAATACTGATGCCCTAAGACCAAAGATTACTAAACAAGGCTCAGGGTAGCCTTAGCTAAAAGATTTCTATTCCTTACATAATATCATACTTTTTTCTGTGTGCTACATTGTGGAAAAAGATTGAAAACAACGCCACAGAGTATACCAGGTACATGAAGATTCAACACACACATTCTTCACTCTTTCCCGCAAGAAAGCAATAAAATACGCAATTCTGCTCTCAAACAGTCAGCGATGACAGTTAAACAATTAATGTCATCTTGATAAAAGCACTAAAACAAGAGGTCTGCCATAAAAATATAATTGATTTACCTGTTGAATTAAAGAGGATAATATAAAAGGGCTCATCTGTTTCTGGGATATCATCTTCATTAATGAATACAGATATCCCCTGCTTTCGACTTCCAACTGCAAAAACAAGGACTTCTCCTTTTTCAATGGGAACAAAGTCTCCATCTCTTGCAGTAGCCTTCCCATCCATGGTAGCATATTGGACGGTGCAGGCAGCATCAACAGATCCATTTCTGAGCACTGTGAAGTTAGCAATCTCACCTTCCCGAACTCTCACCACACGGGGTTCTGAAATATTGATGAAGAAAAGAAGAAACATGTGAGCTTTTCTGATCCCATCTATATATTTTCATATCACTTCATGTTTCTCCCTGCCCACAAAACAAATACCCTCCATTGTGTCTTTGCTTAAAGATTCAGCTCTGGTGCCATGAAGGCTTCTCTGATGACTTCTAGTCAATAAGCTTCCCCTTGCCTTAATTCCTACAGAAGCCACTGTCTTCAACTTCTAAGTTGTCAGTAAATTAGTTGCTATCTGAAATCCTTGGTCTACTGTTTCATATACCTCATTTCCAAATCTAGATTGTAACTTCCTTGAGAATAAACCCTGATAATTTTAATTTTGCTACAGCAGTTAGAATGCTGAGCACAGGACTAATTCATTATATACATGTTAACTGGAGGTTGAAATTATGAAGCAATAAAATTTAAGATCTTTAAAAGATTCCTGCAATTGTAAATTGAACAGCTTGCAAAAAAGAGCTTAATAAAGCATTAGACACTGGGGCACCTGGTGGCTCAGTCAGCTGAGCGTCTGCCCTCAGCTCAGGTCGTGATCCCAGGGTCCTGGAACCATGCCCTCATTGGGATCCCTGTTCAGCGGGGAGCCTGCTCTCTACTGCTTGTGTCACTCTCTCTTTCTCTCTGTGTCAAATAAATAAACAAAGTCTTCCAAAAGAAAAAAAAAAAAAAGGGAAGGAATTAGATACCAATTAAGTTCACAAATAAAACTAAAAACTGTCACCTATAAAGAGCAAACTAATGGTTAGAACAAACTAAATGTTAGAGGGGAAGTTGGGGGGTGGGGATGGGTGAAATAGGTTACGGTATTAAGAAGTGCACCAGGTGATGTACGGAAGTAATGAATCACTAAATTGTACACCTGAAACTAATATAACACTATATGTTAACTATACTTGAATTAAAATAAAATAAAAACTGAGAAATGTCTTGGGTGGCAAAAGAGAGTTCTAAAGAAGAATGGGGAAGCCTTAATTTACATGTTCAGTAAAGATGAGGTTTTTAAGTAAGTGAGCATCAATTAGGTATAATACCCAGACCATGAACTGGCTACACCATGAACTGGAAGACATTTCATGGAAGAGTATCCTTTCTTACACAAACACAAAAGAAACACCCTGGAATTTGAAGGCAGAGGAAGAACAAAGCTAGTAAAATAGTACTTGCTTTTTTTTATTTTCTTTTTCCTTCACGAGACCTTTAAAAATGTTTCTTGGGGTGCCTGGATGGCTTAGTGGGTTGAGCCATTGCCATCGGCTCAGGTCATGATCCCAGGGTCCTGGAAGGGGGAACCCTACATCGGGCTCTCTGCTCAGCAGGAAGCCTGCTTGCCCCTCTCTCTGCCTGCCTCTCTACCTACTTGTGATCTCTCTGTCAAATAAATAAATAAAATCTTTAAATAATATATATATATATTTCTTAAAACATCAAATGGATTGAATAATGATCATCCAAACAAATCATGAAATCATATTCAAATAAGTTTCCATTGTGCTGAATTGAAAATGTTCAATTATGAAAGTTATTGAAAACATATATATCTACTATTTAAAAAGATGTAAGCTCACTCAAAAAAGACAGCAACATCACCTGCAAAATAAATGGGGTCATCATTTCTTCTAATCCTCAGAGTTGCAGTTGTTTTATTTCCTATTTTAGCTCCTCCAGTGACATTAAGTAGAGTAATGGTAAACTCTTCCATTTCCTCTGGAATCTTTTGGAAAATATGACACATGTTTAAGTTAGGTGATTTGTATAAATAATTCCATTATATATTCCTAAATTATTTTTATCTTTTTAAAAAATAGCTCTATTAATGACAGGACTAAAGTCCATCACCATTTCTGATTCAAGTAGGACTCAGACCCAAAAAAACATTCTAATATGCATGTCATCCAAAAAGTCACTTCTTTCTGACTCATAAAATGTGATAAAAAAAAAAAGAGAGAGAGAGAGAGAGAGAGAGAGATTTTGCCTACAAAAGCAAAAAATATAAATACCACACAGGTCACATTATTTCTGTAAGAAGATGGGATATATGTTATTTACAAGAAAAAAACAGAAAAATGAATTTTTAACCCATTTAGAACAGAGCTCATAAAAGTAACAAAAGCTGAGGTAGCTCTCAAAGGCCTCTTACAAACCTCACTGAAGCTTCACCCATAAAGACCTCATTCCCATGCCCTACCAAGATGAGATTCTCCACTATCTCTGAGCCTATATAAATCTCTAGTTGGACACTATTTCTCTTTCATTCCACCATGTAAGCTAGTGTTCTCCATATCCTAAAATAGAAGACTGTTGGAATTTTATGTCTTAAGGAATAAGCCCAAGGGAAAGAAGAGGCTTCTGGGACCATTTAAACACAGCTCTGCTCAGAAAGGTCCACTCCCATTGTTCCTAAGTTCTTTCTCTTCATTACCAATAAAATGACCACCGCCCTGGGTCCATGATCCATCTGATGACTGTCCTGATTCTGAGAATGCACCAATAGGATATTTGGTAGATGGTACCCTTGGCTTCAAATGGCCAAAGTATAAGCTGAGAACTTAACCTCACCTTGAATCCCTGATATTTAACATCTATGCAGTGTCACTGGCAACTGCAAGTTCTCTAAGAGTTGAAGATGCCTTCAAGGAAACAAAAAATATTTCTCTCTTGGCTTCTATTTAGAAATTATCATACCTGCATTCTTTATCACATATTTTCATGACAAAATATATTGCCAGATATCTAATTATTAAATAAAAAATAAATATTAAGCAATGACAACAAATAAAGAGAGTTACATATGCAACACTTACCTCATCTGGAAGAGAGTAAAGGGTGATGTTTTTTGAAAATTCCTGATCTCCAAAGAAAACAGTCCCTTGGACAGGAAATACATCTTGTGTAAAGTCTGGACTAACCACCCATGATACACTAACATCACCAAAGGTGCCTCGATTTCTTATTATATCATAAACAGCTGTGAAATACAAATGTGTATAATATATATGAATATATATTAACAATTCTAAAATGATGAGTAAAGAAACTGCTCAAAAAACAAAAGTAAAAGTAAGAACTCTTTTTAATAAAAATCAATCTTTTGCTTAGATTGCCTCAAGTTATGTATCTAAATGTTGTAACCTAGTCTTCTTTCTTCAGGTATAACATTTATAAAATAAATGGTCTTGATCTTTTCTATCCTATGACAAAGTTTTCTAACCTATGACAAAGTTCTACAAGGATATGAGCTAAAAGCTTCTAGAGGAAGTTACACACTCAAAAGTAATTTTCTCACCTGACAGACAATGCTCTAAAAATAAGATCCTTCTCATTTCAGGGCACTATAATAGCTCCCTACCAGTAATTCTCAGTTTTAAAGTCTTTCCTATTTGACTCACTTCATTCTTCGGTATTTGACTTCTACCACATATGGTTAATTGAAATCAAAATATAACTGAAATCATCAGTTATCATCACAATACTGATGTAAGAAATAAAAACAGGAATTCTAAATATGATTTTAAAAATATTTATAGCTGTACTATATGTAATTTTTAAGGCACATGGACAACTAAAAGTAACTATTCACTAAAGAAATAAACTAAAAAATGACTAACTTCCTCTTCAGTAAACAGTACTAGAATATAAGAAGCAGAATAAATTACCACTATAGGTATCGTCTCCTTTACTTTCATTTATCATAACAATTAGATCATCAGAGACAAATTCTATAATCCCATGAGGATCATCATTTTTTAGAATCGTTATGTTGACAACCGTAGCACTTCCCAACTTGCTTTCCCGTTCACCATGGCTGCTGAGGACCACCCAATAGTGTTCATCCAACTAAAATGAACATGTCAAATTAGGAAAAATATAAAGTTGACATTTTAAAGCAAATAAAAATGTATCTATTCAAGAATATTAATACTATTTTCCAGAAACATCCCACTGACAGAAAAAAACAAAAGAGCTTATATTATTCCTAAAAAAATTGTCTAACATTCTCCTACCAATTAAGTGAGACATCAGATATGAAAGTATACATTATCCAAAAAGGAGAAGATAAAATCATAATGCTATACTGACATAGTAAGAAGACTGGACCTTATCACTGATGATCCAGCCATTTAAGTTAGTAAGAGTAAATAAAGTAAAATTAATTTAAAAACTACTTGTGTATTGGTGTGCAAACACAATGGAACAATATGTGATTCCATTAATATAAAACTTTATTTATTTTTAAAAGTGATTTTACAGGGACGCCTGGGTGGCTCAGTTGGTTAAGCAGCTGCCTTTAGCTCAGATCGAGTCCCACATCGGGCTCCTTGCTTGGCAGGGAGTCTGCTTCTCCCTCTGCCTCTGCCTGCCACTCTGCCTGTGCTCGCACTAGCTCCTCTCTCTCTGACAAATAAATAAATAAATCTTTTAAAAATAATAAAAAAATAAAAATAAAAAGTGATTTTACAGAAAAACTTCAGTTCAAACCCACATCATTAAAAGTTCAAACAGATGACATAAAATAAAACAAAACATAAACAAAGCTTAAAGAAGATGAAGACTGATCACAATCATTTCATATCATTTGGTATTTCCTTATTAGGACAAATGTACATAATTCAAAGTTGAATAAATCTCACTTTGTTTTTTAAGCTTTTTTTTTTCTTTGGCAAATGTAAGGACCTCGCAAGCCTTTCTTGTTCACTTCTCCTGTATCTTCTTATCAATGTTTAAGATATTTACATTCCTAATATACTAGACACTACCAGCTTTCCACAAAAGCACATGAAAAAAATAAAAACCTGTACCTCTGGTATTCCATCCAATCTTGTTAGCAACGTGATTACAATCTCCCATTCCCCAGGTTTAAATTCTAGCACCCCTGTGTTTCCATAGAACTCATTGCTATCTCTCGGCTCTACTCGGTAGTGTAGAAACTGCTTCACCAGAGCTCCCCTGGATCGGGTGATGTGGAGCTCTACAGATTCCCCTTCCTTAAAAAACAACAACAACAAAAATCCATGGAAGTTCAAACTCCAAGATTTTTCATCTGAGGTTGTAAGTACAAAATAGACTAACGTTTCTTTTGTACTTACTTTTATAACATAGGGTCCTCTGGATGTAGGAGAAAATTCAAAAATTCCCCCAGGATCATCATTTTCCAAAATAATTAGGTCACAGCTAGTATATCCAGATTTTAGCACTTGATTTTCCACATTGACCCTGGAGAAGTCAGAAGGAAAAAAAGGAACATGCTACCTCTAATCTTCATACTGAATTTTGCAGCCTTATTTGCAATATTTATAACACTTCTAGATAATGAATATGAAAGTTATTAGGAGTTGAAATTTAAACTGAATTTAAGTGTATTAAAATTATATAAGATCAAAATACTTTTTATTCATAATATTTATGGAAGAACTTCTATTTCTGAATTCATTACATCTTTCATATTTGACTTAAATCAAATATTTCAAAGATATTTATACACCAAAATTATTGTCTAAGTATACCATAAAATAAGTAATCAAAGGCTATAAATATATTTTTATAAAGAACAAAATCTACAGGTTTACAGTTTTATGAAAATTTAATTTGTAACATGTAGTTAGAAAATACGTTTAAATAAAATTGCTTTAACTTTACATGCACTTGAATTTTTAAAATTTTTTAAATTTTTAAAAAATCTAAGGACATAAGATTATACTAACTAAATAAAAGTTGGATAACTGCACGGACTAAAACAAGCCACACTGATCAAACATAAATGAAGTCATGATTAGATTTTAGAAATATTTTTGACCTTTCATATAATTCTATTCACCTCACTTTTAACTTCCTTTTTTGTTATTATAAAAGAAAATACAGAACATATGCCAAAAAAAAAACATGGAATATTATGGATCTGAGATGCATGACTTATTGAGCAATTTCTACACATCTCTCAAAAGAACATATTTAAAGAAGATTTTTTTATATTTCTGGTTTTTATGGTCGGTGTATAATTAGAACGATCAAAGAGACTGGGACGCAGGGCTCTGGGAGTTTAAAGCCTGCATACTCTTTGAGAATACTCAGACCTGCGGTCTGTTCTAAACCTTCCCAAATGTCACTTTCTGTTGAACCAAAAAGTACTCAAGATCAGACCTCAAAATTACAATGAAGCCACAATCAATACATAGAAAAGACAGCTCACTTCCTATGTAATAGAAAATCAGAATTATCTTCCTTCCCTAGCTTTTGGAAACCTGACAACCCACACCTAGCATCCTCGTGACCGCAGAAGAGACAGCTCAAATAATAGGACAGTTATTTGTTACATCGTTAATCCAGTCATGTGATTTTCACAGTGAATATACCCATATTTCATACATGTTCCCCTTACTATTAGAAAATGAAACGACACACAAAGCATGCGCAGGCATCAAGCAAAACTTCTCAAGACCTGCAGTCATGCAGAACCACAGCCTTGTCTAAAACAATGGCTTGAAAAGCAAAAAGGCTGAACAACCAAAACCAAGGCATTATTTTGTACACTTACCCAAAATACACGACAAACCTTTCAGTTTCTACCCTGTCAACATAGAAAGAAGTGTGGGAGGGGGAAAAGCAGACAGAGACACCATTTGCCAAAATCTCACTTAATACTGCTAGAAATTTGAACGACAGAGGAAAAATAAAGCTAAAGAAAGCTTTCCTTTTTTTTCCTCCACAAGCCAGTAATGTTCACTTTATGGGAATTCTGCACACTGGCTTCTCTGCTATTGACAAATGCTAGCAAGAGTTTCAGCAGTTCCCACTTAGGGAAGATGACCCCATGGACAGCCAGCATGTCAACAGCCACGGACGACATTCCTTTCCAGGCCTGCTCCAAGGCGCTGGGGTCTGTCAAACACTGTGCGTGCTCACAGGCCACAGCAGCTGAGCAAATCTCACTCAGCTTGACTTATAATTACTTAGTAGCTTTAGTGAGGTTTTAAAAAAAAAAAACAAAAATCTTCATCCTCAGACTGAAACCCAGTTATTCTTTGAAAAAATTAAAAACTCTAGAAGCAAAGAAATACATACCTTTCATCACTTGCCTAGAAATATAATTAAGAAGCCACAAGATAGCATTTTTGTCTTTTAACTCTGACAAATATTATTTAAATAGAACTTCGTATCAGGAAATCTAAATACTTTTCCAAATCCCCAGTGTAATGCATTTTCAAACAGTCTTGAAAAATACATGTCAACAGGCACAACTCCAGGGCTTCATTTGCAAGGTCAAATTACACTATTTATATATATGGGGTTATACACAATATATACGAAAATTTTTCTGAAATACACTGGCAAAGCGAAATTTTGTTCTGATTTGGGGAAAACTGAACAATAAAATATTTTTAACTGGTATGATACTGAAAGCATTACAAACTATTTAACTCCAGAGCAACTTTTATCTCTACTAAATATAGAGAATTGCCATTTGAATTTGACTTTAGAGAAAGTATATAAGGTACCACAAAAAAATCGCTTCTCAGCCTTTTGGCTAAGATCAAGTGTAAGGTACCACAATAAAGTGTTATTTCTGTTGTATTATTATATCATAACATTGTAATAACACTTACTACCATTCATTCTTTCATTTTAGTTTTGTTAAAAATTTGTAAAATCAAGATGAGGTTTAGATAAAACATGTGATTTTTAATTTTAGATGTTATTCTCACATTTATTTAATTAAATATATCTTAGAACACTCAAATGTTACTGGCTCATTCTTACTCATGTACAATTTAGATAATATAAGTAAACACTGTTGCTAATTGAATTAAAACATTTTAATATAAAATTAAATGAATTTCCTGTATTTGAAAAGAGAATAACCATTAATTTCTGAAATACTCTTGCCAATGATTTGTATTTCCTTGTGTACTGTTTTTGCCCAAAGGAGAGAAAGAAATGAACACTTAAAAATTATATTTAATTTAAAGGTTTATATGATCAAGTTAAAAAATGACTTTTTTGGAAGAATACAAAAAGTATTCATTATAAAACTTTCGAAGGTGAAAATTAAATCATTCTTTAAGCACTTAGCCAAAGCAGAAACTCAGCTAAGAGTTTTTATGAATTGCTAAGATCTTGGGTTAATAAATGCTGTTCATTTTTTTTTCTTTTTTTTTTTGGAGACTGCTCATTGATTTAATGAGTAGTCAAACCTAAAAAAAAAAAAAAAAGGTAATTCTCAGTTTTCATTTACATTTCACTGATTTTTTAAAGTAATTTGAAATACCTTTCCTTAAGATTTAATGTGAAATACATATTAAAAGCATAAGTCATTAAAATGAGACATTTAGACAGTGTGTCTATTAAATTTTTTATTTTTTTAATTTTTTTGTTTGTGTGCTTTGTTTTACTTTCTATGTAAAAAAGGGAGTAAACAGAATTCACTTATGAAAACAAACAAAATATACAGCAGACACTTAGTAGATTTGTTCCCTACATTCTATATTTTTCTCTGACATAAAAATAAGATGTTTACACAAAATACTTACAAAGAAAAAAACCGAATGGTAAAATATAAATAGGATCAGGGGTTCCATGAAATAATACACTATTTCAGTCCTGATTAATACAGTATAAGATAATGCCAATTGAATTTATATGTGATTTTTACTGTTTATAATATATGAATTTTGAAAAGCACTCCAGTCACACTAACCTTCTCAAATATGTATCAACTTTAATATAGATAAGCTTGGCTTTGATTTTTTTTTTTTTAAATTAACTGACATTAGTTAAATGCAGAACTTTTTTTCACTTTTGGAGGTTTTCTGTATTACTGAAAAAAAAATTTCTCTGAGACTGTAGTATTTTCCTAATATAAATTATCCACTGAGAAATGTTAAGTAAATCCTTATTATTAATGGAAAAAAAGCCTTAAATTTGTAGTTTTGATTCTCCATAACGTGTGTATTATTTAGTGTTCAAATTCTATGTTAAAAAGAGAATTTCATTATATTAAGATTAACACTTTCTTTTTACTCATTCAAAAAAGCTCTAATCCCCTCCCCTGCTGAAAATGAAGCAGACACAGCTGTTTGTTTAACCTAACATTTTTGATTTGTTGCTGCCTAGTTTTTTAATATAGCAACTTATTAGCTATGCTTATGTTATATCTGATATCCTCCAAAAATTCTCTGTGCAATGTTTCCTCATAATGAATAGCAGGGTAAAAATTCACTATGTCACAATACTCACAGTCTAACCAGAACCATCAACAACAACAAAAAAAGTCAGAATCCCAGCAAAATGTCATCTATTCAGTTTTTTCTCTTTACTTCATATGGAGGAAAGAATTAAAACAAAAAACAAAATTATTTCAGAGAACTCGAACATATATAAATGTTACTAAATAAACATAAGCTAAATGGGTTATTACCTGTCTAGAGAAAGTGTTACTGTCTCATTCATTTCCGGTGTGTCATCAGCTTTGACTGTAATGTTGATTGTTGTATCACTTTGCCCAGATAAAAACACAACAGAGCCATTAAAGGGACCTATATCATCCAGGGTCACTGCTTTTGAATTAAAGCCAGAGGGCTTCAAACTCCAATAGACAGTAGCCTGGCCATCAGTTCCATCCCGATGTAAGGGAATGTATACCTTATTTTTTAAAAAAAAGGAACAATTTCTTCTGAAATATATGCTAACAAATTATGTAAGCTTTTCAGTTAGTGCATGGCCATGTTATTATATGAATATATATACTCTGCATAGAGAGGCCAACTATTAAATAACAATAAAATATAACTGAAAATATCTTCTTTTTATAAAGCATAAAAATAATTTTAGATATAACTTTTTATTAGTTTTTGCTAATCACATTTATCTGCAAAACTGTTCCCACTTAAAAATATCCCTAACCTGTATTTTGTCTTAATAAAAGGATATTTTAAAAGCCAAAGAGCAGTGAAAAAACCACAGAACATATTGGTTAAATACAAAATTTTCATCAGAGTTTCTCCCCCCAAAAAAAGAATTAATGTAATATCACAATATAAACTGAAAGATAAAGTTTTGTAATTAAAATAGAAAATTATGAAAAATTCATCTTAAAGTTATGGAGGCAAAAATAAGAAAATAATAATATAAATAAGAATAAGAAATGTTTCTAGCCAATATGATACATGCAATAGAAATAAACTGAGATACTCAAATAGTTCTGGGTGACCTTGGGCAAGTTACTTAACCTCTCTGACCTCAATTTCCTAGAGTGAAATGAAGCTAGGACTTACCCATTTTGCAAGTCTGTGGAGAGGATTAGAATGTCTCTCCATTAAATGAGCTAAATAAATGGCAGCTTTGTAATAATTCTGAAACAAATTATTTTTGGTAGTTTTACTTAAGTACAGTACATTTCAAATATAGAAAATAGAAGGATCATTATAGATAATGATAAAGTTTTTTTTCAAATAAAGAATATAAATGAAAACTTAATGGTAGATACACTATTCTTTATAAGCCCCTAAGAAACTACCTTCTTTGTTCTTTGCTTTTTAACACAACCCATTTTGAAAAATGGAAGATATTTTCCTCACTAACCATTCTGCTAATCTGACTATCAATGGTCCAGGCTGGAGACTAGTAAACAAGACAAGATACTTAAGAAAGACAAAAAAAAATTAAGAGTCACCCTGAGGGAGTGGGTGTGGCCAGGGCTATGGATGGGACAAAGAGAAAGAGAACTGAGGGAAATTTCCATACTTTCTGTTTCCCAGAGGGGAAGAATGCAGGTTTACAGAGCCCAAAATTTTCCCTCAAAACTAATTTCCCTCAAAGGAAAAATATGAAATGGTAAATTGACAGCAGATAATGAATAAAAGAAATCCACTCTCTAAATGTTTTTAGTTTTTAAGTTTTTAGAAGAAAACAGTATATTAATAAAAAATACAAAAATCAGAACCATCTTGAACAATGAGATACTCTGCCAATTTCCAGAATCAAATATACAAGCAAAGGAAGTCATGGATACCATATTCCGACATAAGACTTTGATAACAAAAACACTTCTCCTCTTTTCTGAGCTGAACCCAAACCCACTTTAAATTCAATCTAAGTTAGGAGAGTCTTAGAGAAGGTTTCAGGGATAGACGGTGACTCAGATAATGGTAAAGCTGAAAGAGTCATCCCTAGATAAATGGCAGGAAAATTCAATCAGGGTACGGTACACATAGGGGTGGTATGTTTATGAGTGTGCTTCTGTGTGTGCGTGTGTGTGTGTGTGTCCACAAAAATTTACCCATATATAAAAAATGTCTCAGATCTGGCATTCCACAACTTTCCCACCACCAAGTGGAATGGTGATCCAAGTGGATCCCTTCTGCCGCCAAGCACAGAACCCACGGCAGCCACCCTAGTCCTGCCCAAAGCAAGCATGAGTAATACTAATAAATACAATAGGTCAGGGATACCTGCAATACATGTGACTTGGTCAATAAAAAAAGAAAAATTATGTTTAGCTATCACTCTGGCAAATGTCATAGCACTATCTAAAAACATCTACATCAAAACACCCAATTCTGGCCATGAACAATTAATTCTAATTTTATTCTAACAAATATGGCAAAAGATGATGAAAAATCACATATTCATTAGTTTCTTATATCAAATGACACATTGAAGACTTGCTGTAAATGGTGAAGCTTTTCAAGATCTGTTAAGTCTGTATGTTAACTCTACAAAAAAGGAAAACTGTCTATGCCTTATCTCAGACTCATTAGGGCTCATCAATAAGAAAAAGCTTACTTACCACTTCAGCAGCAGAATCTTCTGGTTCGTGTAAAATGATTGGAAGATTGCTAAGGAAGCCAATTTCTCCATTTGCAATGTCTGGAGTAACTACTAAAGAAATATTTTGGATTTTCCCAAATCTAGGACTTACAGGTGGGATTGGGGGAATTATGTTCACCAACTCTACAGTTTCCAACTATAATAAACAAACACAAAAAAATTAAAAGAAGAGAAAATTTTAATTAAAAAAAACTTAATAGCATGACAACAAAATAAATAAGTAAAGATCACAAACTTGGCAACTTCATCTCCTCTTTCAGTCACCATCCTACTTCAATCTCCTACAGTGGCTTCTTGAGGTTTTTGTTTTTTCTCTTGTTATTATTCCCCAGCATTCTTTCTAAGCCCTTTATCTTAAATATCATACCCTCTCCCTAATAATACCTCAGTCTCTCCTGTAAATTCCAAATCTTTCTAACAACTGTCCCTGGACATTACATAAATGTCACACAAACACCTTACAGTTAGAATATCCAAAACAGAAATCACTACCTCCATGATCCCTCACGACTAACATCACCACCACTACCAACTGCTTTTCCTCCTTAACACCTGTACCCAACTATCTTGACCCTAAAGGCAAACTGAGAGTTGCCCTAGGTCTCATTTTTCTCTTCTAGTGACCCACACTTCCAATCAATCACCCCCTCCCCTTCTATGCCAGAGAAAACTCACTATCTGAAGATCGTTCAAAACTCCAAATGTAACCTAACATGTCTCACTGTTTAAAGAAGAACAGTGCATGTATATCACACAGTATCCCCACGCCTAATGAACATGACCACTAGAGTAACTTCCACAGTATTCTCATCCCTTCATCATCTCGCAAGTCCAAAATGTGCCCACTCTTAAAGACCAGCTAAATCTCCCCCTTTCGTGAAGATTTCCTAGTATCTGCAGCCCCTTCTATCCTCGTTCTGAACTTCTACAACTGCCCTCCCTAAACTTAGAACTTTATTATAAATTTCACATGTTGCTTGCTTATCGTTTTGCAAATTCCAGATTTTTACTTCCTAACATAGCCCTTGTGAGTCTGTGTTCTCTTCCTCAGCATTTCACCAGGCCATGACACAGACCCAAAACTGCAGCTGAAACACAGTAAATGCTTGTCAACTCATCCCTCTAACACAAAACGAGCTCTATAGGAATCCTGGTATATTACAAACCTTCAACATCTTAATATTCTAACTTTCCAAAATTCACCTGATCAAGCCATACTGTGTTCACTTGAGGAGTACAGGAATAAATAATCATTACAGGACTGCAAAAACAATAAAGATTTTAAGCTGAAAAGCAATTCTGAACGTAGTAACACATTATGGATTTCCCACTCTTTGGAGCCCTCTGATAGGCTTTGTAATGTGGAAACAAAGCCAATAAGTAACTACAAGAAGAGACTTGTGATTTAAATTGATTTTCCACAAACAGACAGGAGTTGTTCTGATCCCACACACAATGTCACCTTTTATGATAAATGATATATATTTTAAAGACAAAAGCAAATGCCCTTTCAAAATGTCACACATTTTGCTTTATGAATTGATAAAGAAGATGTGGTATATATATATATTTAATGGACTACTATGCAGTTATCAAAAAACCCAAAATCTTGCCATTTGCAACAACATGGATGGAACTAGAGGGTATTATGCTAAGCAAAATAAGTCAATCAGAGAAAGACAACTATCGTATGATCTCTCTGATAAGAGGAATTTGAGAGGCAGGGCGGAGGGTCATGGGGGAAAGGGAGGGGAAAATGAAACAAGATGGGACTGGGGAGGGAGACAAACCATAAAAGACTCTTAAGTTTCAGGAAACAAACTGAGGGCTGCTGGAGGGAAGGAGCGTGGGAGGGACAGTATGGTGACTGGGTGATGGACATTGGGGAGGGTATGTGCTATGATGAGTGCTATGAATTGTGTAAGAGGGATGAATTACAGACCTGTACCCCTGAAACAAATAATACATTAAATGTTAATTAAAAAAAAAAAAATCACCTACAGGAGGGGTGCCTGGGTGGCTCAGTTGCTTAAGAGTCTGACTCCTGATTTCATTTCAAGTCATGATCTCAGGTTTGTGAGGTTGAGACCTGTGTCAGGCTCTGTGCTGGATATGGAACCTGCCTAAGATTCTCTCTGTCTCACTCCCTTTCCCTTCCCTCCCTTTCTAAAAATATGTAAATATTTTTAGTATTTTTTTTAAATCTAAAAGTCACATACAGGAGAAAGATACAAAAAAAAATTTGAGTCATTTGAGTAGGAGAAAAAAATTAGACTGACACATTTTGTCAAACATGGTATGTAGTAAAATAAAAAGTGTAATTCTTTAGTATACTGCATTTACTTTATAAGATAAGTAAAATGTAAAGATAAATAGTAAAAACCACATATCTGTCGTTCTTTCTAAAGAAAAGAAATAGGTATACATGTAAATTTCTACTTATCTTTAAAATATTACAAAGAATAAATAAAATGTACATATTATATGTATAGATAATATATATGTTTAATTTATATCTATACTTAATGCATATATAAAATGTATTTAAATATAAGGTATACATTGTTTGGAGGCAAAGAGATTTCTAAAATACTTGGTCATGCGTGAGTAAGCATGTGTCTGTGAATGAACACTCTCATTCCCATACATTCACCAAGAGCTAAACTGATAATACTATTCAAAACAGCAGGGTATTTTCTAAATAAGAAACTTTCTAAAAAGAAAGGAGGAGAATAAGTAAGTCATATCTCACATTTATCAAAAAAATTAATTCTAATACAGGATTTTTGAAAAATACAAAGAAGATACAGAATGCTATGAAATGAACTGATCAAAAGGAAAATGCTAATTTTCCATGGCTTATTTCCTAGTCCCTAAGCCTTTTTGTCTGGGTTCCTTAAGCATCTGCTAAATCAAACTGCCCCATTCATAGAGTCGTTCTTTGCTTTCAGACAGTTTGCAACTGGGACAGCACATTAGCAAACCCCAAGTCTGCCAAAAGTTGTATCTCAGACTAATGTATTTAGCCGAGAGGGTAAGGGAAGAACGAGGAGCTCATGTCTCAGATTCTCTTTTCTTCAGTTTCATTCAACTTTCCATGCAGAATCTGATGCCTCCTATTCTTGAGCTGCTCATCCATTATGTACTATACAAACTACATAACATTCTAATTTCAACCAGCCTTCCAGAACCTACAGCTGTTTTGAACCTCAAGGAATTGTGTTGGTGACTAATAGTGTCTTTTTTTTTTTTTTTTTTTTTTTTTTTTTTTTTGCTTAACTGTTAAATTAACTGTCTGCACTCTAAGACCTTTTGTTTTTGTAACTGAATACAGAGAGCTAAAAAGAAATGGGTCTGGAATTAGTGGTGCAAACAGATTTCTAAACCGGCATCACCAAAATTCAGACACTACATACTTCTTTAAGTTTTCCCTGACTTTTCAAGTAGCATCAAGAATAAATTCTGCCATGCTCATATACAGTGCTGAAAATAGCTCGGATAATATCTGATCCATAGATGGTCCTCAATAAACTTTTGTTGACAAAGAGATTCTCTGCAGCTACTTGGATAGATGTACTAGATATTTTCAAAAGAGTAAAAACTTGATAGAAAGGTTACTAATATTGGCACAGATATAGGGGGTCTGTATGCACAGTAAAAACGGGTCTTGAGGCAGCATGAGAAAAGAAATCACAGAGCCAAAATGGGAACAGAAAAATTCTCCAAAACTCAAAATCAACAATTAAACTCATCTCATATCACTGCAATAACTACAAGAATGCCAGGATGCCTAGGCCTCCATGAAACTAAAAGCAACTGTGTAAAATCTTTGCTTTATTTCACTTGGGTTCATAATTTGGTTCTCATGTCACTTGTGCCTATGCAAGACTGGAGACACACAGAAGGGAGAACTGAAAACTGATATACCTTAAACATATGTTATGAATTTAAATATTTGTGCTCCCCCAGAATTCACACATCCCCTGGGTAATGGCACAAGGAGATAACTGGGTCATGAGGCCAGACCCCCATGATGCAAATGATGCCCTTATATGAAGAGACGCCAAAGAGCTTGTTTCCTGTCTCTCTCCACTATGGGAGGACACAGCAATAAGACATCAGTCTGCAAACCAGGAAGAGAGCTCTCAAGAGAGCTCTCACCAGACACTCCTCATGCCAGCACCCCGATCTCGGACTTACCAGCCTCCCGCACTGTGAGAAATAAAGGTCTGTTGTGCAAGTCACCAGCCTATGGTATTCTTTTTAGCAACCTGAACTAAGACAATATACATCAATGACAGTGCTCTGAATACAGAGGACAAGGACAGCAGAAAAGGCAAAGCACAGCGTTGATGCCAAAAATAAAAACAAAAACTCCATTAAATTCTGAAATTCCTCATAACAAGTTATTTTCTCCCAGGGATTCTTGAAAACTGCTAAGTTTGGGAAATGCTGCCCTCAATGCAAACTGGTGAAATTAGTTATGTACTTTCATGTATTATTAGGCCTTATCTTAAAACATTATGACCTCTTTTTTATAAGGCCAAATGTATACCTTTTTAAAAAAATTTCTAAATATATTTTCACATGTGTTCTGATAGCAGCATTCTAGTCCCTTTAATTTCTTGCTCAACATGGCCAGGGCCACGGACTCCACCACATGCTCAACTCCACTTCACAGATGTGGATGCCCCATCTGGCCACTCATGTCACAAAAGCATCCCACAAGCCACAGGGGAAGCAGACACCACTGTGTTCAAGGCCATGTTCTCTTCACCCATCACTCCAAGAGAAATTCAGGGGTCCTCCAAGATGGGTTATCCTTGTAGACAGAAGTATGCATCACTTCATACCTTCCCCATTTTGAGGGAACACAAATTACCAATAAAAAAATAACAAAAGATGAAGAGGGGGACTGCATAGCTCAGTCATTAAGCATCTGCCTTCGGCTCAGGTCATGATCCCAGGATCCTGGGACTGAGCCTCGCATCGAGTTCCCTGCTCAACGGGAAAGCTGTTTCTCCCTCTCCTACTCCCCCTGGCTTGTATTCCCTCTCTCACAGACTCTCGGTCAAATAAATAAATAAAGTCTTTTAAAAAAAACCAAACTAACAAACAAAAAAAGATGAAGAACAGAATCTCCTAACATTAAGTGGCATAACCTTTGGAAACAATGGCAAAATGTCTTCTTGTGGGTACACATGTTACATATCTCCATAATAGGTCACCTTCTAGACTCCTCTACTTGGAGTCCTCAAAAAATATACAAATGGTACAAGCATGAGCAATGTCCCAGGTGAAAACATACCAAAAAAGACAAGAGTTTTCAGAATGAAAGGGCCTACCCCATCAAGCACCAAGCAAAGTAGGAAACAGTTCTGTGGAATTCAAAACACTAAGAAGATTAATAAAAAAAAAAAAAAAAAAGCTCTCAGGGTTAACAAGCAAGTTACCTAAAAAAGTAAATAATGTCTTTCCCCTAAAATTTCTCATCAGCAACTGTGCTATAGAACAATACCCTCCAAATTCTGAAGAAAAAATGTATTTACTTTTATTTTTAGGGGGGGGGGGGGGGGAGAGAGAGAAGGAGAGAGAGAATCTCAAGCAGGCTCCACACCCAGTGCACAGTCCAACGCAGAGCTCAATCCCACAATCCTGAGATCACGGCCTAGGCCAAAATTGAGAGTCAGACGCTTAACCAACTGAACCATCCAGGCACCCTGAAAAAATCATTTTAATCTAAAAATTTCTACCAAGCCAAACTATCAATGTGAGTTTGAAGTTTTGTTTTTAGCTTTTCAAAGACTCAAAAAGTTTACTTTACATCTTCCTTTTCTGCACATGTATTTGAGGAAGACATTACAACAAAAACCACACACAATCCAAGAAAGAAAAAGCAAGAGATAAGAAAATTCGGGAGCTCAGTAGAAACCATTCCAAGTAGCAGGTGTGAAGCAAGCATAGAAAGCAGTTAGTACGGCTAACTCACCATCCAACATGTATAAGAAAACTGGAAGCTAGAATGTGGTGAGGATGGCATATAGAAAGGGAGCAGTCAGAAACACTACAGAAAGCAGTAAAAACCATAAAACAAAGTCTAGGCAAAAATATGAGACCAATTTAAATGTGCAGGATTCGAAAAATTAATTGAATATGAGACTTCATTTGCTACATATTTCGGTTAGTGAAATATGTGGAGATAAAGATTATAAACTCTTTATCAACCCATTCACACTACTTGAATTTCTATTAAATTTATTTACATAACCAAAATTTGATATGCATCCTTTATTGCTTTCTAATTTTCAGAATCAACCAATAACAAACGCATGGAAAACAAAACCACACTATCATAAGTACAGATTCTTTTAAATTTTGGCAATAAAAATAATGTTTTGGTTAATAAAAGGTAAGAGATAAGAAAGACAAAGTGGAAGAATATGTTATAGGGCCCTAACTTCTTTTTATTTTTTTAAAAGATTTTATTTATTTATTTGACAGAGATCACAATGCGGAGCTTGATCCCAGAACCCTGGAATCATGACCTGAGCTGAAGGCAGAGGCTTTGACGCACTGAGCCACCCAGGCACTCCCCTAACTTCTTTTTATTAAGTAGATGAGAATCCAGAGATTCTATCTATAGTTAATAGACAAACAGATTTTTTTAGTATGTTATTTTAAAAATCTACACAATTTTTCTCATATTGCTTTATTTCTGAAATGCCTCCCCTGCAGTATCCATCATGAAAAACAGTATTTATCCTATAAATCCCATTCCTATATTTTCCTAAATCAACTCAAAAGAATGGTGGATCTCTTTCTCCTTCTCTCTCTCAATCTCTCCCCTACCTGCCCTCCTCCATTAACAATCTGTGTTACTCCATTTTGTCATCTGTTATTTTCTGACCTGCATTTCAAGTCAGTATACTTTTATTAAAGTATTAACTTTAGTAGGAACCTTGTTTTCTTCATCCTTATATGGCTTAGGAGCAGACACTTTCTCTCCTTGGATGCCCTCAACAAATTGTAGTAACTAATGGTAGCATCCAAACCATCAATGTGGCAAGATAAGGGTAGTTAACTCTCTCACACAGACAAATACATTTGCAGTTGAATCAAAGTTGAAATTGTTCTAATTACAGTACCTTTACTAGAAAGTGGGCCCCATTCTGAAGGAATGCATCATTTCTTATTGGTAGTTTTGTGGTGACTTGGATTTTTTGTTCTGGAAAAATGAGGTTATTTCTCCTGGACATATTTAAGATGCCATCTTTTGCTCGCAAAGGGTCCACAGCTCCAGCAGGAATATAAAGGGCAGAATAAAGCATCTTTACATCTCCTTTAGTTCCTCCTCCTCTTCTAAAACTCAGGAATAAATATCGTTCACCTGGGCTGCTTTCAATCTTCTGGTTTTCCATAGGAAAAAATGTTATTAGGCCATAAACATCATCACTATCCTGAATGTAGAACAAAAGCTGCAGATAAGGAAATAAAATATTAATGTATTAATGTGTAGAATTCTCACATCTGAGAAGACCAAACTATTGATTTTCTAAGCTATTCTGATTTTTAATAGTTATTTACACATCATGTCTAAAGATGATCACTTTTTACATGTAATAAATTAAAAGATGAATCAAAAACCAATCTGGCAACTTTCCTAATTTATTGTTTGTGGAATTTCTTAGAAGAGTACATTTTTCATTTACGGAAAAGACCATCTTGAGTAATGGAAACATACATCATTTCTAAAAACAAGTGTTCTTCCTGTTGCACCCACCTAGACATAAAAGTAATACATGTGATCAAATTATTTGGCTCTTCAGTAACACAGAAACATTCACACAAGTAAAGCAGAACAACTGATCTACCTCTGCTGGTTCGCTCACTTCTGCACCTCCTCGTACTGTATGAGGCAGAATCCGAAGTAGATAAGCTTCTGCTTCTTCTGGAAGATCATCATTAACAATAGTAAGAGGAATTGATGCCAACATCTGCCCTTGTGCAAAATGGAGAACTCCGGAACTTGGTCTGATATCTGCTGTTACTGGTGAGGGATCACTGCTATTCCGTGTCAGTTCCCAGTTCACAGAAATATTCCCATGGGTGCCACCATTTCTAACCACTGTAATTTCTTCAAATCTAGAATTTTATAATAAATACATATGGTCACATATTATACTTGTTTCCCTTAGCGGGGCTTTTTCTTTTTCTTTTTAAGATTTCATTTATTTATTTGACAGAGAGAGAGATCACAAGTAGGCAGAGAGGCAGAGAAAGAGGGGGAAGCAGGCTCAGCAGATGGGGGGGCTCGATCCCAGGACCCTGAGATCATGATCTGAGTTGAAGAAAAAGGCTTAACACACTGTGCCGCCCAGGTGTCCCCCCTTAGCTAGGCTTTTTTCAACGTCAAACTGGCCATCAGATTTTGGTAAAAGCAGAATCCATATCATAGAGAACGAATGGCTGTTTTTAATATGAAGGGGTAGATACCTAAATGTGTCCTGGGAACCTACTGCAGTATGAATTCACTTGCATTTTTATTTATTTATTTATTTATTTATTTTTAAAGATTTTATTTATTTATTTGACAGAGATCATAGGTAGGCAGAGAGGCAGGCAGAGGCAGAGAGAGGCAGGCACCCCACTGAGAAAGGAGCCCGATGAGGGACTCTATCCCAGGGACCTGGGATCATGACCTGAGCCGAAGACAGCTGCTTAACCAACTGAACCACCCAGGCATCCCTCACTTGCATATTTAAATCACTCTGAAAATAAGAGAGAAAACAGCAAAACCACGGTGGAAGAAGTGACACAGTTCGACACTATGTCCAATGGCACAAGTACTGAATCACGGAATAATATATTAAAATAATCGTAGTAACAGGTTTAAAATAAGCCATACCTTGATGTTGTATCTTCATCAATTACAACTGTCCTTTCAAACAAGATACTGTTGAATGACAGGACTCCATAAGGTTTGTCATTTGGCTTAATGGTGATTTGCACAATAGAAGGGGGTAATAGCACAGCATCTCCCTGCAAGGTATCTTTTAGTAATACAACATGAAATGATTCTGCAATCTCTGGAATGGTGTCATCAACTATCTGAAATTTCAGGTGTGATTCATGAGTAAAAGGTGGAAAAAAAATAGTTGGCATTGGCTGAAGATCAATGAAGTCTAAATTTTCCTGGGCATGTGCTGTTGAATTCCCAGTTATAATAACGTAACTGATTGAAACCTCATATTCATCAGATCCAATCAGATGCCCATTGTCATCTTTTCCACGAACCACTGGAATTAGGAGTATGTGGTCTTCCTCAGGGACCAAATAAATATTCTGAACGAATCTCACGGGACTATCATTTTTCTTAATGATTATTTCAACTGAGCTCCTAGAGGTGTTGATCTCAGCTCCTCCTTCTACACTTTTCAGTTGAATCAAAAATATTTCATCATTTTCTGGTACCTGTCAATAAATATAAACAACAGCAAAAATATCAATAGCCAAAACATCTGCAAAGAAACCAGAGTATACAAAGTTGCTATGCTTCAGTACAAAGAAACAAAAACATGTTAACTGAAGGGAGTAGAAAAGCTTGTTTAAAATCTACATATTAATATATCTTCCAAAGTTACATAACATAATATATTTTAGACAGGGAAGGAAAAGTTTATAAAGCAATAGCATGGACAGGTATGAAAATATAGGTATAATGTCTTCCAACCTTGATCAATCTTTAACAGTAATGATTTGACAGTAAGACTAGGAATAAAATTTTACTAGTTTTATCAAACTGGTAGAGTCAGAAGTAGCATGATAGTAATCTAATAATAATATGTAAGAATATCTAAGAATCTGGGATAACATTATAGACATATAATATCTAAGAATATGGAAAACTTTAAACATCACATGCAAATAGTTTTCAACATGTGAATTATTCTTGCTTTTCTCTAAATGATTTCCAATTCAAGAAGTAAACATATACCAATCATACGATTTCCAAAATACACATCATGCCTCTGGAGAACAAGCTATAAGAGTCACTCTCAGGGAAATGTTGACCTTGTTAGAGTGAAACTTTTTTTTTTTTTTTTTGGCAGCTGCACAGAAATCCTAGGGATAATCTTCACTATGCTGTTTAGATAAATTCTGTTTTATGAATAAAAGGGAAGAAAGAAATCTTTTTACTTCCATCAACAGCAATACAAAAGGTAAGGCTAGTTATCTAAAAAAAAAATGCTGTGATTTGATTGGTGATCTTTTTACTGCCCAATTTTACTGAGGAATAATTGACAAATATAACTAACATATTTTAAATGTATACATGATAGTTTGATACACATATACATTTTGGAATAACTGCAGAGATCCAGAGAATTAACACAATCATCACCTCACACAGTGATTCTTTTTGTGTGAGTGACTGAACACTTATGCTCTACTCTCAGCAACTTTCAAGTATACAGTACTGTATTATTAACAGCGGGCACCATGATGTACATTAGATGCTCAGAGGGTGATCTTTTAAGTTTCTAAGTAAAATGAATAATTAATCATTGCCCCAAATTATAACCTTTTCAAGGATCTAAAAACAAAAGGTTTTTACTAGCTTAAAGAACCAGAAGAACTAGAGTCATCAATGCTACCTATTATTTCATTTTTTTCAAGAGAAACAATTTCTTTTTTTTTTTAAAGATTTTATTTATTTATTCGACAGACAGAGATCACAGGTAGGCAGAGAGGCAGGCAGAGAAAGAGGAAGGGAAGCAGGCTCCCTGCTGAGCAGAGAGCCAGATGCGGGGCTCAATCCCAGAACCCTGAGATCATGACCTGAGCCAAAGGCAGAGGCTTTAACCCACTGAGCCACCCAGGCGCCCCCAAGAGAAACAATTTCTAATGTCTTCTAAATCATTTTTCTTCTCTTGAGTTTTTTTGTGATGTGATTTCATGATTTTTTTTTTTTTTTGTAGCAAGGTAAGGGATAAAATTCCCAGCTATTTCATTCTCTGTTTCTGACAATATTAAGATTGTTTTATTAAAAGTTACATTTTCTCTTATTTAGCTCACAAGAGATATCCTTGCACATTATTGTTCAAATCCCTTCCCTTCTTAGTTGAGTTAGCTGTGTCACATATCTCAATCCTTGGTAACTTCAATATGAAATGTAAAAATTAAAACTAAAGTCTTCCCATGAATGTGAACATTTAAAATATCCAAACAAAAGAATATCAATTACAGTAGAATCTTCTTTGTTTCCATAGTAAAATACTTATGCTGTGTAGGTAGTACTGTAACTGTTCAAAACTAAAATCACCAACAAAAATCAATCACCAGGGTTTACAAAATGCTTAAGTTTTTGTAATACATGTGGTTGCCGGTTATATTCAGGTTTATCAGCTTTTAGATATACAATTTTATGTGAGATAAATTAGGTAAATATTAATCAGATATACTCCAAAATGGCTTTTGTATCTAAAGTATACACTAACTAGTTAGTACAATACACTAACCCTACATAGGACTATGTTCTTGAGTAATTTCAAATAGTGAACACAGTTTAATGCTTGACATAATGTACTCCAACATGTCTTTACTACAGGCAGAGTCCCTGTCCCATTGAAGCATTTAACAGTAGTATCTCACCTCATCATCGAGTACTGTCAAATTATAAACGACTATAGCTCTGCCAGGGGGAAAGGTGATATTTCCTTTAACTGGGCTCAAATCTTCCTCAGGTGAATTTGGGCCACCCTCTACCTGCAAAGAAACACACAGTGTCATTGATAAACACAAAATATTTCACAAGAGTAAGAAAGCATTACTATGATTCAGACCGACAAAAATCAAAAATCCACTTAAAAATGTTTTGAGAGAAGAATTATAGAAAACAGTACATAAGTCTGCCCTTCTAATTAATAGTCCAGGAGTATAATACAGTTATAGATGTTGACTACAATCACATTAAACTACATGGTTTCTAAGCACTTTTTCTTTTTTTCTCAGGCATTAAAGTAAATCTGAGAAAAAAAAAAAACATAGATTTTCTTGACAGGTACGTATTCAAAATTGTTAAATTCTCTTAAGTAACAGAATCAAATGGCAGTACCAGCACTGACTGTATAACGTTGAGCAAGATATTAAATAACCCCAAGGGATACCTGGGTGGTTTAGTCACTTAAGCTTCTGCCTTTGGCTCAGGTCATGATCTCAGGATCCTGGGATTCAGTCCTGCACTGGGCTCCTTGCTCAGTGAGGAATCTGCTTCTCCCTCACCCTCAGCCTGCCACTGTCACCACCCCCTATCCCCGACCTGTGTGCGGGCATGTGCGCTCTCTCTCTCTCATCTTTAAAATAGGCATAATACTATCCACTTCACAGGCTAGATGTGAAGACGTAATAAGACCATTCTTTTTGAAAAGTGCTTATTAAGTACTCTGTGCCTGATCTCTGTTACATGCTAAGGATATAGCAGTGAATAGGCAAACTCCCTACCCGAAAGAACCTACATTTAATGAAAGGAAAAAATGATAAATAAAGGTATATTTTTCAGACGATGGTAAGTATTATGGAGAAGAAATTAAGAAGGGCACAAGGGAGACAAAGTTCTGGGAAGAGATGTGGTTCTTATATGTAGTGAGAATCAATGTAAGGCACTTAGAACAGTAAATGGCAACATTAAGTGCTCAGCAAATACTAGTTGTAATTATTTCAACAAAACAAAGGCTCAAGACTCAAGAAAGTAACTTCAGACATCCAGAAAGCAACGTTCAAAATTTGCAATTTTGCCTTATCCTTTCTACAACCAATTCTTTTCCCAATTTTTCCCACATTTGTTATTAGATACATTTTCAAAAATGTACTATCTACAACTACTGCATATTAAATTAGTGCTACTATGTTGTTCACACATTATTCTCTTATGGCATTTTATTTTTTGATGTAATTAACATAACCATCATATATTGCAGGTCTCCGTGAGCACAAGAAGAACTCTACTATGTTTCAGAATTAGGTTATATAAATCCAACTATCCATTTTATTGATATTGCTATTAATAGTTAAAATAGAAACTGGTAAGATATAAATTAATGCTGTAATATTTGAAAACAGCATAAGAACATGTTCTAGATATTATAAGGCACAAAAATTAGTTGAAGATTTGAATATGTATCTCATAAAATAGCAATATGGTGACGCATTGGTGTGCCTGTGGTCAGTAAGCAATCGAATGGAATGGTGACAGGTAGCACCCTAAGAAACCTGTCTCACCCTTAGCCTATCTGAGTCAAGTCAAATGCTGTAACACCTATGGACCACCATGGTGGAGTCTGACTGCAACATCCATCCTATCTGAGTCAAGTCAAATGCTGTAACACCTATGGACCACCATGGTGGAGTCTGACTGCAACATCCATTAAAAATATTTTTTTTAATGGGGAAAACGTAAAATGGGGGAAGACTAAACATCAAATAATCAAATAATTTTACATAAGCCTAAGTAACCCATGGGTATTTTTAAAATTTACATCCTTGAAAAGGTTTATCATAAAGGTTTAATGAATTTTTTAGAATTAACATTGTTATTATTTTGTGGTTTATTATTACCAACTAGTATATAAAATGATACATTGTGTTTCATGGTAGCATAGTACATGCAAGCAACAACAACAAAAATCTTTTATTAACTATGAAATCTATCAGATAATAAAAGTATTTACTATTATTTCAGTTTGTTAAGGGTCATGCTTATTATAGAAAGGACCTTGACTTATAACTTAATTATATGTATATATATATATATAACATATATATATAATAACTTAATTTATAAGTTAAAAGTTACAGCCACCTGATGTGAACTCTGATGTTTAAAGTGATTTCAGACTAAACTTACCTCAAAAGTCACAGTAACCATTCCATAAGTTCCTTTTTCTCTGATGAGAGTAAGAGGCACAGATTCATTTCTGCCCCTGGGCTCACTCACTGTGATTGAAAAAGGCTAGTGGAAACAGCAAAGACAGGCACTTATATCAGCCAGAGGTAGAGGTGGTACAAACTGTTAACCTTAGAAATACTAAATTTACATAGACAAATTAATCCACATCATACCCTAAGAATGTGATATGCCCTAGCATTAATTAGCTGTAGTTAATAAAAATGCTTGAAAAGTTAAAAATAATAGTGTAAAGGGAACATAAAACCTGGTCAAGCAAAAGATGCAAGTTCTTGTCCTGATTCTACCATCAGCTAGCTATTCTGCTGAAAGATCTTAAAGGTTATTTAGTGAAAGATGAGAAACTCAAATGCTCACAGGGACCCGGGATGTAAAAAAACCAAGCTGCATCTCCCCCTGAGAGTAGCTGATTGTGACCATCCAGGGGCAGCACCACCAACAGGCCTTACTCCTAACCACTATGCCCTTCTCATTGGCCAACCTGCCAGTGAAAAGAAGAGGACTGCTAATGATTTTCAGGACATGACCACTGGGGGAAAGAAGCCAGGGCTTCAAATGTTGAAACACGCTGGCTTGGGTGCCTGAAACCGGGCCTAGAAGAGGAGGAAGCGGGAAGCAGCCAGGTGCATGCTTTCTAGGGCAGTAGTGCCCATCTCTCCTGGTAACCCCAAGCCTCAGTGTCCCCATCCATAAACGGGGATCAGAATATCTGTCCCAAAGACATCAAATATCACCAGTGCTCTCTTCATCATCAACAAAATCATTATCCAGGCCAGGAACTGAAGCCAGCCTATTTAGCAACTACTGTAACCTCAACAGTTTACTTTGTTTCATTTTAACCTTATGGGGCAGGGAGCCCCCTGGCAGCACAGCAACCACAACTGTCAGGGACCTGCCACCAATGCTAGAGACTGGGATTCATTCCCAGAGGTTAAGAGGTACTATGTCAAGAAAAAAGGGGGGTGAGGAGGGAAGGAAGGAGGTAGGGAGGGAGAAAGGAGGGAGGGAGAAAAGAAACCTTTAAACAAGTCAGTATGAGGTCGGGGATGATAAATTGGGAGTGAATATAAAAGAAAGTAAGGAGAAAAATTAAGCAATTAAGAGAGCCTGCTTCATAATTAACTAGTAATTCCCTATCATTTAAATAGAACTGACTGATTAATTAATTTAATTAATTTTGTAAATGACAATATAATGGAGGTCACAAAATGTCTACTATATTGACATTATCCACATCTTTTTTTAATAAAGATACTGCAATTAAAAGATCATATTTATCTATAGCTTGCCTTGTTACAGAGATAATTTAAGGTAAGAAAATGACATACAATGCACCAATTGTAGCAGCAATCTAAATTGGAAAATAAATAAAAAGCTGCGGAGTATCATCATCTTTTAGTAATGATAATTAGTAACATGATTCAAAAAGCCTCAGTATCAGGAAGGTCCTTGTAGTCTAAATCTTAGTGGCAAAATCCAATTGTATCCAAGATAAATTTTGTTTTAAGAGGTGGAAACACAGGCACCTGGGTGGTTCAGCTGTTAAGCATCTGCCCTCAGCTCAGATCATGATCCCAGGGTCCTGGGATGGAGCCCCACATCAGGCTCCCTGCCCAACAGGAAGCCTGCTTCTCCCTCTCTCACTCCCCCTGCTTGCATTCCATCTCTTGCTGTCTCTCTCTCTCTCTGTCAAATAAATAAATAAATAAAATCATTTTTTAAAAAATGGCTGCATCATTTAAAAAAAAAATAAGAGCTGGAAACAATTTCTCTCAAGGGGGAACCTGTCTTGTGTACTTCTTTCTAAAGATAAAACTCTCTGAACAGAGGACACACAAGAATTCAGTGATCAAGAGAAAAGAATGAACTGCTGAGCAAAACTGAGGAGATGATGAGGAGTTTTAACCTTTAAGAAATATGAGTAAGTGGGAAAAAAAATCTCAGGATAGGGACTGACAACAGAATTTTTAAGAACTATCATGTCTTCATTCTATTCAATTCTGAGTTGACGATAGGTTTTTCCAGTACTCTTCCAGTAAATTTTTCTCATCTCCAACCTTCAGAGAAGGAGGACAAACAGTATTTTCTTTCAGTGGCAACTGAGAAAATCAAGCAAAAGGAACTAGATTACAACATCTGCTACAGCCTAAATGTTTGTGCCCCTCCTCCCCCCACCCCAAAGTCATGTTCAAATCCTGGGCAGTGGGGCCTTTAGGAGATGATTAGGTCACAAGGGCAAAGCTATTCTGAATAGGACTAGTGCCCTTATCAGAGAGACCTCCCACAGCTCCTCTGCCCCCTCCTGCCCTTTGAAAGCAGCACACTAAGACATCTAGGAAGCAGGCCTTCACCAGACACGGATCTCAGATGTCCCTGCCTCCAGAACTGGGAGAAATTGTTCCTTTTGTTTTTAAGACACCAGTCTACAGAATTCTGTCACAGCAGACAGAACAGACTAAGACAACATCCAAGTTAGAGACCAGCAAAGGAGGCAACGAATGAGTCAGATGGGAATGATCAGCAGATTAGGACAAGAGATGGCCATGATCCCACAGGCCTCCTCAAGCTGAAGAAATCTTAGGTAGAACAAATGAACAGTCTACAAAATGTGGGACATGAATGAAGTTCAAGAAAATTTTATTTAAATATCAAATGGTAGGATGCTACCAGGTAACATCATGAAAAAATAACAAAAAAAAAATTAATAACTATTATCTAGCAACCACAAGATTAATCAAATTGCAACCATACCATATTAAATGAAATAATTCCAAATGCATTGTCATTTGATAATATTGTCACAGTCACAGTCCTTGGCCATCCAAGTTTGACATTTGCTGAAGGTTTCTAAAATAAAAGCCCAAGAATAAGTTAATAAAATTAAAAATAAAAGGAACAGTGAAACATTCTAATAGTTTCTGTCTTTGCATAATTGTTCAGAATATGAATAAAAATACACTTTTAATGCAGATTAAGAAAATATATTCAAACTAAGTCAACCTGGTAAAGAAGTCCCAAATAAACTTTTTAAAAAACCACTAATCACTGGCTATCAAAATATCAATCACTATAATGATAAGTAATCACTGGCTAGTAATGCCATATTATAATTAATGTCATTACTAATGTAACAGAGAATTAAGTAAGCAGTGTGAAATTCTATTCAAATATGACTTTTTTTCTTATACTACAGAAGGTGCTGAAGCTTAACAGTTATTTTTTTCTGTAAGTCACAGAGCCAGATTAAAGATGAAATATTAAAACATCTTTTCTAATCAATAAGGGAAGAGTTTCCTACAACATTTCTATTGATATTCAACAGCAGCATAAAGGAATATGCAAAAAAGTAATATACAAAAGCAAAAGAGAACTATTTCAAGCATCATTTTCACAAAAATTTTACTCATACTGACCTAATGATTCTAAAAATAATTCGCAATGCCCCTCAGAAAAATTAACTAGAACAGTGTTAGCAGTCATTACCTCAACCTAATAGATCAAGCCATAAAGGACAATTAAACCTTGGGCTATTCAAGCATTTTTCCCAGGGGCAGTCCAAAATAATTCTAAGGCGCAGGGACCTCCCACTTCCACGCCTGCTTTTTGTATCCTTCTCCTTTGAACTTAGAAGTTTAGGTCATTCTTTGTGCATCTGGTAGCGGCGGAGGGATAAAAGAGAAAAGGGCCAAATGGAAGACCGGTTTTCTTGAGCATCTGTCATGGCAATTCCTAAATAAGCTGAATGGATCCAAAAACTAACTGTAGAATCTTCTAAACAAGATTGTCTGAGGAATAATAACCACAATAATAAGATTGTCTGTGAAACTGCCGAAAAGGTTGTCAGTTCTGAGTTCTATGAAAACCACCTCCAGTCTCTAGATGGGCTTTACCTCTACAGAAACAGATTTTCATGCGCTGTAAGGTTTCTCTGAGTTTAAGGGGCAAAAGGACTTACCTGTAATGTTAAGTGAAAAATAAAAGTTTCATCAGGCTCTGGTAAGTCATCATCGCATACTGCTATGTATACTGTCCGATTTGTTTCTCCAACAGGTATAAATGCTGCAGCATATGTGTCAAAAAAGTCACCGGTGTCATCTCCATACAGCTATCAATTGCAAAATATAGGTATTTCTTACAACAGTGTTAGGATAGGCATAACTGATGCTAACTGGAGTAATCAACAGAAAAAAACAGGAATCATCAACTCAAGCTGATGTTTATAGACAGGATATACCAAAAACAAAACAAATATTTAACAACTGACAAAAATCACTGTCAAAAAAAATTATTAAAAATGAGTCTAAGCATGGGGCGCCTGGGTGGCTCAGTGGGTTAAAGCCTCTGCCTTCAGCTCAGGTCATGATCCCAGGGTCCTGGAATCAAGCCCCACATCGGGCTCTCTGCTCAGTGGGGAGACTGCTTCCCTTCCTCTCTCTCTGCCTGCCTCTCTGCCTACTTGTCATCTCTGTCAAATGAATAAATAAAATCTTTTAAAAAAAGTAATAAAATAAAAAAAATGAGTCAAAGCAAAAACATTTGCTTATACTCTGGAATGTAAAGGAATCATTACACAGAAAAGTAATAATTATATATGAAAGTAAGGATGTGAATATTTTTTCTATACCTCTTTATTGACGTGAAGTGGATTACAGCAAACTTGACAAGAAAACAAACTGTAGCTACAACAAGAAATAAATAGGAAATAAAAAGGAATAGGAAATAAAGCAGGAACTAGCCTGCCAAATTGTATCAGGAAAATCAGTAATTTTTACCTTTTTGGTTTCAAAGAAATGCTTTTTTCCAAAACTCTCAACTGAAGTTTTATTTAAATTCTCCCCCACAACTCCAATAAAGACCTAATTCCTTTAGTCATCATAAACTTTTCCTTAACTTTTTAAGACTTCATTCTGTAACAGCAACACTGCTAATAAGATTTTCAAGAAAGCAGTAATTATGAAATTATAAATGAGCAACTTCTGGTGCAAAGCTATATGAGTTTTCTTTTGCCAAAGAACTCAAAAATGAACAACTTAGCTACTGGAAAAAATACTATGATTTAGTACAAACATGTATAGGAAAATTATAGTCAATTTCTAGTTTTCTTTTATAAAAATAAAGTTTAAATACTTGAGATTAACTTGTTGAGGGTATTGAAAAACTTGTGCTCCTTATAACATAAAAAGTGGCACAGCCTTTTAGAAAGCATTATCAAGAGCCATTGAAACAAAGAGAAAAACACAGCAATCCAGTCCAAAAAATCACTTAACAACCCAAAATGTGTAAAAATTTATACATATGTAAACATTTTCATCAAAGCAGCATTTATAGCAGCAAAAATTGGAAGGAACTTCATTGAAAAACAGGTGAAAAATGATTGAGAAATGATGATGCCACCATCGAGAGAAGCTGCGAAAATGAAAGGGCAATCCCAAAGCATCCCTATGATACAATCAAAATTATGCATAAAAGATGATCAAGTATAATGTATACTCAAGTCCAAATCAATTCAGTAAATATATTCACAGGTCATAAATTAAAAACTCAAAGCAATGCACAAAATTATAAAACTACGTTTATTTCATAAGCAATTTTTCTTCTTTATCTCTTTTTACGATGTTTCACAATGTGGTAATTTAATCTCCTTCAAAACTTATTTTGTAAAAAAAAATTTCAGGCACTCTGGGTCTCAAATAGAGCAACATCCTTAGTGGTCATATGACATTATTTTTTTTTTAATTTAATTTAATTTTTTTCAGTGTTCCAAAATTCATTGTTTTGCACCACACCCAGTGCTCCATGCAATATGTGCCCTCCTTAATACCCACCACCAGGCTCACGCATCCACCCACCCCCCTCCCCTCCAAAACCCTCAGTTTGTTTCTCAGAGTCCATAGACTCTCATGGTTTGTCTCCCCCTCCGATTTCCCCCCACTGATTAAACATAGACACAAATAGGCACACAATCAACCTAATAACTAAAGTGTGTATAAGATAACTTGATAAACAGTTTAACAAATCCTGCCTAACTTCTACTTAAGTTAATGAATTTCATTTCTCCCAAGCTCTCTGACAAAATTCATTTCTAATTTGTCATTTTTCAGCTTTTACATATTTTATGTATTTTCCCTAAGCCACCTGAAATAAATATCTGAGCAGAGACAACCTGTAACCAAATTACTAAAAGTAAAATTTTCTTCTACTTAGAAATAGTTACTGATGTCTTTGGTTTTTATTTGTTTTCACATTAAATATATGAAAATTTTAAAATAATCAGCCTATAACTTTACAATAGTATTATTGTCAAGTGCATATGCTACCTTGGAGCGCTGTGTAAACTCTATAAGAAAAATGAATGGAATAGTGTAACTGCAAGTCATTTATCATAATGAAATAACTCAGAATCTCAAACAGTTAAGAAAATACTATCACTGAAACTAAGAAATTTCATATCACCTATTTCACTAAGAATAGAACTACATCATTTCTTACCGATACAATTGCAGTGACATTTGCAGGCTCTCCTATCCTTTCGATGACAAGACGAATAACTGTTGTACTTGTTTCATTAACTACAAATTTTGTTTGTCCGGCAAACCTTATTTCTGTTTCTCCAAACACAAAAGGGATGAATAAAGCTGAGAGGAGATTTACTAGTAAAGATGCAGAGGGCATCCCTATAAGGGGGGGAAAAAAAAAAGCTTTGAATGTATTTTCATTACACTGTTGCTTACAGGTATAAACACAGGATGAAGAGCTAGACAGTCAACAACTAAGACATAAATACATCAAATATTAAGCATCCAACTTAAATACATGATCAAAGAAACAAGTTAAAAAAAATCACAATCTCTTCCGTGGTTCTTTTTTATAATTCATAACTACTTTTTGTTCTTTAACTTATATATCAAGCTAATAGTTATTAGTAGCCTTAAACTTGTTTATTAAATTAGGGTTTTTAAAATTTTTGACCCTAAAACTTATTCTAAGAAAAAACATAAAGCAGTACCTTGGAAAGAGTTAAAGCCCATATTTCCTTACCCCAAATGAAACTGTAAAATGTAAGCTAAAACTAAAAAATTATCAAATGGATCAATAATCTTAATGCGGTTTCTTCATCTTTTTATTTGATGATCACACAAATATGAGAGAACTCTTAAAAGTGGTATGTAAAAGCAGTTGAAGCTAAAACTTTATTGTAAATTGATTTCTTGGTTGTTTCTACGTTTTCCTGAAATTTGTCTCATTTGAGAATGTTTTAAAAAAAAATTTTTAGTTACTGCAAGGAAACGCTAAAGTTTTAAGTTTTTTAGTTATTGTAAAAAATGCTAATATTTTCAACATATATTTCCAGGACTTAAATTTCTTCCATTTAACAAGCTAAAATATTAATATCATTTCTTAGAAAATGTCTATGTTGCTTTAAAAATAAGCAGCATAAACATTTGACAGTATGTATTTCCTTCTCTTCCATAAGTTCTTTTGTTTTCTTCTTACTAGACTGTGTGTGTTTATGAGTCACCAATAGAGTTCCTGCTTTCAGCACTGTGTGATTCAAGTGTTTTCAAAAGCACAACAGTGCAGTGGCCTCTTGAAAGCACTGTTGTTTTGTAATGTAGATGCACCTCTACAAAATGTGAACAACTGATCTCACGGATCATTAAGATTCCAATGGATTATGTGATCAGTCACACGAACATAACAAGTTCATGTGTTTTAAAGGAGAGTTGCATTGTGCACTCTATGAGCCAAAATGCTTCCTATTAATCTTTACCTTGGTCACGAAGTAATAAAACTTTCATGCATGTGGTACTTCCACTTGGCTACCCATGGCGTTATATTTAGAAACCACCAAACACACAAGATCTTGATATATCTTAGTTTAAATGCAATTTGCTCAGTCCAGTATATTCAAACAATGCAATCTGAGATTCCTTAAGGATGTCTCCCATATTTATGGCTGCAAAATCCACAAACAGGGATGCAGAGGTCAGACGGAGTCCAGGAAGGGCCAACAGAGACAGAGATTCTGGAGGACCAAGGCATTTTGTACACCTGTGCCTTCTAAGAATGTTCACCCGTCCTGGGGATAAGGGACTTGGGGGAAGAAATAAAACAGCTCTCTCTTCCCTGACTTCTAAGGCAGAAACCCTTACCAAAAGTAAGTTAATTTAAAAAGTGAGAGAAAGGGAAGGAAAAAGGCAAAGCCTGGGTGAGTCAGGAGATTAGGAGCAGCTCTGGGGCCACCAGAGACAACTGAAGGTCTTCTGTGGAATTCTAAAGCCAGAATGATTTCACACCTCACTTATGACAAACAGTAGGGGAAAAAATGGACTAGGAATGAGAAAGAGAATACAGAATGGAGGGGTGAGGAGGCAGTGAGCTTGGCTTTGGATGTGTAAGAAAAAGATCAACTTTGGTCTATTGTGATTTGAAAGAAAAAATTTCCTTGAACGTGAGATGTGACAGAACTTTGAGCTGAGAGTTATACAACACCTGAAGTTCTAAGTGAGAAAGAGTGAAAGTGAATTACAGCATGACAAGAGGCTGGGGAAATAAGTTCTCAAAATTTGTTCTGCATCAGAAGCAGAAATAAGTTCTCAAAATTTGTTCTGCATCAGAATCAGCTCATATGTTTGTTAAAGATGCTAACTCACACACTCAAAATTTTTGATCCAGGGAAATTAGGTTGAGGCCCAGGAATCTACATTCAACAGGCAGCCCTACTGATTCGAATTCTAAGCCCAACTGATCCTGGAGACATACTTTGACATGCACTGTCCGGGAGTGTAAGGAAGAGTGTGAGGAGTGTGTTCGGGAGTGGACGTACAATAAACCACATTTGCAGCTTTGAGTTAATTACTGAATTTTTCAAGGCAATATGCTTGAACTTACTGCAGACTTCCTTATTTTTTCCTATACGTTATTATATTATATTCTAAGATTCCACATATCCCAAAGAAAAACTGCAAAGACCTATAGAAAGCAATCAGAACAGCGAATGTTTATGTACCGTTGTAGAAACTTTACTTAACCTTAACAACATCCCTCTGAAGAAGGTACTAGTTGCATTAAGCTCATTTATAGCTGAGGAAACTAAGGCACAGAGAAGTTAACACATATGGTGCTACTTAACTAAGTAAATGACCAGGCAGGATTTGAACCCAGCAGTCCACATGCAGACTCTACCCCATAACCATATTATATTGCCTCTTACATACTATTCCTACAAATCACATCCCTCCATCTTAAAAAATTTGATAGATTGCTTATGCTACCTGTTTCCAAACATTCAAATATTTTAAACTCATGCACAATAACCAAAACTTCCATGAAGATGTATAATTACAAGTCTCCTAAGTCTGCACATTATTATCCTAATAAACATTACATTTATTTAAAGAAACTACGGTTCTCTTGACTACTTTAAATATTTAATAGCATCTTTTAATGTCAGGACCAATGAGCTCAAGTGGTGCATTCTTACAGTTTCCCAGGCAATTAGAGCTCCAAGATCTTCTGGGTAAGTCAGTAAATTCATTTTAAATTGGTGCACATCAGTGAATTTTGAGATTATGTGAAATGAACAAACAAGCATGATTGGAAATGCCTCAAATTCTGTGACATCATTGATAATTGAATCTCCCCTGCTTTCATCTTTTCAACTCGTAAGAAAAGTTGTTGAGGCAAAGTTGGCATTCAGCAAAAACTAAAAGATGAAGAAAAAGCTTTGAAAGTGAAGTTCCCATTAGAAGACAGGCATAATTACAGCAATGCTGAAGTTTCTCTTTTAGAGTAACTAGGTACATTTTCCTCTATCATACTAAAAATCTAGTCTTTGGAACTCTCTTTATTGAACTCAGAAGAACAGGCATTAGCAACTGACACAACATGTAAATCTTTTATCTATTTCAGGTCACTTTTCTCGTACTTGATTTAAGAAAAGTTTTACATGACCCATCAGACCACCTATTTTAAACTTCTCTGGGAAATGAATTCCAAACATGTGCTTAAAGATGTCCTTAATTCATAGTCTGTCACAACTGTCAAAGAATAATTTTAGCAATATTAAGGCATTCCTCTGCTCTGTAGGGGCATAATGTTCTAATATTCAAATTATCTCCTTTTCAGCTATTATCCATGTTTTTCTCACCCCTTGCTCAGTATGACTCAAAGGAAATGAAAGCTGTTCCTGTCAATAGATCTCTTATGTCTGAATACATTTCTTACCATGTTAAAACAATCTGAAATTTATGTTACTTTCTTGCTTATTTCCTGAGTTTTACTACGAAGTTTTGATAAAGTCCTGCTAACGTATAAGCACAAAATGTTCAGTTTTTAGATTCCAGTAATCACATTCAGCCTATAAAAAGGTCATCTGATTCTGCAAAAAAATATTTCAAAATTAAAATCAGGAACATCTTAGAATAGTTTCTACAACACATATTGGTTGCTTTCCAAAGAGCTGATTAAAACACGGTATGACATTTGTGCAGCGAGCCCCTGCTCGCTAGACATCATGCAGCACCCAGGGCTCATCACTGACGATACAAACATCCCTAAGATACAGCTCTTGGCTCTATGATACTCTCGGCAATCGGCAAATGCTTCAGATCAGGCCAACAGGAGCCAAAAAGATAATTCTAAGATTCCTGTTTAAGCATAAAGATGCAGATTCCCTCTACCGCTGGATTTGGGATCACTTTGATGGGGGACAGTTTCCTCTAAAGCCTGGAAATAAAGCCAAAACAGCCAGAGACAGAGCCAAGATGTGGAGAGGCGCCAAGTCTTGATAATCAAACTCTGCTTCCTGAATCCAGCTTTACCCTCGCCTCTTCAGTTACTGAGGCAATAAATTACATTTTTTTCAACAGTCACCTTAGGTTAGATTTTCTGTCACTTTCAACACCAATATTTATCCATTAATCTCCAACCTGTGACCCTATGAACCCATGTCGGGATATACCAAGTGGAAGATTTCTCCTCCTTCACTCCAACATTCAACAGTCTTACTTGGTCTTTCTAAAATTTTGTGGAAAAATACCACACTAGCTCTTTCCTGTTTCCATGCAATATTACCATCTATAATATTTTCCCCTCCCACCTCAAAACTGACAATGACTAGTAAGGAAATTTAGGACACGCAGACAAACCAAAGTTGTCTTCACAATAAAACAAAGTGGAACAGGAGTACATCACACTGACTCAGTGTTCTGGAAAAGTTGATACATTCTGATTCTCACAAGGAACCCCAATATTATGCTTCTTTAAGTTAGCACAGCATTAATTTCTTTCTCTTGCTTTTTTCCTGAATGCCTACCTCTTCTTTCTCTTGGGAAAACCTACTGCTATTCACCAACTTTTTTGTCCATTTGGGTTACTTAGCATACAACATATTAAACATCATTTATAAAATAATACTCTCCCACATAATATGTCATACTAACCCCCAATTTCTACATCCCTCTTATCTAGGGTATTACCTTCCTCCTATCTTACTTCTCATTACTAGGTTCCTTGGGAAAGATAGCAAGTATAGTAAGTATATCCTGAGTAAATGGGAATAGCCATCTATTTTAAGTTCCAGTAAGTCTGTAGGAACAGAATAAAATAAGGTTTAGAATAAAATAATACATGAAACTAAGCACCCAAAAGATGACAATATAAAAAAAATTAAAAAATGATTTTGCTGATTGTGCAGTAATCAGCTCTCATACAAAAACTGGTTATTTTTTTTTTAAGATTTTATTTATGTATTTGACAGAGATTGTAGGCAGAGAGGCAGGCAGAGAGAGAGGGGAAACAGGCTCACTGCTGAGCAGAGAGCCTGATGCGGGGCTCAATCCCAGGACCCTGAGATCATGACCTGGGCCGAAGGCAGAGGCTTACTTAATCCACTGAGCCACCCAGGCGGTGGTCACTTTAAAAGTTAACTTTGTCAGGGTACCTGGGTGGCTGGCTTGGTGGGTTAAGCCTCTGACTCTTGATTTAGGCTCAGGCCACGATCTCAGGGTTGTGAATGGAGCCCCACTTTGGTCTCCATGCTGAGGGTGGAGCCTGCTTAAGATCCTCTCTCTTGGGGCACCTGGGTGGCTCAGTGGGTTAAAGCCTCTGCCTTTGACTCAGGTCAGGATCCCAGGGTCCTGAGATTGAGCCCCGCATTAGGCACTCCCCTTAGCAGGCAGCCTGCTTCCTCCTCTCTCTCTCTCTCTCTCTCTCTGCCTGCTTCTCTGCCTACTTGTGATCTCTATCAAATAAATAAATAAATTCTTCCAAAAAAAAAAATCTTCTCTCTTTCCCTCTGCTCCTCCCTCCCTCCTCCACTTAAAACATAAATAAATAAATGGTAAAACTTAACTTTGTCTTTTTAAGTTTTAAAGTAAACAACTGTACAACCCCCTAAGAGTGATGGGACACAGTGAAATGACAAATATTATTAATGCAGAATTGAATGGATGAATGGATGCATTGACCTTTTGTTTCAGCTGTGGCCTTAATGCCGTAGCTAGCATCTTCCCACGGTGTGACCACCAGGTAACTGATACTGAAAATATGATCCTGATGGAAAAGGTTTTCTAGTTTAGAATTACTTCAATTCTATTACATTTACTAACGGGCATTCTAAAGCTATAGAGTTACTCCCACGGAACAAGAGAAGTTTCACCACTCGTATCATAAATTATTCAGCCTCTAAGAATTCTTAACTTGTGTTATTTATATTTGGGTGAGTACTACAAAAAAATTGATGTTTTCCTTCTTCCATACCAAAACAGAATTTAAATTTGCAACTTTCAATAAAAAAGTAAGCTAATGATACAAATAGAGGAAAAGCTAGATATTTTTAGATTAAAAAAGGTATAGTCTCTTATAGTTATGTGGACCATACCTAAACTTTACTTTACTACCCTTGTTTAATTAATTTTAAGTTTTTAAGGAGAATATTTTATTTTATTATATAATAAATATATATATATATATATGTGTTGGCACAATATTAAAAAGTACATCTCCCTCACACCAGCCCCCATCAGCCATATGCTTCTTCTACCCAGAGTCAATTACAATTATCAGCTTCATCGGTCTCTCATAAGAGAGAATCTATGTATATATTGAGATGTACAACTATAGGAGAAAATTCCTGTGACAGATTTTGTTTTCTTCAGCTACAGACTTCAGGAATCTGCACATTTTCTCAAGATGGTAGCTGATAGAGAAATAGATAACAACGGTTTGATGTTGACACTCATGATGGGAACACACATAATTGTCTCAAATACACTCCATCACCATTATAAATCTCATCAATTAAATGATCGTGTCCACGGACTTTCACCACACTCATCAAGTCACCCTTTAGGGAAAGAGACAAAAATCTGGCAACTTGCACTGTCCTAGACCACATAATGTCAAGTCTACATTCATCAGGACTTCTTGACCTCTGTACATGAACGTAAGATTCATCCTGGGATTCCCTTTGACTTCTGCCCTTTGATCTGTTTGCGGATTCCATGTTTTCTTCTTTCTTTTTTTTTTTTTTTTTTTTTAAAGATTTTATTTATTTATTTGACAGACAGAGATCACAGTAGGCAGAGAGGCAGGCGGAGAGAGAGGGAAGCAGGCTCCCTGCCGAGCAGAGAGCCCGATGCAGGATTTGATCCCAGGACCCTGAGATCATGACCTGAGCCGAAGGCAGCAGCTTAATCCACTGAGCCACCCAGGCACCCTGTTTTCTTCTTTCTTGATTTACTTTGTTTATTCCCTTGTTTTGACAGAGCACATCCTCCAGTAACTTTGTAAGAAAGGGTGTGTAGAAACAAACCTTTTAAATCTTGTACATTAGGAATTATTGTATATTAATCTTCCACTTAACAACACTTTCACTGGGTATAGAATTTTAGGTGAAAATAATTTTCATCATTCTGAAAGCCTTGTTCTATTATTTTCAAACTACCAGTATTGCTATTAAGAAATCCAAAATCGGGGCACCTGGGTGGCTCAGTGAGTTAAAGCCTCTGCCTTTGGCTCAGGTCATGATCCCAGAGTCCTGGGATCGAGCCCCACATCGGGCTCTCTGCTCAGCAGGGAGCCTGCTTCCCTCTCTTTCTGCCTGCCTCTCTGCCTACTTGTGATCTCTGTCAAATAAATAAATAAAATCTTTAAAAAAAAAAAGAAATCCAAAATCACTTTGATTATGAAATATTGTATGTGTCTTTTTGCATTGTCCTCCCTCTGGAAGGTTCTTCTCTTTGGCATAGTGTTACACAATTTCACAGGACTTTTCTTGGAATGGGTTTATTCTTGACCATTTGTCTGAGCCCTCAGCCCCCTTTGGTCTGACACTCAATTTCAGATCTAGAAAATTTTATTTTACAATTTCCCCTCTTCCATTTTCAGTTTTTTTCATCCTAAAACTCTTTTATTTCTCATTTTTTATTTATTTTTTATAAACATATAATATATTTGTTATAGGGGTACAGGTCTGTGAATTGCCAGGTGTACACACTTCACAGCACTCACCAAAGCACATACCCTCCCCAATGTCCATAACCCCACCCCCTTCTCCCAATCCTCCCTCCCCCCAGCAATCCTCAGTTTGTTTTGTGAGATTAAGAGTCACTTATGGTTTGTCTCCCTCCCAATCCCAACTTGTTTCATTTATTCTTCTCCTACCTCCTTAAGCCCCCATGTTGCATCACCACTTCCTCATATCAAGGAGATCATATGATAGTTGTCTTTCTCTGCTTGACTTATTTCGCCAAGCATGACACCCTCTAGTTCCATCCACGTCATCTCAAATGGCAAGACTTCATTTCTTTTGATGGCTGCAAAGCATTCCATTGTGTATATATACCACATCTTCTTTATCCATTCATCTGTTGATGGACATCTAGGTTCTTTCCATAGTTTGGCTACTGTAGACATTGCTGCTCTAAACATTCAGGTACTCCTAAAACTCTTATTTGATCTTGGTATTCTGGGATTGACCCTCTCACTTTTTTGAAAAGATTTTATTTATTTATTTGACACAAAGAGAGAGAGAACAAGCAGGGGGAGCAGCAGGGAGAGGGAGAAGCCTGTTGCCGCTGAGCAGAGAGCCCAACATAGGCTCTCTGTCCTGAGCTGTCTGTCTCCTGAGCTGAAAGCAGACACTTAACTGAGCCACTCAGGCACCCAACCTCTCATTTTCTTGTCCTTTATTCTAATATCCAAATCTTTGACCTTTGCCCTGAGATTTTAAATCACCATTAAATTTCAGTTGCACTAATTTTTTAATTTATGCTATTGTGTTTTCAATTTCTAAGAATTGATGGTATCCTGTTCTTTTTCTGTTAATTAAATAGCTCCTTTTATGTCTCAGAAAGTATTAAATTTTTAAAGTTTTCTCTTTATAGTCTCTGTTACTGCTAAGTGGCTTTGCTATTTAATCTGGGATTTATCTTCTATATAAGATTTCTCCAAACATCTGGTAATTCTTGATGATCTGTATATGCTTAAAAGTAAGAGACTAAAAGGATGATTGGATGTGCTGAATATATGGATCTGTTTATCTGAATATGATTAAGGGGGTGCTTGGGTGGCTCAGTCATTAAGTGTCTGCTTTTGGGTCAGTTCATGATCCCAGGGTCCTGGGATTAGCCCCGCATCAAGCTCCCTGCTGTGGGGGAGGAGAGCGTGCTTCTCCCTATCCCACTGCTTGTGTTCCCTCTCTCACTGTGTCTCTTTCTGTCAAATAAATGAATAAAATCTTTAAAAATATATATGATTAAGAATCAGAGACCAGAATGAAAATTTGAAGTTTTGAGCATATATGAGAGAGTGTAGCTTGTCAACATTGGGTGAAATGAGTAAACTTTTTATTAGAAAGTCTCAATTTTAGTCCCTTTAGAAAAGATTTTACTCTCAGGTTGATCAGGTTCCCCAAAGAAAAATTTTCCATTCTACTATTTAGAAGATACAGAAATAACTATGAAGCCTTCAGGGACCAAGTGACTGGAGCCTCAGCAATCAGTAATCATATATCATATAGGGATCTTCACCCATCAAATATGCTTCAGATCCCCAATCAAGAAACCATGCTTAACAGTTTCCAGAGAATAAACAGTAGAGCTGCAGGGAGGAGGGGTCAGCAATAGTACAGAAGAGATGCTAATTCTAGGAACCCAGCTACTCCTGGGACAGACTCCATCCCATCTAGTTGTTTACCCAGTCCACTCCCCATAGTTACAAAGGTACTTGGTACTCCCTGTATTTTTTTTTTAAGAATCCTGTGCAAATTTAGCATTCACTGGCCTACTAGCTTATAGAGTTAAGCTGCTGCTGTTGGTCTGCTAAGCCAATTATTACTCATCTGTCTGCCTTCTGGCTCAAAAACCACATTGTATTGTCTCCTCTTCTATTGTTGTGCGGCTATGCAACTTAAAAAAAAAAAAAAAAAAAAAAAAACTTTACCATAAAGTTTTAGGTGGTTTAGGAAGATCCAACCTTAAAAGTGCATAAGTTCCTATGTTATCCAATTTTCTTCAATATTCAAGTATAATTTTAGATCCTGTCATGGTTCTAACAAAACATTTTGGCATTTCCCATTAACTGCTTCCAACAGATTATTTTCATCACCTTCAGATTTTCAACTAGTTATTTTTTTCTTTTTCTCTTTCACGTACTTTTGTATTAATCATGCATTGGGAGCCAAAATATCTAGGATCTAGTTCCAAATTGGGTGATGGGCTCATGGAGATTTACTATACTATTTCTTCTACCTTTGTGTATGTTCAAGATTTTCCATAATAAAAAAAAAAGGCTTTATAAGAAAAATCTCTGAAGGCTCCTAACTGCACTTAAAGTGCAGACTCTACCACGGACTATAAGGCCCAGTACAAACAGACCATACCTATTCTATCAAGTCCCACTCTCCCCCTCACTCACAGCTATCGTGGTGGTGTTCCAGATCCTTGGATGAGTCAAGCCCTTTCTAACATCTATGCTATAGCTGGTTGCTCCCCAGGCCTAGGACTCTCTTCCCTCCTACCTTTCCCAGGACCCTTTCTCGTCTTTTGTGTTTTTGTTTAAATGTCATCTTCTCAAAGGGACTTTTCTATTCTCTGTATGTAAAGACGTTTGTCCTGATAGCCTCCTCTCAGCTTTTTGTTTCTTTCATTGCACTTAATCACAGTTTGCACTTATCTGTCTCTCCCCTTAGAAGAAAAGCACCATCAGGACAATGACCTCGCCCATCTTGGATTCTCAACACCTAGCATGAGTACAGAGATGAGGCTCAACAAAATTGATAATTTTTAAGAAAAAGCATCTAAAACTTGGACATTAAGCAAAAAAGCGTGTGCCGTGTAATTTCAATATCAGATAGGGCACAGACCGATCCAAGATTTAAAGAAATGCACTTTGTTCAACTCAACATTTTTTTACTATCAATAAAAGGCTTCAGACTTAGTGAAGTTACATGTAAATTTGGAAATTTTCATGCAGTAAATGTGCAAATACTTTTTGTCCAGTGAAAGAGATATCCAGAAGTTATAGTTTTATTACTCGGAGGACAATGCCCAGCTTTATAACTAACCTAGGAATCTTATCTCAACATTCCTTTATTAATTTTCCTGTACATATTTAGTTCCTCAAAAGCTCTTTGAAGCTTTTGAAGCTTTTTTATTAACATTCTCTTGGTTTTCTCACTAATGGGTTGAATATCTTCGACATGTGTTCATCTTATATTTTTATGAGAGTCATGTTTACCAACTTTTACAGAGTGTGCTTTAACACAATCTCTCTTTTTTTCTTTTTTCTTTTTCTTTTCTTTTTTTCCAGAAGAGTAACGATGATAGAACAAATCACCCTGGCACGTGCATACAACATGCATACAACAGCTCCACAAAACCGTTTCAGTAAACAACTATACAGTTTGAACCAAAACTTCCAAGGAAAACAAAATGTTACTAAACACAAATGAAGTAAGTAGATGCTTGAGACACGAAATCTTTTAAATAACGTAAGTGCACCTCAGATTTCTATCGTATTCCAAAATATTTAAGCTTGACATTTCCCATGAGACCATACTGTCCCAATTGCTTGAGTCATCAACTGGATCACAAAAGCCATTCAAGCTGTTCATATTTGAATTACAAATGCTCACCAAGATAACAGGAAGAACAATGTGCAGAAGCTTCAATTCTAGACTACGTGGGGCTCTAGAAGATTATGGATTTCAAATGTGCTCTCTCTACCCCACTTTGGCAAAGCACAAAATGAAGGATTCACAACACTGAATCCTTTGAGGCAAATTTAGAAGCAATAAAGTCAATCAGGACGTGTGCACAGAAATTCCAAATATGAGTGTGCTAAAGGTATCGTTTGTCAAGGAGAAGTAAAACGCACTTGCCCTTTTGCTCCTTTGAAATAAAAGGATTGTGCGTCTCAACAAAGATTTCGTGAACCACCATTAGATGGCACCCCTCCATCTTCAAAAGCAAACATTTTCTTGAATCATGAAAAAAGGTTCTAAGAACTTAAAGATAGATTTTTGCCACCTATAACTCTGTAAAAATATAATTTGCAATTCCTCATAAAACTCAAAGACAAAAGTCACAAAAGCAATTTTATTGAAACTAAGATCTCACTGAACACTGCTATAATTAGTTCTAGTCTTTCATGCTTCTGAGATTTCGTGTTATCTTAAAAAAAAATTCTCTTAGCCAATTTTTCCGAGTTTCTTTCTATTATGTATCTATTTATAGAATATCATTTGTTTTCAATGACGAATCTAGGCACTGTCCTTTCTAAAGGAATTATATGCATGCATGGCAGGTAAGGGAAAGAACAAAGTAAAAAGTTTCATGTTTAACGTTGAAAACAGAGGTTCACCCCAAGAGGTCTACAGACATGTGTCTATGAAATAATACTAAAAAAATTTTTTCCAAGATTTAAAGTTTGAGGACACCACATATTTTAAAAATTTTATTTCTAGGTTATTTTGAAAAAACTGAGTCCACATTTCTACATGACATCAGTTGGCTCCAGCTGAATAGCAACTGTGATTTATAAAGAGAACTTGAATTCCAAGTTCACACCAATGTCTCCTCTAACTGGGATCAAAGAGGAAAGTAAAATACTTCTTCTGTTTATGCCATTCAACAGTAGAAAAACACATACCAGTGTGCGTCCACACATACACCTGCACACACATACCTCTTATAGGCTGTCCCCAGTGTAGGAGTCCAGGAATTTGATTTTACAGGGCAAAGGGAGAGCATTCCTACCAGTACCCTCTTGGGGATCCTGCAGTAGAAGTTATGAAGAGTCTAGCTGGACACTACCAATGCCCCTGGGGATGCTGAGACCCCAGTCACTTCTAGTCTCTGCCATCTTGCCATCTTTGCCATCGATGGACAAGTTAAGCCACTTCTCTGGACCCAAGTTCCCTCAACTGTTAAAGGGAAGAAAAATGAACAGCTACAGCACTAGGGAATTTGTGAAGCACTCAGAAATTCATTCCAGTACACCAGGAAGTACCAGTTTCCAGGCTCTGGACCTTCAAAATCCAGTGGCCAAGAGACTAAAGGAAATAAGACTGGGCATCCTAGGCTGTCCTGTGTGAGGCTCTCTTTCCACCCACCCACCCATATAATATAGCAATACTAGAATGAAAGGAGGACGTCTGATATAAGATGGAAACATCCAGAACCTAGAAAAGTTTGCAAAGCACAATGGAAACCCAAGATGGCACTGCCAGGTCTGAGGGGAATGAACTGCAACATTGTATTTGAAAACAAAATGGTGAGACTCCTCCTGGAAGGCCTGTAAAACTCAAACAAGAGAATCAGCTACCTCTACACACTATGTCTGGCATGGAAAGCACAGGTAGAAGAGCTATCCGGGAACTTTAGAAATGCCTACCTACCTGGTCACACCTATCACTCCAGACTCCAGAGAGGGAAAACAGTACTTCTCAGAGTTAGAAAAATAAGTCTGTATTCTATGTATAATAACTTGAGGTTCCTCCTGAGGAACAGAGGAGTACAAAAACAAAACAAAAGATAGATCAAGAGGGCCTGAAGATGTTTTGAGGTCAAAACTACTGTCAAAACCGTGCCGCAGGTGAGGATAATCTTCAGACTTTAACCCCACAAACCTTCAATTTGTTTTTGCCATTGAAGTATACTTGACATATAATATTAGTTTCTGGCATACAACATAGTGATTCAACAGTTACATACATTATGAAATGCTCACCACTTAAGCATAGTCACTGTCACCAGAAAAAGTTATCACAATATTATTGATTATATTTCTTATGCTATACTTTAACAACCCTGTGACTTATTTATTTTATAACTTAAGTCTATACCTCGTTATCCCCTTCACTTAGTTTTCCTATCTTGCCACCCATCTCCCCTATGACAACCACTAGTTTGGCCAATATTCATGAGTCTGTTTCTCTCTGTTATTTGTTTGTTCATTTGTTTTATTCCTGCTAAGTAAAATCATATGGTATTTATCTTTCTCTGTCTGACTTATCTAACTTAGTGTAATACCCTCTAGGTCCATTCATGTTGTTGAGAATACCAAGACTTCACTTTTCTTTATAGCTAAGCAATATTCCATTGCACATATATAACACATCTTCATTATCCATTCTTCTAATAATGGATACTTAGGTTGCTTCCATACCTTGGTTATTGTAAATAATGCTGCAATAAACATAAGGGTGTATCTTATCTTTTCAAGTGTTTTTTTTTTCCTTGGGTAAATACCCATTAATTGAATTACTGAATCACATGGTACTTTTATTTTTTTAATTTTTTGAGGACCCTCTTATACTGTTTTCCATGATGGATACACTCCAATTTCACCAACAGTATATGAGGGCTCTCTATTCTCCACATCCTCACCAACATTTGTTACTTCCTATCTTCTTTATATTAGCCATTCTAATTGGCATGAGGTAATAGCTCATGGTGGTTTTGATATGCATGTCCCTGATGAATAGTGATGTTGAGCATCTTTTCATATGTCTGTTGGCCATCTGTGTGTCCTCCTTGGAAAAAATGTCTACTCATTCTTTAATTGGATAATTTGTATTTTTTTTAAGATTTTATTTGAGAGAGAACACAAGCTGTGTGGGAGGGACAGAGGGAGAAGCAGACTCCCCACTGAGCAGAGCAATAGAACTTTTCAAACTCAACACCCAAAGAACAATCCAATCAAGAAATGGGCAGAGGACATGAACAGACATTTCTGCAAAGAAGACCTCCAGATGGCCAACAGACACATGAAAAAGTGCTCCACATCACTTGGCATCAGGGAAATACAAGTCAAAACCACAATGAAATACCACCTCACACCAGGCAGAATGGATAAAATTAACAAGTCAGGAAATGACAGATGCTGGAGAGGATGCGGAGAAAGGGGAACCCTCCTACACTGTTGATGGGAATGCAAGCTGGTGCAGCCACTCTGAAAAACAGCATGGACATTCCTCAAAAAGGTGAAAATAGCACTACCCTATTACCCAGCAATTGCACTACTGAGTATTTACCCTCAAGATACAAATGTAGTGATCCGAAGGGGCACATGCACCTGAATGTTTATAGCAGCAATGTCCACGACAGCCAAACTATGGAAAGAACCTAGATGTCCATCAAAAGAGAAATGGATCAGGAAGAGGTGGTATATATATATACAATGGAATACTATGCAGCCATCAAAAGAAATGAAATCTTGCCATTTGCGATGACATGGATGGAACTAGAGGGTATCATGCTTAGCGAAATAAGTCAATTGGAGAAAGACAACTATCATATGATCTCCCTGATATGAGGAAGTGGAGATGCAATGTGGGGGGTTTGGGGGTTAGGAAAAGAATAAATGAAACAAGACGGGATCAGGAGGGAGACAAACCAGAAGAGACTCTAAATCTCACAAAACAGGCTGAGGGTTGTTGGGGGGAGGGGGAAAGGGAGAGGGTGGTTGGGGAAGGTATGTGCTATGGTGAGTGCTATGAAGTGTGTAAACCTGGCAATTCACAGACCTGTACCCCTGGGGCTAATAATAGATTACATGCTAATAAAAAATAATTGTTTTAAAAAAAGATTGTGTTGGCTATTCGGGGTCTTTTGTAGTTCAATACAAATTTCAGGATTTTCTGTTCTAGTTCTGTGAAAAATAATACTGGTATTTTGGTAGGGATTACACTAAATATGTAGATTGCTTTGGATAATATGGACACTATTTATTCTTCTAATTCATGAGCATGGTATATAATTCCTTTTATTTGTGCCATCTTTGACTTATTTCACGAACATCTTATAGTTTTCAGAGTTTAGGTCATTCACCTCTGTGGTTAAATTTGTGTCTAAATACTTTATTCTTTTTGATGCAATTGTAAATTGGATTTCTTAAAATTTCTCTTTCTGGTATTTCATTAATAGCATATAGAAATACAACATTTCTAGGGACGCCTGAGTGGCTCAGTTGGTTGAACGACTGCCTTCGGCTCAGGTCATGATCCCGGAGTCCCGGGATCGAGTCCCGCATCGGGCTCCCAGCTCCATGGGGAGTCTGCTTCTCCCTCTGACCTTCTCGCTCGTCCTTTCTCTCACTGTCTCTCTCTCTCTCAAATAAATAAATAAAATCTTTAAAAAAAAAAAAAGAAATACAACATTTCTATATATTGATTTTGAATCCTGCAATTTTGCTGAATTCATTTATTCTAATAGATTTTTTGGTGGAGTCTTTAGGGTTTTCTATCTATACTATCATGTCAACTGCAAATAATGAGTTTCACTTCTTCCTTACCAGTTTGGAGGACTTTTACATCTTTTACTTATCTGATTACTATCGCTAGAATTTCCAGTACTACATTGAACAAAAGTAGTGAAAGTGGGCATCCTTGTCTTGTTCCTGATCTTAGCAGAAAAGTTTTTAGCTTTCCACCATTGAATACAATGTTATCTGTGGGGTTATCATATACAGCCTTGAGTATGTTGAGATATGTTCTCTCTATAACAATTTTGTTGAGAGTTTTTAATCATGAATAAATGTTGAATTTCATCAAATGTTTTTTCTACATCTATTGAGAAGATCATATTTTTATCTTTCATTCTGTTAATGTGATGTATCACAATGATTAATTTGTGGATATTAAAACATCCTTGCATCCCTAGACTAAATCTCAGTTGATTGTGGGGAATGATCCTTTTAATATATTGTTGAATTCAGTTTGCTAATATTTTATTGAGGACTTTTGCATCTATGTTCATCAGGAATACTGGTCTATAAAGTTCTTTTTTTTGTAGTGTCTTCTCAGGCCTTGGTATCATGGTAATGCTGGTCTCATAGAATGAATCTGGAAACATTCCTTTTTAAGACATTTTGGAATAGTTTGAAAAGGATAGGTATTAATTCTTCTTTAAATGTTTGGTAGAATTCACCTGTGAATTCTACTGCCTACATATAATACAAAAGTAAATTTTTTCTTCTTCTTCTTAAAAGATATAGTGCTTATTTCTGTTGCTTTAAATGTAGCTCAAACTCTGTTTCACTATTATGCTGGGGGATGACAGGATTAAATTTGATTAAAATTTTCTTACAGCTGTGGTGTAATTAAAAATATTAATTCCTTGGAATCATTAATATGTAACAAGTATGAACTAGTACACAACACTCATGTTACAAATATGTCATCATGACATTATTTCTCCAAATTAAATTAAATCCTACTCCAAATACCATGAGTCATGCTTGAAGGAAATCCAGCTTTACCTCTTGAAGGTCCCCTACTTGCATGCTCCAAGAATTCCAGTGGCATATGCATTCCTAAAGGATGTATGGTATCCCTATCTACAGTGATCCAGCTGCCACTGAGCCTCAGGACCCACTGCCCTGTCTGAACCTGGTCTCTTCCATCTGCCTAGCCTTGCTGTTTTAGTCTGTGGCCCTCATGCCACACTGGCCCCAGATCCTAGTATGGGTCGGCACTATCTTTCAGAGACAGTACCACACAACTGCCTGTATCACATAGTGCTATCTTCAGTGCACAGTATTCTTAGGCTGTTCCCTCCAGCTATAATTTATAGCTGTTATAGTGCAAAGTCCTTCAAGAGCTTAGTCTTTTTGTTCATGCACACTATTTTTAAAGAGCTTAAAGGAGGAGCACCTGGGTGGCTCAGCTGGTTAAGTGGCTGCCATTGGCTTGTGTCATATTCCCAGGGTCCTCGGATCAAGCCCCTCATGGGGCTCCCTGCTCAGCAAGGAACCTGCTTCTACCCCTGCCTCTGTTGCTCTCCCCACTGCTTAGCTCTCTCTCTTTCTCTCTCAAATAAATAAATAAAATCTAAAAGAAAAAGAGTGCTTAAAGAAATGTGGACCCTACTGATGGTCTTAGCTATGGCTGTATCTAACATTCATTCACCATCTGGCAACTTCCGAAAAATATCCAGAGTCTCTACAATGTGCCAGGGATTGTCTAAAGTCTAGCTATGAAGCAGTAAATATGAAAAAAATGAATATATTAAAATAGAATTTCATCTTGAAATTTTTCCTAAGTTTAAAAAAAAAAAAAAAGGCAAATCATCACTAGATCAGTTTTTATCTCTCAACTCTACCCTTCACACTGATATGTGAACAGTTACTGGGAAATGAATTATACACCTGTATACATTAGAAATTAGAGTAAAGTTTATTCTTTTTTTTTTTTTAAGATTGTATTTATTTATTTGACAGAAAGAGAAATCACAAGTAGGCAGAGAAGCAGGGGGGGGGGCGGTGGGAATCAGGCTCCCTGCTGAGCAGAGATCCCAATGCGGGGTTAGATCCCAGAACCCTGAGATCATGACCTGAGCTGAAGGCAGAGGCCCAACCCACGGAGCCACCCAGGCACCCCTAAATTAGAGTAATGTTTATTCTTCTTTGCTTTCATTGCTCTATAAGAATTTCCATCAGTATTAACTACCTACCTCTGAATATTTATATTTCAGAATTTCCCTTCTGAAGAGAAAAAGGAAGAAGGGAAGAAGAAGAAGAAGGAATTCTCTCTTCCTCCACTTCTACAGACCGTCTCAAAAATGCAACACCCATACTGCCCTGAGAATAATCCACCATCCTTACTTCCGACCCCATTCTTTCATGTTTTAGACTTTACTCCTATTAGTCTGCCTCTTCTCTTTCTCCTCTCCCTCCCTCCCTCTCTCCAGTTCTCCCTAAATCCCAAATGCAGTCTTCCTACCTACAATCTTCCATCCTCAGTCTTGCTTTCTCTTCAAGCTTAACATCTCAACTGTATTCACCCCTTCAATAGCAAATTCAAACTTTACCTCTGAGACATCTCAGCTTTTCTAATCTCTATGAAAACTTGAAATTCCAACTTTTAAACTTTCACATAAGTTCTCAGAAGTGTGTTCCCCAAAATGTGTTCTATGCAATGCTATCCCCACATTTTGGCCAAATTAAAGAATTCTGTTGTGAACTACATTTAGGAAATAAATTTGTATGGATACTAAACATACCTTCTTAAATATTCAAAATACTTAAAACATAAAACAAATGCCAGAAAGGCCTAAACACAGACTTAACTTTATTTAATCCATCATTTTTCAAATCTATGATGTCACACAACAATTTTCCCCTACTGATATCTATTTACAACCTACAGAACTAGACTCATATTGTCAACTACCTAGACACTTCCATGTAGCTACCCCACAGTATCTAGCAAACTATTTTAACTAAAGTAGGCAATTACCCTTGTTAAATAAAGACCCAATCCACATGTTGACCTCAAGACACTTTCACCTAACTGCTGAATATGTCCATACAGATGTCCTACCAGTACCTCAAATATATCTCAAACCAAAACAAAATGCTACAGACCTCCCAACCCACCTTCTTCCTCTATTCCCTAACTCTACATACTTGTAGCTAAAATGAGTTGAGTACCTCTCTCTTATAAATGACCAAAGTTTCCACAGGCATGTATCAAGTAAGATTCCAGGTTGAAATTATTTTTAGCAACTTGCTCCAGCAATGCTTACCCAGAAGAAGCCAACCACAATGTAGGACATCTGACTACCTTGAGACCACCATGCTTGATGAAGTCCAAACTAGCATGGAGATCCTGGACAACTTGTATCCTGGAAAGAGAGATACCTGGACAATTTCCAGTAGTCCACATATGTCATGTCCAGACATGACATCACAACCCAGACATGGGAGTGATTAATTGTCAGATGATTTCATCCTTAGTGACTCTCTGGTTGCAATTCTATGGTTCTCTGGTTGCAAGAAGAGTCCAGAGAAGCCCTCTAAACACCAGAGCTATGAGAGATCATTATAAATTAATTTCAGCCACTAAATTTTGGGGTGGTTTATTGATACAGCAAATAGATAACTTGAACATTTCTTCTCACGATTCTGCCATTTTAATATATATTAATTTCCCAAATCAAATATAATGTGTCACTTCAATTACTACATAATTATTTAAAATAATGAAGAACACATAAATTATGGATACAAGCCCTCAGAGCTTAATTAAAACCTAATTATCACAATCTTAGAATTACATGAATATATTCTCAATCCATTATCAAAAGAGGGAACTTCTGATATGTTTAGTACCCAAGTGTTTTTATAAAATGAAAATGGCAGAAATATTAATCAAAACAAGAATACAGACAAATCTCTCATCGTCTTTTACTTATCCTAAGCTGTTTTCCTCCTTATTTTCCATTCCTTAATTTCTTCTTTCAGCTACAATTCATTACTTGAAGAGAGAACACATTTGCCCCCAACCACCCCCCCTACACACACACACGTAGTCACATCCTTCTAAAAATTCTCTATACCTAAAACTTACTTTTGAAGAAAACTCACAAGCGAAAAGGAAGCCTTTAATAGAATTCATTGTGTGCATCACCAATATCTTTCACCTCTTGACTTTGCCTTAGGTGATCTGGTGTCGTAAATTAAAATAAGGGAGCATTTTTTAATAATGCAATGACTCCCCCAGACTTGCCCCTTTCATTATTTTGCTTTTGATGAATATGTCCAGGGCACGTGTCTTCACCTTCCATAACAGTAATCGTCCCTTCCTTCAATCATAAAATTTAGGCTAATCACCTGGTTTTAAAAAAAAAAAGATATCCATATCATTTTTCTATTTTTTTTTTTTACAATTCATGAAAGACAATTTTTTAAAAAGATTTTATTTATTTATTTGACAGATAGAGATCACAAGTAGGCAGAGAGGCAGGCAGAGAGAGAAAGGAGGAAGCAGGCTCCCTGCTGAGCAGAAAGCCCGAGGAGAGGAAGCGGGGCTTGATCCCAGGACCCTGGGATCATGACCTGAGCCAAAGGCAGAGGCTTTAACCCACTGAGCCACTCAGGCGCCCCGACAATTTTTTATTTATGCTTACTCCTCCAACTTTAAATTTTAACTTGGCCCTATTTCAAATCCATAGTTCCATTTAAGTTTAGCAAAGTCAACCCCAAGAGTTGAGAATATCAGAAGGTAGGTCAACTAAGACTGATAATTTTACAAGAACTGGCTTACTTGAATGTCTCTTGTAAGTTGGACTTGCTGTCCCATTATCAGAGCACATTCTCTCCCACTCTAATATCTCCCATTTCCCTAACTCCAGCTATGTCCTATAACTTTAAATATTCACTCGGGGTTTAGGATATACTAGAAGGATGGTAATAAAGGGGTGCCTGGGTGGCTCAGTGGGTTAAAGCCTCTGCCTTCAACTCAGGTCATGATCCAGGGGTCCTGGGATCGAGCCCCACAATGGGCTCTCTGCTCAGCGGGGAGCCTGCTTTTCCCTCTCTCTGCCTGCCTCTCTGCCTACTTGTGATCTCCATCTGTCAGATAAATAAATAAAATCTTTAAAAAAAAAGATTTTTTTTATTTTATTTATTTATTTGACCTACAGATAGATATCTGACAGAGATCTCCATCTGTCAGAAAAATAAAATCTTTAAAGAAAAAGAAACTTTTTAAAAAAATATTTTATTTATTTATTTGACATACAGACAGAGATCACAAGTAGGCAGAGAGGCAAGCAGAGAGAGAGGGAAAAGCAGGCTCCCCGCTGAGCAGAGAGCCCGATGTGGGGCTCGATCCCAGGACCCTGAGATCATGACCTGAGCTGAAGGCAGAGGCTTAACCCACTGAGCCATCCAGGTGCTCTGTGACAAAGTATATTAAGAGAATTCTCACTTCCATCAATCTAGTCCTTTCCTTCCTCTATAGATAACCATTTTTCTTAGCCCCTGAATTATGTTGCCAATGTTTCTTTGCAAAAATAACTATATATAGACAAACTGAAATAAATAAAGCAACTATCAAATGAGGATATAATTGCACAGATAAAATAATTATCTCTAGTAACTTTAGAAATAGCATTTTGACTGACCACAGTAGAATAAATTCTAACAAATACAAAGAAAGCTTATATGCTTCACTCAGTATTCTTATTGTCAGTAGTAATATTATAAGTTATTATAGTGTTTAAATTATATTTTTATATTGTAGAATATATATTTTGGAACCACATTTTATATGTTGCAGAATATATATTTTGAAACTACACACGTTTATAAGATAGAACAAATAATAAAAGAAAACAGAAATGACAATAAAACCAAAGAAATTGGGGCGCCTGGGTGGCTCAGTGGGTTAAGCCGCTGCCTTCGGCTCAGGTCATGATCTCAGGGTCCTGGGATCGAGCCCCACATCAGGTTCTCTGCTCAGCAGGGAGCCTGCTTCCTCCTCTCTCTCTGCCTGCCTCTCTGCCTACTTGTGATCTCTCTCTGTCAAATAAATAAATAAAATCTTTAAAAAAAAAAAAAAACCAAAGAAATTATATAAAGTATCTGGATGGTTAAATTTAAATTGGAAATACCAGTCTCACCTCATGACATTTTTTCTTTGTAAACTACATATTTCTGACTTCATCTATCAAAAAGGCTTAGAAGTAATGACAACTCAGTAACAACAAGCACCACAGTGCTTAGATTTTTGTCTCTAAACACCATTCCCCAGTAAAACCAGGGTTTCTTATAGGAATAACTGATGTATGGGGAGGGAAATATGCAAAATGAACCTGAGCGAGGAGTCTGCTCCCCACCCCCCACCGCCTGCCTCTCAGACTACTTGTGATCTCTCTCTCTATCTCTTTCTCTCTGTCAAATAAGTAAATAAAATCTTTAAGGAAAAAAAGGAAGAATATTCATCCTGTCTATTCTGGGTAAACTCCTTTTCAGAATAACCAAATACCCTAGCCATTAAGGAAAAGTTCTTCCTTAAAGAATTCCAGCTAATGTGGCAAGAATGACAGAGTTAACAAAGCATGATTGCAACTTCTAATAAAATAATTGTAAAATGATCATTTGTGGATGAAACAATCAGATAAAAAATCAATTCAAACGGACTTAAAGGCTTGAACATAAAACTTGAAACCATAAAACTCTTGGAAGAAATTATAGGGGGTAGGGTCCTTGACATCAGTCTTGGCAATTTTTTTTTTTTTAATTTGACACCAAAAGCAAAAGGAACAAAAGCAAAACAAGAGAAACTACATCAAAATTTTAAAAAATTAAAAAAAAAAAAAAAACTTCTACAACACAAGGGAAACCATCAACAAAATGAAAAGGTAGCCTGGAGAACGAGAGAAAATACTTGCAAATCCTATACTGATAAGGAGTTAATATCCAAAATATATAAAGAACTCAGAACTCAATACCAAAAAACAATCTGATTAAAAAATGGGTAGAGGAACTGAATACACATTTCCAGAAGAATGCATACAAAAGGCAAACAGCTGCATGAAAAGGTACTCAACATGATTAACCAGTTATCAGAAGAATGCAAATCAAAAACCACGATATCACTTTATTCCTATTGGGATGACTATAATCAAAAAGAGGTAACTGTGCTTACAAAGCCCTTGAGAGTTGTACATTTATGAGCAAAGTGGTTATTTTAAGTTTTAGAGTGGTTAGTTATGACTGAAGCATATATAAATTTGGGGCTCCTCTTCAAGTAAGAGTGTACAAAATTAAATACAAAATTGTTAGAGCCTGGGACGCCTGGGTGGCTCAGATGGTTAAGCAGCTGCCTTCGGCTCAGGTCATGATCCCAGCGTCCTGGGATCAAGTCCTACATCGGGCTCCTTGCTCCGCAGGGAGCCTGCTTCTCCCTCTGACTCTGCCTGCCACTCTGCCTGTGCTCGCTCTTGCTCTCTCTCTCTCTCTCCCTGACAAATAAATAAATAAAATCTTTAAAAAAAAAAAATTGTTAGAGCCCATTATCTCTCTTTGCATTCTCCCGCTTTCAACCTAAGTCCTTTTGTCTAATGTGTGCCCCTTGTAAACAACATGTAATTGATTTCCATAATGTTTGGTCTTCCCTGATAATCACTGTGCTCTTACTGAGGAGTTTGATTTAGAGTCACTTATTATAATTAGTCATACATTTAGAAACTTTTCTGCCATTTGTGCTTTTTGCCCTGCTCTTATACAGTTTTACTTTTTCTTCTCTTGCTTTCTTTCACTGTGCTTGTGAATTGATGTATTTGTTCTTTGAGAGTTATCATTTTTGCCCCGTAAATTTTTAAAAGTTTCAATTTAAATATCTTCACCTTACTACTGAACCATAAAAGGATCTTACAATATTCAAAACCAATCCTCTGTCACACAAACCCCACTAACATGCTAATTTTATGATATAAGCTCTATCTTATTTTACTTAACTCTCAATGTATAACAATAGAATTTAGAATTTAATCATTAATATTCTTTGTTTATCCAAATGTTTATTCTCAACTTTAGTCAACATTCCTTACATTTTAGACCTTTCTTGGATCATTTCCTTCTTTCTTAAGTTCGTGAGATAATAGGCAAATGCTAATGAAATGTTATTAGTATCTATTACAGACAAAATAAGACTTCAAGGCAAAACGCATATAAAGACAGTGACTATATAATAACAATAATGTCAACTTACCAGGAGCTAAACTAACACAGAGTTCAAAATATATATATAAAACCCTGCTGGAGGGGCACCTAGGAGACTCAGTGGGTTAAAGCCTCTGACTTCAGCTCAGGTCATGATTTCAGGGTCCTGGGATTGAGCCCCAAATTTGCTCAGTGGGGAGCCTTCTCCCCACCCCCACCTGCCTACCTCTCTACCTACTTGTGATCTCTGTCAAAAAAAATAAATAAAATCTTTTCTAAAAAAAGGCCCTAGAAAGAGGGGTGCCTGGGTGTCTGACTCTTGGTTTTGGCTCAGATCATGATCTCAGGACTGAGATCAAGCCCTAAATCAGGCTCTGCCCTCAGCATGGAGTCTGCTTGTCTCTCTCTCTCTTTCTCTCTTTCTCTCTCAAATAAATACAATTTTAAAAAAATAAAATAAAAAGCCCTAGAAAGACTCATGAGTCAAAGCAGCAATTATTATAGAAATCAGAACCTGTATGATGTAAACCTAAGTGGAGGTCTTTAAGGAGACTTCCTTAAGGAAGTACCTGTATTAGAAAATAAAAAGGCTACAAGATTAATGTGCTAAGGATCCAAAAGAAGTCTATAAAAGTAAGAAAGGAAAAGAAATATTAGGGGCTGACACTTGAGCTCTAGTAGCTTCAAGATAAATTTAAATCCTCTTTAGGAATCGAGAGGAGACCAAAGAAGCAAAAGAAGAAGGTATCCTTCATGCACCCTAATCATCAAAAACTTGGGCTTCATGTGTGACAGTATCAGCTAATAGCAGCTAAAAGCTAGGCTATTCTAATTCCTTTACATGTGTTAATTTCTTTGATCCTCATAGCAACCATTTAAAATATAAGTACTGGGGCGCCTGGGTGGCTCAGTGGGTTGGGCCGCTGCCTTCGGCTCAGGTCATGATCTCGGGGTCCTGGGATCGAGTCCCGCATCGGGCTCTCTGCTCAGCAGGGAGCCTGCTTCCTCCTCTCTCTCTCTCTCTCTCTCTGCCTGCCTCTCTGCCTACTTACTTGTGATCTCTCTCTGTCAAATAAATAATAAAATATTTTAAAAATATATTTAAAATATAAGTACTATTATTATGCTCATTTTCTGATGAGAAACCTGACATATAAGTTAAATATATTTGTCAAGATTAGATCTCCGAAATCCAAAGCCAAGATTCAAACCTAAGCTCTCAAGGTCCAAATCCTATGTTTTTAACTAAATACTAGATTAATATTCCAGTCTTGCTAGGAAAAATCTTATAGGAAAGATAATTTTAAAAGCCACTATATTTATACATCCTATCATATAAAAATGTCATTAAATGAAAAATGCACATCTTTATTTTCTTCTCTTTATAATCAAACCTAGCCTCTAATTGGCAGCATAGCCTACTCACTAGAACAGTCTACTGAAGAGACCAGTCCTATACCTAATGGTTAATGATGTAACAAGAATGGTTATTATGTAGAATTTCACACTCACAGTGATTTTTCCACTTGCAAGGGAATTAGTTGTTGGCATACATTTTATTCGTGAATGACATGATACTTTAATGAGAGTAGAAGCAATGAAAGAAGGCAAATAGGCATTCTAATTCTAATTCTCTCCATGCTTACATTCACCTTCTGGGGAGGGAGGGAAAAATAAGTTAGCTGCCTAGAAGAGTAGGGTTAAGATTTCTAATCACAGTGCCAATGAAATCGTTGGGATTTTAAAATGTTAAAAAATCACTATAAAATCTGAGTTTTTGAGGTCAGTAGTTACAATTAAATGTGAAAGTAGAAATCATCCACTCAGCATGTTTTTCAAGTACATGGTAGAATGCTTCACTAAACACTGAAGGAATGAATGGCCAATCCCCAGTATAAGAGCACACATGAATATTAGTGAGAAATAAAATAAGATGAAGTAAAATCCCCTAAACTATAACAGTTTCTGGAAATTCTATTGATTTTATTATTCCAAGTTCTCAAGTAGTAGTTATAGCACTGACTTATAAAAACTATGACACTCTAATCACCTAAAAACAAAAACAATCTCCTGAATTTGCTGACTTTCTCCAAGAAAGATTTCTTAAATATTAGGTAAAACTGCCACTCAGTATCAAATTGCTTTGTAATGGTATTCAAAGATTATCTCTAATTATTTATAATTTTGGTGAAAAATGTTCAAAAGAAGTGAAGACCTGATTTGGAAATATTTTTATTGTAGCGAGATTTTCAATGTAATGCTACCTGATGAAACAGATCTACTTATATTAGGAAATTTAAGATAAATCAATTCATCTAAAAATTAATAGAAATGTTTTTATGAGACACCAAAATATAATAGTTTATGATCATTACTGTGATCATTAAGGAATGGACAACTTTTGTACATTAAATTGCTGCTGTTTTTAATTTTGCTGACTTTTATAAATCTTTGTTTCAATTATAAAGTAAAACAGTTAATAACTTACAACCACGTGATTAAGGTTACATGAATTAATTCATGTGAACCTACGTTGCAAATCCCAAGGTACTAAGCAGAACTTTAAAATATACTTGCTTCTACCAAAATTAAACAAATTCGTTCAAATTTGTTTGTTCAAACTTGTTCATTTTATAAAATACATCACACGCTTTCAGGAAATTAGTTAAGGTTTTAGATAAACCAATGCATAAATGTACACACACAGACACACACCAGAATTACTGACAGCTGATAAAACTATACATGAGTGAACTGGACTTGTCTTTTACCTAAAGCCCAATTCTCAAGTGATTTACTGAATTGTCCTCCCTAATGAAACATTTTAAACCTTTTGTAATTTGTCTTAGAAACAAAAATAATTTTTTTCTCATTTTGGTAGTTTAACTAATGTCATTTAGATGAGTCCCTACTGAAAACACAGAAATCATTAGAGAATTGAATTCAATGTGCATCAAATAATATCCAATCACATTTCTGATTTTAGCATATCCTAGATAGGTTAATTACTATGCCAGCCAGGACTATACTTCCCTCTTAGGAAAAAACCACAGCCAGTGGTGAGGAGAAGTCATTGGCTGCAAGTTCTTCCTTTATGTTGTTTTCTCACAATCTGGTCCTATCTTAAATGTCTTAGTTAATTGGCAAAGGTCTATGCAAGGAAAGTTCCAACTGGTGAACCCTCAAGCCATACCTGATACCTCTTCCCCATAATGTGACCTTGAGCTTAAAAGAAGGTATAAAAGAAAAGGGATAAATTTCTCCTGAATGCATCCTGGCTATTTTATCCACCATCCCAAGTGACCCAGCAATTCCACTCCTAGATATATAACCAACAGAACAGAAAACATATGTTCACACAAAAACTTATATAGAAATGTCCACGATATAACAGTCAAAAAGTAGAGACAATCCAAATGTCCGTCAACTGATAAATGGATAAAGGCAGTATATTTATATATTCATACAAAGAAGTATTGTCCAGTCGCAAAAAAGAATGAAGTCGTGATATATGCTACAGCATGATAACTTTGAAAACATTACAGTAAGTGAAAGAAGGCAGACACAAAAGGCCACATACTATACGATTCCAGCCACATACTATATGATTCCAGCTATGTGAAATGTCCACAACAGCCATATCTTTAAAGACACAGATTGGTTGCCAGGGACTTGGGGGTGGGAGAGGATGGGAGGGAAGATTAATGGGTACCGAATTTCTTTTTGAGGTGATAAAAATGCTCTGGAATAGACAGCGGGGACTGTTGTCCAACTCTGTAAATATATTAAAAACCATTGAATTACTCACTTTAAAAGGTAGGGTTTTTTTTTTTTGTTTTTGTTTTTTTTTGATGAGTGAATTCTATCTCACCTTTATTAAAAAAATCCAACTGACCCTGCACTTCCAGCCATCTCTTTCTCTTCTTTCAACAACTACAGTCAAGTTGATCTACTGTGTATCTGGGACAAGACACCTGGATCACTCCTCCCTCTGCACCCCTGATCCATGCTATTCTTGGGGCTCTTCTCTCTACTTCTCTCCACTCCCTCTTCTTCTCCACCATTCTGCGAAGTCCATATCAGGTCCCACTTTTTCCATAACACTTTACATCCCTAGTGGACTAGTCTGCCAAAGCACAGGTAAGCCTTCTTTATTTCATTCCTGTTCACCAACTCTGCTGAATATAGTTGAATAATATACAAATATACAAATGACTCTAATTATAGGTGCAGATAGGGCTTTCACTTTATATCAGAGGTTGGAAATATAAAAGATAGTGCAATTCTTTCATATACGTTCTCAAATTATATTGATCACGTGCCAGACTTAAATCTAAAATATTTCTCTTACATCTTTTCAGTGAAACCTTATTTGAAAAATGAGAAATGTATTATTTTATTTCCAAATAATTACCTACATACAACTTTGTAAAAATAGTGCTGCATAAAAAGATGAGCTAAATTGAATTACTGACCCACGACACAGATTAAAGGATAATATCATTACAATTATCCTAACAAAAGGACTATCAAAACATACAGTGCTGTCTTAAGAAGAATAGGATATGGGCATGAAGTATATTAATATTACCTAATTATCAGAATTCATGACTAAAGAAGCTAACAAAATCTTATCTTCAATTAGCACACAAATACAAACCCTTGAATTATTTCCACAGTATACTTTAGAGCACTTGCTCACTTGTTACAAGAAAGAAAAATTCTTTTCTCTTTTACACATATTCCCCCACAGAATTCTTTTTTGCAGAAAGAGTGCAAAGTAAATACAAATAATTAAGAATTGCTTCTTCTTTGTTAATTTTGAGTCATCTCACCTATTTCCCTCTATCTAACATATATACCTTCTGTTCACTGTGCCCACTGCATGCAGAAATAAACTAAGAGTGCCACACAATGCCTTTTTTGAAGTTGTATTTTGAAGCTTTTTTATTTGAAGCTGTTCTGTATCTTTCAACCTGGGCCACATTTCGATAATGACTATTTAATAATTACAATCATCCCCTTATTAGCGTGGCATTTCATTTTCCTTGCCTTATGGCACCCCGCAATTGAAGGCAAGGAAAACTCTCTGTTGATTAGTTATTTAAGACCAGCAACAATAACTATGCTGGAGAGAAGGCTACTTGGAGAGGATTACATAAGAGCTGGAGCTCAACTGCCTCAGACAGAGAGCAGCAAATTATAAACCCAAGTACTTCATTGCATGTAACCAAATTGGCTAGTTGAAATGCTAATTGCCTTTCAGCAAAACTAAAGACAGACAGGGAACCTTGTGCTTCAGAGAATGAAATGCATTTTTACTCCACTTCTGCACTATTGTCTTGCTGAGAATCATTTGAAATCTATTCATAAAGGTAGCTCTTTCCCTAACCTTTAAAATGTGGGAAATTTATTTAGCCCCTACCAGCACCTCCAATGCACTGATGGCCAAGATGCGAACAGATGGTTGGATTTAAGCCACGTTAAGCCCCTAATAAAGTAAGGCATGAAAGAATTCTATGTTCAAATATACAGCACAAATCAAGAAAATGTGCCTAGGAAAAGGAAATTTTGAATAACAAATTTATGAATGAATGTTATCAAATACTATCATCCTTAAAACATTAATATTTTCAGCATAATTATATTCAAACACATATGGCAAGAGCGATCATTGCCTATTTCAAAGAAACCCCCAGCTTCCCTTTATACTTAATAATTTTCTATTAGTTCAAAACTCATTTATGGAGAATTATTCCAACAGCCAGTTTTCCCCCTTTATATGAAAAAGAGTCCATTCGGGGTTTTCAGAATCCTGAATATATGAATGAGAAATGCCCTATCAGCATCCTGCCCCCATTCTGAGATATAGCCAGCCTTACGCCTGACTGCACCAGAAAGGGCCCCATGACCACCTGCCCAGCAGCTGGGGGAGGGACTTGGTCTGGTACATTTTGAAGTGTATAGTGTGTCACAGTGGAATCAGAAAACACAGCCTTTGTATTACCACAGTCTCCTGCGACCCAGCTCCACCCTTCTCCTCCTCTTCCACACTTCCATTGGGGCAACAGAGCTCGGACGCTGTGGCCTCTTGTGTGGCCTGACATCCTGACACACTAGGGAATCCTCCATACATGCAAAGATGCCCCCCACCCCGTCTACCCGCCCCCACCCCATCCTGCCTTGTGAAGGGAGAAAAACGGGCATGCATGCCCAGAAATCAACTTTCTGTACTACTTCATTCTGTATGAGAGTCTTTTTAACTTCATTTCTCAACAAGTATCATTATTTATAGAAAGTTTGAGCGGCCTGAGAGTGACAAAACACTTAAGTAGAGCTTTCGATTGTAAACAGTTCCAATAAAAGATTCAGCTCTCACCCCGAATCAGAAGGAGTTATGGCGAAAAAAGAAATCTTTCTGGCTAGATGTTCATCAGAATCTTTGGACAGTGGAGTTCCTGGTGATTTTTCTTTCTCCTGTACTGTCTGAATTTCCCACTTGATTTTGTACAGTTATTTCCAAGTCAAAGAAGGAGATAGATGGACATTCAACCGCATGTAATACTAAGCTGTTTAACTTTTCTCACAAAATCAGGGAAATGCCCATCCAAATCTCTCCCTGACCACACTACATTTTATAATCAAATTAAGCTATCATCATCTAAGGAGCTCAATATGCTTTAAAAGCATCCATAAATTATCTGGTTGCCCTCTATGTGAAGTCAAAGTAATGACAGCACAGTGCTTGCACGCGGTGCAGACTTTTGGACCCAGTGTATATAATGACTTATCAGAGGTAAATACAAAGCCTATAACAAAGTCAGTATATTAATCATTTTGCTCAAATCTAGAGACACTAAAGAAAGATATAATATAGTCCCTGGCCTCAAAGATTTAGTAGACTAATTGGGTAACACTGAAATTTTCAGTAACAGTAGGACAGAAATATTAAAATAGAGCATGAGGCAGTGTTTGGTTGATGTCAATAAGTCATACATGTAATGACCAAGTTAATCAGTTACCATGTTCTTGTTTATTAATTTATGGGAGTATCCAGTCATAATGCAAAAAGAGAATCTGTGACTTTAAGTCTCTCAACTTTTCTGTTTCAGTTTACCCAAGTAGGAAATAAAGAGGTTGATGTAGTTTAGCTCCAAATTTCCTCCCAGTGCTCAAGGAGTGCAACAGTGTCTTTACAGCCTTTGACTTTCTGAACACTAAGGGATCACACACCCAATCTAAGGCAAAATATATTTTCTTTGTGGGTCCTCCCAGGTCACAGATCTTTCTGCCTCAGTTTTTTATCTGCAAATCAGGATAACAGTATTTGATGATTAAATACAGAGTTACTCTTTTTAAAGGGCCTAGAATTCCTCACACACAGTAAATTTACATTCAGTAAATGCAGTATACTATTATCATTCACTGTGGGGGCATGAACAAAAGGGTTTAGTCACAGTTAATTCTGTTGTGAACACTTTTTCTTTGGGTACAATATGGGCAAAGGCACCTGCAAGAAAAAGATGTATGAAATACTCTGCCTCATACTAGCTTCTGTCTTACCATATTATTTCTAATTATTACTTCTATTACCATCAAAGTATTTGTGTTCCAAATATGTCTCACATTATCCTTTCCCAACAATGAATACAACTGGCATTCAATATTTGATATATATACACAGCATAAAACTATAACTGCTGTTATTAAAATATAATAAATGTTGACTGATACATGATTTCTGTTTCTGATATTAAGACTCAGTGTTGTTCCATAATTTACCTGCACCTCATCATGTACTTACATTTTAGTCTAAGATTATTTTTAGTTGATGTTTATACATGGTTTCAGCTTTTAATCATCACATTCAGTATAGGGTAGAGCTTAGAGTACTCAGGAAAGATCCTTGATCAGCTCTTACTAACTGGAGAACTTTTGCAAGGGACTTAAACTTTCCATGCCTCAATATCATTATCTGTAAATTGGGATAATACTAATCTATGGTCTTGTGGTAAGTGTTAAATAACCTATATAAAGGGTTTCTCAGAATTCATTACATAAAATTCATTACATAAGAGGCATTCAGTAGGGGTGGCTACTATTGTGACTCCTCATGGAAAAAACATGGAGATACAATTTGACCATACTTATTTTTAGTGTATACATGTTGGCTACTTGTTTTTAAAAGGTATAAGACTTAGCATCTCTACCTGAAATAAGTCTTTTCAGTTACCTGGTTCCATCCCTTTATTTTGTAAATAAGGAAAAATCAGGTGCAGAAGGATGGATGAATGTCCAAAGTCAAAGTAAGTTAACTGCAAGCCAAGACATAACTAATTGCATATAGTTAAAAGATTCTATTATGTCACAGTTCACTCTGTATTTGGCACAACCTAAGTAAATCACCCCCAAAAAAATGTTGGGGCGCCTGGCTCAGTGGGTTGGGCCTCTGCCTTCCAATTGGGTCATGATCTCAGGGTCCTGGGATAGAGCCCCACATTGGGCTCTCTACTCAGCAGGGAGCCTGCTCCCCCCCCCCCCTGCCTATTTGTGATCTCTCTTTCTCTGTCAAATAAATAAGCAAAATCTTTTTAAAAAAATTGTTGTTGTTCCTTTGTATCTTGACTAAATCATCTTTTTTTAATGTTGTTTTTTTGTTGTTGTTCTATCTAGCTGTTTTTATAAGTGACACACAAAGGGGAGGGAAAAGACTTTAGTAATGTAATAACTTCAGAAAGAATTTTTAAATAATGCTGTATTAGTTAAGGTGTATTTTTTGAGCTTTATCCTAATGGTTGGTAATCATGCACTCTCAGGTTTGATAGGAGTAACTTCTAAAACAGTCCACAGCTTACATATAAACACATTACAGACATTTTTAAAGGTTGTAGGTTTCGTGAAATGTTAAAAGTCGGTTTAAAATAAAAGTTACAACGAGTAAGTTAATATAGCACCTTAAAATGAGATTCTTCCCCCATGAACACTAGCACAGTTTCTTAGTTTTAATTTTAAGAAAAAAAAATCAATTTTAAAATACCTGAAGACATTAAAAATGTCTAAGCTTTTTAAAAATGTATATATTATTCCACGGTTCCAGGCTAATTCCAAACTCCCTGAAATCAACATATTTCACTGAAAATTCTTCGACACAGCGGTTATTTTTTAACATAAGACTCCTTAAGTTCATTTCAGCGTTCTCATTATTACCTGTGGCGCGCCGTTCTTGGTCGGTTATTTTCCAAGCAGACTTTTTAAAATTAAAGCTAGGGTTCGGGTTTCAAAGAGAGGAGAGGAAAGGGAAAGAGAGGAAAGGAAAGTCTTCCCTCTGCTGATTCCCACTTCTCACGTTCCTTGAGACCAAGCTGCTTTTGCAAGCGCGGCTGGCAGGAACCGAGAGCTCACCGCCCCGCCGCAGCCCCGGGTGGAGTGGACGCGGACAGCTGTGCGGGATAAGCGCAGCCTGCCGCGCGGGGCGCACGCCCTGCCTCCCGCGCTCACGCCTCCACCTCGAGCAACAGGTGCGGGAGCAGCGCCTCTGCGCGCTGCGCGTGCTGCGCCGCTCCCTTGTAGCACGGGGGATGCTCGCGGCACCATCCCCCAGCCCTGGCCTACCTAGCCCTGGGGACACCGACATCCGCGCGCGCCCTTCGGTCCCCGCGGGTCCCTTTCGCACACCGTCGTTCTGCCTCTCGCTCGCGTCCCTAGGCTTCGCCGCGGCTGCTGGTCCTCTCCCCTGTAGTCGGGTCAGGACGGTGGCTCCATTCTCCTCCCCCCTCTCTCCTCCCCCTTCATCCTCCGTCTGCTCCAATAGGACTCGCGGCTCCCCGGGCTGCGCTCACCTGACCAGCGGAGCGGGGGTGGCTGCCCAAGGCAGCGCGCCCCCGTCTGCGCAGCGGGCAGCCAGGTCTGCGCTCTGGCGTCGAGAACACCCTGCAGTGGCCATCCCTAATGGATTGTTCCGGCCGCGCGGCGCCTAAGCTGACCTGCCTGCGCGCTGGAACCCCAGAGTCTGGACTCCGTCTGCACCGCGCAGGGGAGATACGAGGTTCGGGCTTCTTGGTGTTGTACTCTTTGATTAAACTTTGTAGTTTGTCCGCTTGTGCACCGGGACACCATCTGCCACCCGACTGGCGGGCACTCCGCCCTGGCCACTCCACTGTAAGCAATTCACGGTGTTCTTTCTGAGAAGAAAAGCCACTTACTGGTTCTTGCTCCTTTCCGAAGGACATTTATTTGAACTTTGACTGAAGCGCCTCTCCTGAGTTGTTCACAATGAGAATTTGCGCACAAATGGGTGAAGTATTAGAAAGGAGGACCCTGCCCGTACATGTACTTAGAAACGAAGACTAAGATCAACTTATAGGTAAACTATGTCTCTTTTATAAACGAGGGTTAATTCCTACCTTGTACGGTTGTTACAAGGATTAGATGAATAAGATCTTGTGTGAATTGCCGCGCTACAACTGACACGTGGTAAACCCCAATAGATGTTGGCAATTATTCCCGGGGCTTAAAAAAGGAAAGCCCCCGAGGTCAGATCAAATCATCCCCGTCGTGCAAATACCCGTCTGCGCTAGAGAAAAGCACAGGCAGAATTCTTAAAAGTTTCAAACCCGGGAGGAGGTTAAAGATGAGCAATTGGCAGTCCAACGCCACCTCACTGCTGATCTTATGGACGAAAAAATTAAAATAAATGCTGATTGGCGCGCCTGGGTTGCTCAGTGAGTTAAGCCTCTGCCTTTGGCTCAGAACATGATCTCAGGGTCCTTGGGACTGAGCCCCGCATGGGGCTCTCTGCTCAGCCGGGAGCCTACTTCCCCCCCTTCTCTGCCTGCCACTCTACCAACTTGTGATCTCTCTCAAATGGATGTATAAAATCTTAAATACATACATACATACATACTGATTGAATGGCTTAAAGTCTGAAACAAGAATGGATCTTGTGTCTCCTAATTCCAAACACAGAGCATAGGGTATCCTTATGAATCTCCATTGGAATAACTAGATAGTTACTTTGAGTTGCAACAGATAGCTACTTTGCTCTCAAGCAAGAATAATTTAGCATTATTATGGACTGTTGCTGAACATCTCATCTCACAGCTGCAACAGTCAACAAACAGCTGGGGGTACTAAAGCAAAGATGATTCAGGCAAAAGGGTTCTGGTACAGAAACTGCGTAGGAATGCAAATGATGCACTTCGAAGCATAAGAACAGGTAGTGAGAAGAGCAACCTAAATGATAAGGACATTGACTAGCTTTCCTGTGATGCTCAACTAAAAAGCTGGACCTGGGTCTAGAAACTGTAAATCCACACAGCCTAGTGGAAGAGTAGACACAGATGTGCTTACTATAACCTACACTAAGGAAACTGAAACGTGGAGACAATTTATAGTCAAAACAGTGAATCAATTATTCATGCGGTGATAACGTGAAACAGAAAAATAAAATGTTAGAAAAATATTTTCTCCACATTGTTTTAAACGTGTGTTCACTGTTAATATGCCCCATAGATTTACAGTTTCTAGATTATTCAATATTCTAAATTCAGCCCATGGGTTTATTGTATTATTCATAAAAAGGCTTTATTTGCAGCTAAATGTTACTTCAGTTTATTAAGACCCTGACAAGGTCAGTGTCTATCAAACCGTTCTGGCTTAAGCATTGTTTCACCAAGTCCTGTGATTAAAAACATTCTCCACAACTGGACTTGCTCAGCATGCATTTTCACTCTGTGTAGGACACCACCTTAGGCACTGTGATGAACTGAAAGTAAACCTTAAGCCCACTCTCCTTCTTAAAGCTACCTCAGGGAACTAAGTAATTCATTAACAACTTCTACCGAGTGTTTAGGAAGAAGATGATACTGGAAGGCATTGTGGGAAAAAAACAGTGATCCCAAAAACCCAACCCTAAGTGCACTGAGCTTGCACTGTCTAGGGTGAAAGTTTAATGAGCCAAAAAAGCAGATGATGCCAAGCCAAAAAATGAGCCTCCCAGAAAGTGCTAGTGATATCCCAGGAGGAAGAGATTATGTGGAATGGTGAAAGCTTCTCCAGGGAGCTGATGATCTTTGCCTTGAAAAATAAAACACCAGAAAACAGAAAAGCTGGTACTTTGAGGACAAATATGTGACAGGGTGGTGCAGATACTATCAAATACCGTATTTACCAGATGCCCAACACATTTAAATCTGAGCTCCTCACACGGACTAAACGGACCACATGATTCTGGCCCCACTTTCCTCTCTAGTCTCATCTTATACCATTCTCCCTCTTTTCATTGTATTCCTCTCACACTGATCTTCTTTCTGTGGCTCCAACACATCAAAATCATTCCTGCCTCAGAACCTACGCACAAACTTTCCCCTCTGAGTGGCACTCCATTGATGGAGATCTTCATATGGCTGGCTTCTCTATCATCTCCTTCATTTAAGGGGTAGCTCGACTATCCCATCCTCACAGGCATCTGCCTTGATAACTTCCACAGGCACTCTTAGCCATTACCTTGTTGTGTTTTCTTTATATCATGTATCCCAATAAATACCTTATGTGTTTATTTAGGTGTTTTTGTCTACCTGTAAGAATAAAAGCACCATGATAGGTAGGCCCTACATCTTTCTCATTTGCTACTCCATACCTGGTAGCTAGAATAAGCTCTAGGAATTGGGGGGGGGGGAGAAAAAGAAGAAGAAGAAGAAAAATAATAATAAGCTCTAGGATATAGTAGCGGAAATTCTACACATCTGGAGGAGAAGGAAGGGGGGCAATCAGGCCTGTATAATAGAATAGGGTTTTGTGAAGAATCTGGAAGGCCAACATATGAAAATGACTCCCAAAGCTATGTCCTGGTGCTTCACAATTCAACATTAGAAAACATGACTTGACCCCATAATAAAATACAAATACACCTGAAACCAATATTCTAAACTTCTGCCATCATTTACAGCACCAAGAAATTTTGTTCTCCAAGTCATGCTTTGGTAAGAAAAACAGAAAAGAAGTGGATTCCTGGACATGTGGACGTGGGAGGTGGCAGGTGCTGCTGAGAGAAAGGTGTTGAAAGGAAAGTTGAAATTTGAGAAGACAAAGGTGGCCAAATTCCTAATTCTGCCTCAGTGTAGCACTGATGGCCCTTTAATAATCTCCATCAAATCACTTCTCTGTAACTTTAAATTTCCCACAGTCAAAAGTAATTCATTTGCTTGACCCCATAAGAAAAGTACTGATGTCATACAATTTTTCTTCCTTCTTCAATTTAGTTAGCCTTACATACTAAGTAACACTTTATAAATCTTCAAAGATTTTTGTAGTTCCTTGAAAAAGCTATTTCTCATATTTGACACTCTGAGTTCAGATTTCTAAGTGTAGGCACACATAAGGGAATTTTATCCAAGGAACAAAACCAAGCTTAGGCAGCCTCCACGTAGCTTAACCTCCAAAGAAGTAGAAGCAGGATATTACTTTAAGGGTGTCTAAATCTGGGGCACCGGGTGGCTCAGTCCATTAGATGTCTGCCTTTGGAGTGGGTCATAATCCCATAGTCCTGGGATCAAGCCCCACCTCGGGAATCCTTGCTCAGTGGGAAGCCTGCTTCCCCCTCTCCCTCTGCCTGCCTTTCCCAGCTTGTGCTCTCTCACTCTCTCTCTCTGCCAAATAAGTAAATAAATAAATAAAATCTTAAAAACAAAACTAAAGAGCTTCCAAATCTGTCTGCCAGAGGCTTCTTCTGTTTAAGCCCTAGGTCCCAGGCAGGAAACAAAATTAGACTTGTCAGGACCTTGTCAAACTTGGACTCCCCTTTCTTTCCACACTCCCATCAGACCCATCAGGCTACTGGTCCCCCATCTCTTCTCCCTTGCACACCAATATGCAGTAAAGTTCTCAATAACATGAAGGGTTTATCATCTTAGCACTCCATAATGGAGAAACAGAGCCTAAACCCACATTCTCAAAGAACCTGGGCACAATAGTAGTAGCTCACTAAATATGTGTTGGATGAATCATGTCACTAGACAGATAATAAGGAGGAAGACCCACTGTGAGACCCAGAATTAGAACTTGTGAGCCAGAGGGAATAATTTCTGCCACTAAAGGATCAAAGAATCCATTTAATAACTGAGTATACTTGAAGCTGAGACTCAGTTTCCAGATCAGAAAAAAACAAACAAACAAACAAAAGCTAGTATTCTTGGACCTTTTGGAAATAAAAAGCCTCAAAAAATCTGAGCAATTCCTTGAACAGTCTCTCACACAAAGCTAATCCTTGGTGTTACTAGTTAGGTGAACACTACTCGGAGCTGATTCTCATATAACTGATCTCTTACTTGCTAATACATGAAAGCCTACAGCATCTGAGATGCCAGACCTTGCTTTTCCCCTTTTTCAGATGCTATCATAAGCCTGCTAACTGCAATGCATGTTTTAGGTGAGCACCTATTTAACCAGAAGAATTTCTAGACACTCCAAATATGAGCATGGACAGAATGCAATCTCTACCTTCCTGTAGCCCTCTTTGAGTAGAGGAAAGAAGATACAAAATTGTGATCATTCAAAGTACAATGTGACCAGTGCTGTCAGAAAGATAGCCGAGATGGTTCAAAGAAGGGAGAGATGAAATTACTGGATCGCATCAAGATATCTTTGCTCTTGTCTCTCATAGATCAGTCACTCCCTCACTGCTTTGATTCCCAGGACAAGCTGTTACCTTGCCTCACAGAACAGATAGGTGCTCCCCATTACCTCTGGACCTCTGAATCTGAGCCATATTGTGATTAAGCCACACTGAACAGGAAACATATACAAAAATAGTTTAAAACCTCTATGGCAAGAGTCAGAACTTTTTCAGTAAAGGACCAGACAGTAAATATTTTAGACACGTGAGCCATGCAGTCTTGGTCACAACCGTTCAAGTCTGCCGCTGTAGTGTGAAAGCACCCAAGGCAATATGCAAACAGATATGCACAGATGTGTTCCAGTAAAACTGAGTCACAAAAGCAGGCAATGGCCAGAAACAGCCGAGGGGCCACAGTTTGCAGACCCCTGCTCTATGCAGAAGCAAAAGTTACTTTAGTTATCAGGTTCTGTTCTGATACTTGTATCCTAAATCAATTAATTCACTCAACAATCATTTATGGAGTGCCAGTGATATAGGATGCTTTGCACAGGTAAAGATGAATTGGCAGATGCTCCCAGACCTCAAGAAGCTTTCTTAGCTGAATTCGCTGTGCTGTTTGACAAGGACATATGATATATATTCTAGTCCTGATTCCTTGCAAGATTCCCTGTCCTCAGTCCTCTTTTTTTTCTTTTTTTTTTTTTTTTTGCCATCGGCTTTTTCTTTTTTTTTTTTTCCTCTGCCTAGTTTCTGATCAATATTTTTGTCTGAGCTTCACAACATCTATATATTCAGGTCCTGGCTAAACTCTTGCTTGCTCTAATCTAAAATTCTTAACCCTTAACAGTTTTGCCTAGAGTTCTTCTTGCCCTCTTGGGCAAAGCATCAGCAAAAAGGAAAGAAAATAAAGAAAATAAACAAAAAGAAGCAGCTAACACCTATATACTGATGGGGGCTTCCTGTTCACTTGTTGTGAACATTGTACAGTATTATAAGTCAAAGTCCTGAGCAGGCCATTTTCCTCTCCCCTAGAACAGGGGATTTAGCCATGCCAGAACCAAAGAAATAACTACGACTTCTAAAGAAAGCTACCAGAAAGCTACCAGACACTGGGGCGCATGGGTGGCTCAGTGGGTTAAGCCGCTCCCTTTGGCTCAGGTCATGATCTCAGGGTCCTGGGATCGAGTCCCACATTAGGATCTCTGCTCAGCGGGGAGCCTGCTTCCTCCTCTCTCTCTCTCTCTGCCTGCCTTTCTGCCTCCTTGTGATCTCTGCCTCTCAAATAAATAAATTAATTTTAAAAAAAATTAAAAAAAAAAAAGAAAGAAAGCTACCAGACACTGAGGCCAGATTCTGCCTCCAGGGCTTTTTAGGAGGTAAAATGACGATAGAGAACAATCACCTAACTTCATCCTCACACCACAGGATAGAAGAAGCCTTGAGGGGACAGAAGGTCTGGCTTTTTTCTCTCCTCCTCTTTAAAGGAGGGAGGAAGGGCAACTTCGCCTGCTGTTGATTATCAGCTCAGGCCAATAGATTTGTTGATCTGTCCCGCCCCTGAAAGGAAAGAGAACTGAGAAAGAAAGCTGGTAGGAGAGAGAAAGAGTACAAGTCGGCAGACCCGCTCTCCTCTTTGTACAAGAACGTGTAGATCTCCTATAGATTGTGACGGCACAGAAGTTGCAGTACAGCATAATCTTGCCAACACCTGACCCTAGAGGATGGACAAGCCATGCAGTGAGAGGATCCCAGGAACAAGAGGCTGTGTACTTCCGGGAACTAGCTGAAGAGGGGGGTTAAGGGAGAAACCATTTCAAGGAACCATACAAAGGGGAGGGCTCACAGAATGCACCAAACTTATCCACGTGCCTTTGAAAAAATCAGCATTACAGTCACACAGGGGTTAGCCCCTCGGTGTTTTCTGGAGAACAGCCAGAGCCATAAAAAGGGCACTGTGCCCATAAGCAGTCAAAGAGATAGTTGTCCTCCTAGTTTCCCTCTCAACTCTCAATATTAGAAGAGTTAAACCTTGCGAGAGTGCTGAATCCTAACCACTAGACAACGAGGGAGTCTCAGAAGAGTTAAGCCTTGAAATGGACTGGGTAGAAAAAAAAAAAGAGAGATCATTCTAAAATCAGAGTCAACAGGGACGCCTGGGTGGCTCAGTTGGTTAAGCAGCTGCCTTCAGCTCAGGTCATGATCCCAGCGTCCTGGGATCGAGTCCCACATCGGGCTCCTTGCTCAGCGGGGAGCCTGCTTCTCCTTCTGCCTCTGCCTGCCATTCTGTCTGCCTGTGCTCGCTCTCTCCCCCCTCTCTCTCTGATAAATAAATTTAAAAAAAAATCTTAAAAAAAAAAAATCAGAGTCAACACACACACGCGCGTGCTATACATGTTAACAACTCACCTTGCTTCCACCCATTTCAGATAAAGAGCTGGAGGAAGCCTTGGATATGATCTGAGATTGCCATATAATGAAGTTGCGGAATTTCCCCCAAACAGTAGAAAAGAATTACTTGACATGGAACAGATAGGGAAGAGACGAGACAATAACAGTTTTGTGTTCATGTTTGAAGTTCATGTTTGAACCCCACTGAATTAGAACTCCCTGGTAAACTAGTTAGGTAGGCACTTCTGAAAATGTGTGCTATGGATTTCAGTTTCCCAAGCTTGCAAAGGGCAAAAGTCTCAGTAATTAAACCACAAATGTGGGAAACATCCTTAGAAAATCATGATAAAATTGTAAAAGGTCTTAGTATTATCATAAATAAACCAATTTAAGATTGTTTAACTCACTGTTTTATTTGACCACAGAACTTTTTTTACCCCCCTCAGATAAATGCCAACTGGAAAGTTAGTGGAAAGAAACTTGTTTCTTTGGGGTTTGGGATCCTTATGGTTTGGGGCCATGCCAGTCTGTGCCATTCCCTCGAGGGCTGCAGGAGTTGCGCAATTCTTGGGATGCCCCCTGGAGTTGTTCCCACCGATGAGGACCCCATGAAAAAACAGGAGCCTAATTAAGGGATTGAAAAGCAGAAGGTCGGGGAGCCTGGGTGGCTCAGTGGTTTAAAGCCCCTGCCTTCAGCTCAGGTCATGATCTCAGGGTCTTGGGATCAAGCCCCACATCAGGCTCTCTGCTCAGAGGGGAGCCTCCTTCCCTCTTTCTCTGCCTGCCTCTCTGCCTACTAGTGATCTCTGTCTGTCAAATAAATGAACAAAATCTTAAAAAAAAGAAAGAAAGAAAAGAAAAACAGAAGGTCTTGGAAAATTTAGAGGAGTAAGTCCTTCTAGCAGGCATAAGTCTTACGTCAGAAATGAGCTTAAAATTAGAAATCTGGAAGAGCTGGAAGGTTTCGATCTCATGGCTCCTGAGAAGCCTTTTCTTCACATCTTGCTTATTGTATGCAAAACTTCCACAGACTAAAAATAAAACAAAACTGACACCAAAGCCCTAGAAAATGTTACATATGTACAGTTGTGTGATGGGGGGAGCCAGGACAAAGGAGAACGGCAGAAAAGTCTCCCACACAGTTCCAGTGGGAGGTGACTCCACATCTTCCCAAGGAAAGAGGAGCATTTCAACCCTGGTTGGTTCTAGTGTGGCAAGTAGGGTCCCCTGACCAGTGCTGTCCAGAAGACTCCACTAAGCCACCTGCAAGAGCCTGAACAGGTGACCGGAGTCATGGTCTCCATATTTTACTATCTTCACAAAGCTTTTGATTACCTTGGATCTTTTCTAGGCTACTTAGATTACCTAGAAGTGACCAACTTGTCTTGATGTATTATGATTGTTTTGAAATCTCTAACCTTCTGTGTCACAGGCTTCTCTGTAAAGTATTTGCTCCTTACATAGATGGAGTGTGAAAAGAATAGTTCCTCCTTAAGACTGAGGTTTTGACAAAGTAGCAGTCAACTCAGACCATCACAGACAACAGAACTTGAATGAGCATTTTGGAATTTTTAAACCAGACATTTGATGACAACAAAACAAAACAAAGCCTAATAACAACATCAAAACCTTTTTATCTCTTGCTTTTTGTGTGTGAAATTCATATTTCACACAAAAATATTAATTTTTTGTACTTATTTAGGTTTCTCTTTTAAAATTTTCCATACTTCCAATATTTAATTTTTCTGAAATTAGTAAGTAAAAAGGGAAGGATGAATTATGACTTTTTGTTCTTGCAAAGTTTTTAAATCTTCATCCTCCTACATTCAAAATGTTTTTCCTTAAGAAGTTTATTTATAGAACATACCTGAGATTTTGTAAAATCAGGAGCACAATTTCTATTTTTAAAGGCATAGAAGAGCAAAAGTGTACATTTTCTTATGGTTGGGCCCAGATAACGCAAAGAGATAATATAATGTAGATAAATTGAGCAAACTTAAATAAATTTGTTATTCTTTCACACTTTAGTTTCCTTATCTGCGAAATGAAAATTTTCATACCTACTACACAGAATTGTGTATAGGTTGAATAAGGTGAAGTCTGCTATATAGTAAGATTTTAATAACTGGCTGAAAAACAATGAAATAAAATAGAAACAATTATTTCCTTCTGCTGAATTACAGATGGAATTGAGAAAGTTTTTATTCTAAGTTAACCAATCCAATACACCACAGTGGTAATTATATATAAATAAATTTACAAATTCATAATTATGCATTTTAAAGCATTTTCCCATTAAAATTTTAAATAATTTCTCTTTATTGCTGAAATGCGATTATATCTGTCTTTAATATAATTGGATATCTTTTATACTAATAAGGAAGCAAATATACATGTAATTGTTAATAGCTCCACCAAACGAATATTAAGATCAAGTACTAGCCAAGTGTACATATCTCATTTCCTTACAAATTTTAAACTTATACAGTAGTATTTGATTATAGATATGTATTTTATTTTTATTATGGCCATATGCAATACTTTATTACATTATTTAGCGAAGAATAAGTTATGTACGATTTTATGTCTTGTGGGAAATATTTTAATTCTTTATCTTCCCAAGATAAAAATATCCCTTCCTCAAGAAATTTATTTATAAAACATTCACAGAAAATGCTGAGACATTTTTAGATTAATAATGGTTTCTATTTTGGAACAAGAAATGTGTCTCAGAACAGCTTTTCTCGTATTTTAAAAGGAATTTCCCCATAAATCAGTTATGAATGTATATGGAATCTTTAATCCTTTAAGAACAGCTAATTAAATCTTTTTTCCCTAGTTGCCTCTGGTATAGGCCCGCTGTGTGTGGTACTTCCCATGGCTTGTCATTTTGTTTTAATGGCAGGGGGAGGAAACTAGCAAAGCTCAGTAACCACACTGCATATCAAAATGTCACCATGGCAGCATTTGTCCACTTGTCAGAGTCCTTCTGAAATGACTCAGCCATTCATTTTGTTGAATCAATATTGAAGCTTTTGAGATTTATTACTTGAGGTTTGGGAGCAGGCAAAGCAAACAAATCCGTCATTCCTAACATTGAGTTCTAGTTGGGCTGAGATTATGATTGCTGTCTGCACTTTATTTATGAGGACAGATTATAATGTTTCCACTCCTTGCATAATTACTTTGTAATAAGCTCGCATTTATATGCCTGATAGTATGGTGGAAAAGCATTTAAACTTTCCAAAAACATTCTGTGGACTATGGTAAATTTACTGAATTCAAATAGCTAATTCCCTGGGAGGTGTCAGGCAGGAGGGCAGGGAGGAGAGATGTGAAGCTTTTGATAGAAAATCTTTAAATCTTTAAGATTCTTCAAGTTCCGTTTTTTTATATCCCACCTTTTTGTCTCTTTTTTTCTTTTTCTTTCTTTCTTTCTTTCGAGAGAGAAAGAGAGAGAGCTCGAGCAGGGGGGGAGAAGCAGATGGAGAGGAGCAGAGGGAAAGAGCAGAGGAAGAGGGAGAGGCACAGAGAGGCCAACTCGGGGCTCCATCCCAGGATACCAGGACGACCGCCTCAGCCAGAGGCAGACACTTAACCAACTGAGCCACCCAGGTGCCTCTATATATCCCATCTTGAAGCAAAATTAAGAAGAACCAGGATAAGAAAATTATCTATTAAATCCTTCTATTTAATAATGTCCATTTACTGATACTTTCCCCATTCAACAAATAGAAGATTCTAAAACTATTTTAAAATACTGAGATTTCTTCAAAGACAGTTTTATAATCACGTAAGTTTCTAGTGGATTGGGTCACAAAATGGATCTGATTTGTTAATGCAAGCACTCACTGTACGTATTTTCAGTTATCACTGAACTAAATTCAGTGCAGAGGTCAGTGTCCAAAGATGAAGTGATGAGAAATTTTCAGAAGTATAGATCTGTCTGACAAGATCCTGACAAGATCCTGAAGATCATTAAAGCTTCATTGACATATCAGGCCAAGTGGAAGGGAGAATGGGCAAGCTTCTCATTAGAATTCCTCCTTTAGATCTCTTCCCAGAGCTGAGGAGTCTCTCCTTTAACATCCCATGACCTAGACCGGTCCTACTGGGATCAGCACAGGATGCTGCAATGCTAGTATCCTCAATGGGGTGAGTCAAAACCAGATAACATGATGGAGTCATCTGTGTTGGTTATAGGATCTGTTCTCCCAGGACCCCCAAATTCTACCCAGGACTTGTGCAATCTGAGGTCATGTTTATTTTACCAATGGCTACAAGCAAACAAAGCCATTGCAAACAAAGCTCCCACTGTCTATTTCCCACATGAGTGAGAAAATCAAGCCCAGTGGGAAGACAGGTTTGACTGATGGTATGTTTGGGCATCATGCCGGGCCTTGCAAACTTCACATAGATAGGGATGCCTGGTCCACTTAATGCACACATCTCTGCCAGCAGCATAAGACGCAAGTTTGGAGTGTTCTACTTTTCAGATGTCCAGTAAGCTCTACTTAACTTACACAATTCCATGCAACCATAAGAATTTTAGATCATATTGAAAGACATATAAGAGTACTTTCTGTAGTTTCTGATAACAGTAATTAAAAAGTTTTGGAAGGAGGTCATAGTTGTATAGCACTGTGAATGTAATAAGGGCTACTGAATTGTACCATTAAAATGGTTAAAATGGTAAATTAAAAAAAAATGTTTAATTAATATATAATGTATTTTTATCCCCAGGGGTACAGGTCTGTGAATCGCCAGGTTTACACACTTCACAGCACTCACCATAGCACATACCCTCCCAAAAGTCCGTAACCCCACCACCCTCTCCCTCCCTCCTCCCCCCAGCAACCCTCAGTTTGTTTTGTGACAGTAAGAGTCTCTTATGGTTTGTCTCCCTCCCGATCCCATCTTGTTTCATTTTTTCCTTCCCTACCCCGCAACCCCCCACCCCACTTTGCCTCTCAACTTCCTCATATCAGGGAGATTATATGATAATTGTCTTTCTCTGATTGACTTTAAAATTTTATGTTTAATTTACCTCAATTTATTAAAAAATTCATTTTGTTAAATATAAAAAAAAAGCCCATTTCAAATGAGCAAATCGTATGCTGTGTGGATTAAGTCTCAAGAAAATAGCTGAAAAGAAAAAAAAGAGTCTTCTGCAGAACGCTTTAATGCTTTTCCTATAGCTTGTGTGCAAGTCAGTTCATATGAGAAAATGTACGCTGGAATTGTCTCACCTTTCAGAAAACCAAAATCCTTTTTGAGTTTTCTTCTTTGCAGGGTTCTGAGAAAGTAAAAAGGTTTTTAAGACTGTGCTTGAAAGAGTGCTATGCAGACAAATACAGCTTTAGCATTCCATTAGAGCAATCCCACATGGCCTACTCCCAAACAAAACGGAGTTCCCTAATACTTTTCAGTTTTTCTTTTCTGTATTCTTTTCTCTCTCTTTTTTTTTCTTCAAAAACCAAGGAAGTGAATTGTGAATATTTCCTACAAGAAATGCTGAGCTGGTTAATTTCCGATAATTATAAAATCACGGGTGGTCAGTAGTTCAAAGAAAATCTTTCCCCAACAAAACCAATTATGAGCAGAGACTTTAACTGTGTCCCTTTATCCACTGCCAAAATGCAGTATCAATAGAACAGAATGTGAAAGCTGCAGCTTTGATATGAAAGGTACTGAAAGTATTCATCTTTTGGTAGTTGTTCTGCCACCATATGGAATGGAATAAAAGGAAAAAGAATTATGCAGCATCAACTTGAATTATGCAATCAGAGAAAAGGAAAAGCAAATCATAACCAGATGTGTCTATGCATACATTTTATTACAAAAACTTTCTTTGATATCACCAGGCACCCAATGCACTCTATTGGTGGTGTGAAGTAATTGAAAATAATATTAAGAAAGGACTTGGAGTAACATATCTTATCATTCAAATAGAAAAGCATTTACAGCAGAGAACTGGTATCAAAGATGTCTTTAAAACATCAATATTAGGCTGAAACATAAGAAACTGATATCTGCTTATACAAAAATGGTCAAACAAGGGCAAAATGGTATAACAGCAATTTCATGTGCTTCAGCCTAATACATAATTTTCCTCCTAATTCCAAATGGCGTTTTCTCTTCATCATCATCACCCAATGGAATAAAAGACATTTATTTAATTTTTATTCAGTTTCAGGTCATTTGTTTAATTTTACATTGTTTAGTGTTTTTAGCCACCTCATATGGAACGAATCCATAAACACGTGAGTCAATTAATGTTCCTTTTCTCCCCTTAATCAAGAAATATTTTTAAGTTGGATATACCAACATTTCTCACTCATCAGTCTTTTGGGGCCCACTGTCAACATCAGGAGGCATGTCAAAGGAAGCCCTTCCTTATTTGAGATGATGCTAGGAGGAAGACACTCTTGCCCAGACCAACTCTGCTCCTGTATCTTTTGTACATGCTAAATGCCAGGCCTCTTCCCTCTGGGTACCTTGAAGTTTCAGGGACAGGTATTATGAGAATGTTGAGAGACTGAAGGATCTGAGAGGGAAGTCTAGGGCTGAGTGAAGCTTGATACTAATGAAACTCGAGGTCAGAGGCAAATCCTACTAGTGGATGGTCATCCTATCTACAATCAGAAACACAGTCTCCTAGAGGGTCTAAAGGGAAAGCTTCCTGCTGGAAATAGAAGGTAGGCCAGAAAAGATTAGAAGCTAGTTCTCCTTGCGACCACTGTTGAAAGAAGAGCAGAAGAGAGGGAGGCAGAATGGGACTGAGTTGAAAGAAAAAAAGAACTCTGCCACTCAGGGATGCCTGTACACTCTAGGTTAAATATATAGCACGGGAGGGGCTCCCAGGTGGCTCAGTCAGTTAAGCGTCTGCCTTCTGCTCAGGTCATGATCATGGGGTCCTTGGATTGAGCCCCACATTGGACTCCCTGCTCAGTGGGTCATCTTCTCCCTCTCCATCTGACCCTCCCTGCCCCTTCTCCCTGCTTGTGCTCTCACTCGTGCACTCTTTCTCTCTCTCAAATGAATAAATAAAAAATCTTAAAACATAAATATATAGGGGCACCTGGGTGGCTCAGTGGGTTAAGCCGCTGCCTTCGGCTCAGGTCATGATCTCAGGGTCCTGGGATTGAGTCCCGCATCGGGCTCTCTGCTCAGCAGGGAGCCTGTTTCCCTCTCTCTCTCTCTGCCTGCCTCTCCATCTACTTGTGATTTCTCTCTGTCAAATAAATAAATAAAAATCTTTAAAAAAAAACAAACATAAATATATATAGCCCTGGAAGTGGGATGAGGGAATGGACAGGCACTGTCTGAATGCCAGCGTGCCGCACCCAGAGCAGAATCAATATCCAAACAAACGCTTAGCCAAGGCTCAGACAACTGCTGTTGACTCCTATGGCAGGGGCAGAATTTGGCTGGCATTACTGAACATTTTTCATGTTGTCAGTGATAATCTGCTCCACTCAACAGAAGGGTTCTGCCTGCAGTTGACACAAAAGCAACATAACACACAATTCTGGACAATTTCACAGGAGAATAATCTTTGAACAATGTGTCCTAAATCAGAGTCAAAGGTCAGAGTCACTCTGGCACTGACTGAGAAAGTAGTTCTTTTCCAGGGCTCCGTATGTGCCAATCCTGAGAAGGAAATACTGCAAAGAGGTCCAATACCTAAGTCACCAGTTTACTGAATCAACACAATTCTGTTCTTTCTCACCACTGACTCACTGAATGTGCACTGTTTAAGGGGCACCTGGGTGGCTCAGTGGGTTGAGTCCCCAACTCTTGATTTCCATTCAGGTCATGAACTCAGGGTTGTGAGATCAAGCCCCATATCAAACTTTGACAAGTTCCATATAGGGCGGGGGGGCTCCTCCCTCAGTGGAGAGTCAGCTTCAGATTCTCTCTCCCTCTGCCCCTGCTTCCTGCTCACTCGCACACTCTATTTCTCTCTCTCTTTCTCTCTTCCTCTCTCTCAAATAAATAAATAAATAACTCTTTAAAAACAAAAACAAAAACCTGCTCTGTTCAAAATTCTTTTCTGTCCCCAGAATGAAATCTTGGGTGGGCCCCATGTTTCACATTCATTTTCAATTATTAACAAATAGTCTCACTCTCAGAGAGAGCAAAGCAAAACTTAACTTCCCATTTAAGTTTGGCAAGTTCTTCTCTTGCTTGGGGCTGATCCTGGTTAGAAAGCCTGCAGTGAGGAAGGAGGACCCAGTCACTCATTTTCTCTATCTCTCCCAACTCCTCTACTTTTCACGATGCTCTTTAATTTAATGGCTCATTTGGTGTTAAGAAGTAGAGAAGGAGATGAACAAAGGTTAGGAAAAAATAAAAAAGAAAGGTTCTTTCCTGAATGAGTTCTTTGGAGACTCATCTATGGGGATACCTGACATGGGCTATGTTTCCCTGGGCAGACCACTTGTAATCAACTTTCCAGTCTCTACCTTCTGGTAGTCCTGAGGGATCACTACATCCCACCAGTGTGGTCTTTTTAGACAATTAAGAGCCTTCTGTTGTGTCCACAACTGACCCTCAAACACCACATTTTCCCCCTGGTCACTACTCTTACTGCAGGGCAGTGTTAAACTCACCTTTTGACTTTTTCAGAATGAGTCAGGTACCGGTTCCTCTGTCCCTCAAACTCCAGGTCAAGCTCTCCAGGTGATTCTCTGCTTCTCTACCACTTTTGCCTAGAGGTGGTGGAGATAGAGGACATAGCACAGTGACAAGTCTCTTCAAAAAAATTCTCACTACAGACCTCAAGACCAATCTCCCATCCTCACTTATCTACCCTGAAGGTAGGTGATGAATTAAGAGTCTCCAAATTGGTTATCAGTCTCTTTACAATGTAGTGAGTGGTGTGATTAATCTCACAGATTCTTGAACAACTATCTGAGTTCAGAACTCTGCTCCACTTTTGCCAACTATAAGATACTTAATGTCTCAGTGTCCTTATGCACAAAGTATTGAAATCTGTAAGAAATAAAAGCAATGGAGGAGGAGAGCTTGGGAAGTTTCTGGAATAAAAGAAACTAAAGAGGCATGACAACTAAATGCAATTCATAAACTTTAATTAAATTCTGGATCTCATTTTAAAATAAGTTTAAATAAACAAAAAGAAAACCAGATAAAGAACATGATCAGAGCAATCTTGGATATTTAAATATGGACTGAATAATAGAGAATAAGATTTTATCAGTATTATACTTGAGTGATGGTTATGTTGTGGTTTTGTAAAAGAATGTCTTTGTACTTAGGAGACATATGCTGAAATATTTAGGAGTGAAGTGTCACGATATCTGTAACTTATTCTCAAATTATTCCTCAAAATATTGTCTTACAAATAAAAATAATGGTGTCATACACATAATAAATCTCTTAGAGCAATACCTGGCATATAATAAACAATTCTGTAAGTGTAAATTATGGATTATTAGCACAGATACCTAGACAAAAGGAAAAAAATCTCCTTTAAAATTATTATACATTTGTCAAACTGAGCTAATGTACTGAATCATGAATTTCCTAATACCCTCTTCACCTACTGCTCACCTTTCCCAATCCCCAATACTTGTCTTTCTTTAACTTCTCCACTCCTCCCTTCAAACCATGTCTCCCACTATTAAGACAGTTTCCAATCTTCTACTTCACACTGTGATAACTAATATAATCAGAAGGATATTTTTTCAAGTTATGCTTTAATCTGTAACACTTAGATTCACAATTTAACTTATATTAGAAAATCTTTGTACCTTGGGGTGCCTGGGTGGCTCAGTGGTTTAAGCCGCTGCCTTCGGCTCAGGTCATGATCTCAGGGTGCTGGGATCGAGTCCCGCACCGGGCTCTCTGCTCAGCGGGGAGCCTGCTTCCCTCTGTCTCTCTCTGTCTGCCTCTCCATCTACTTGTGATTTCTCTCTGTCAAATAAATAAATAAATAAATAAATAAATAAATAAAATCTTTGTACCTTAAAACTCATACAGTAAATTGGCTTAAATAATTCTAAGTATTTACATATTGACAATTAAAACTAAGGAGCACCTGGGTGGCTCAGTGGGCTGAAGCCTCTGCCTTTGGCTCAGGTCCTGGTCCCAGCATCCTGGGAAGGAGCCCTGCATCAGGCTCTCTGCTCAGCGGGGAGCCTGCTTCCCTCTCTCTCTCTCTGCCTGCCTCTCTGCCTACTTGTGATCTCTCTCTCTCTGTCAAATAAATAAATAAAATCTTAAAAAAAATTAAAACTAAGAATGATTCAGAATATGTAGTTATTAATTCAATTAAAAGCAAACCCATTTCAGGTTAACATCAGTAATATATTTTTATGAAAACCGTATTTCCCAAAACAAAAATATTTAGTGAGATCAGTGGCATCATTTACCATTTTACAAATTTCCTTTTTTTAAAAAAATTTAACTTATTTATTTGAGAAAGAGAAAAAGACAAAGAGAGAGGGAGAGAGCAGGAGCAGGGGGGAGGGGCTGAGAGAGAGTGAGAAGCAGACTCCCTGGGAGTCTTAGGGAGTCCCTCTCAGCAGGGAGCCTGATGCCAGGCTTAATCCCAGGACCCTGGAATCCTGTCCTGAGCTGAAGGCAGACACTTAACTGACTGAGCCACCCAGGCATCCAGTGTATTTCTTTTTTTTAAAGTTGGGGTAACATACCTAACATAAAATCTGCCATTTTTACCATTTTAAAGTATACAATTCAGTGGTATTTATTAGATTTATAGTGTTATGCAAGTCTCATCACTACCAGAACATTTTCAGGACTCCAGTAGGAAGACCTGGAGCCATTAAGCAGTGACTTCTTATTCCTCCCTTTGGCCAGTCCCTGGAAAAAACTAATGTGCTTTCTGTCTCTATGGATTTGTGTATTCTGGGTATTACATATAGATGGAATCATAGGGCATGTGGTCTTTCATGCCCGGTTTCTTTCACTTTGCATAATGTTTTCAAGGTTCGCCCATGTTGTAACATATAGTGGTTGTTCATTTCTTTTTGTGGCTGAGCAATATTAGATTTTATATACCACATCCTGTTTGAAGTGTATGTGTACACCACATTTTTTTTTTGGTGTGAAGTGGCATTTCATTATGGTTTTGATTTGCATTTCCCTGATGACTAATCCCATTGAAGATCTTTTCTTATGTTTGTTGACCATTTGTATATCTTCTTTGTACATCTTTGGAGGAATATCTACTCAAGTCCTTGGCCAATTTTTCATCAAGTTTGTATTTTTGTTACTGAGTCATGAGTTCTTCATATATCCAATATACTAGACAAGACGTGTGATTTATAAGTATTTTCTCCTACTTGGTGGAGGTATCTATTCATTCTCTTGATAGTGTCCTTGATGCCCCCCAAATTTTTAGTTTTAGCGAAGTCCAATGTATCTAAAAACACAAAATTGTGCTTTTGTGTCATATCTTTAGAAACCATTGTCAAGTCACATATCATGAAGGTTTATTATGCCTATTCATTTTTCTAAGGTTTTAATGGTTTTAGCTATTTATTTATTTATTTAACAATTTTATTTATTTACTTGACAGAGACAGACAGTGAGAAAGAAAATACAAGCAGAGGGAGTGGGAGAGGGAGAAGCAGGCTTCTCTCTGAACAGGGAGCCCATCACGGGGCTCGATCCCAGGACCTGGCATCATGATCTGAGCCGAAGGCAGACGCTTAACGACTAAGCCATCCCAGCACCCCAGTTTTAGCTCTTTTTTTAAATATATATTTATTTATTAGACACACAGAGAGAAAGCACATACAGGGAGAGCTCCAGAGCAGGGGTCTGATGTGGAACTGAATCCCAGGACCCTGGGATCGTGACCTGAGCCGAAGACAGATGCTTAACCACTGAGCTACCCAGGCGCCCCAGTTTTTGCTCTTACAGTAAGTCTTTAATCCAAATTGAGAATTTGTGGGTTTTTTTGGTATGTGGTGTGAGGTAGGGGTCCAACTTCATTCTTTTGTGTATGGATAGCCAGTTGTCCTATCACTATTTGTTGAAGACATTCTTTCTCTATAGAATTATCTTGGCACTTTTGTAAAAAATCAACAGATGTATAAATTTATTTCTAAGCTCTCATTTCTATTCAATTGACATAGGTCTTTCCTCATGCCAGTTACCAGAATATATTTTTTTAAGATTTTGTTATTATTTGACAGAGAGATCACAAGTAGGCAGAGAGAGAGAGGGAAGCAGGCTCTCTGCCAAGCAGAGAGCCCAATGCGGGGCTCGATCCCAAGACCCTAAGATCACAACCTGAGCCAAATGCAGAGGTTTAACCCACTGCACCACCCAGGCACCCCAGTTACCACAATATTTTGATTAGTGTAGTATTTGGAGTAAGTTTTGAAATAGGGAGTGTGAACTCTCCAACTTTGCCTCTCTTTCTCAAGATTTTGACTAGTTGGAAACCTTTGTCTTTTGTTATGCATTTTAGGATCAGCTTTTCCAGGTCCACAAAGAAAGTCTTTTAGGATTTTTACAGGGATTGCATTGAAACTATAAATCTCTTTGGGGAGTACTGTCATCTCAACAGTATTAAATCTTCCAATCTATGAGCACAGGATGTCTTTCCATTTTTTGATATTTTTTTCATTTCTTTCAGTGTTGTTTTGTTGGTTTTCTGTGAGCAAGTCTCCTTGGTTAACTATATTCTTCTTCTTTTTTTTTTAATATTTTATTTATTTGACAGAGAGAAGTCACAACTAGGCAGAGAGGCAGGCAGAGAGAGAGGAGGAAGCAGTCTCCCTGTGAAGCAGAGAGCCCGATGCGGGGCACAATCCCAGGACCCTGGGATCATGACCTGAGCTGAAAGCAGAGGCCTCTACCCACTGAGCCACCCAGGTGCCCCGGTTAACTATATTCTTAAGAACTTATTCTTTTTTGGTGCTATTGTAAATGGAATTATTTTCTAAATTTTCTTTTCAGGTGTTCATTGCTAGTATATAGAAATACCAGAGATTTGTATGTGTTGATCTTGCATCCTATAACTTTGTATCCTGCATTTATTAACTATAATGACAGGTGGATTATTATACTTGCTTTGTATTCAATGTATTTCTGTATATCGTTTTGGCTGAAGTATTTTAAAAAATCCAGATCCTCATAAATATTTTGTTAAGATAGGGAGGAGGATTTTCAGGGTTGTTTTTTTTTTTTTATATATAATTGTAGATATTCATCCTTGATGTAATATCAAGACTCAATTAAGTGATAGTTCCTTAAAGGTTCATTGCAATGTGGCATCTGAATCATATCAAGGGTTTTTTAGTCACATTAAAATCCTTTGGCCTTACACTTCGAATGGATCTCTTATCTGTGTGTGATTTTATAACACTGTGCATTTGGAAAATATTTGGTTCTCTGAGTAATGCAGATTTTCCAAGTGCTGACACTTTTCATTTGATGGTATTTGAAAAACCACTTTATTATCACCATCAGTTTTATCACACAGTTCTTTCAGTTTTAGGGAGCCTATAGAGGGAATAAAGTATTCTTAAATCTAATTTTTGCTTGAGATAGCAAATTCTGTCTTGTTTTCCTTGAAGTAACTGACTTATTCTGTTCATTTTCAAGAAAATAGCTGCCATATGTCTAAGTTTTACTGATCATAGTTTTTCTGCCAGTCATTCTTTCTATTAAAGTTGTGCCCTGTGATAAAAATGGATTGTTCAGTTCCCAAATCAAGTAAGGGCACAAGAGTTTTTCCTCCAGACAACCATTGTATTTTAACATGCAGTAAAAGAGCTTGATGCATGTTTCCCATTTCATCAGAAAGAATAATAAAATAAATGTAGTCAAGGGTTGAGATTTAATAATCAACAAACATTCTCAAGAATTTTTTTTTTTTTTTAAATGAGAATGTAGCACTGGGCAATACAACGATTACTGATACAGTTTGGTGCTTCTGCCTTGATTTATGCTACAGATCCAGTATAAGTGCAAATGATAACACAGTGAGCAAATAACTTCTTAGAATTAGTGTAAAAATACTTTTAACCCTGAGGACCCAATGAAGGACTCTCAGGAATTGGTAAGACCATACTTGCACAACAAATGTGGCCAGTCTCACTTGGACAACAGCTGGGAAAGCTATTGAAATGTCAATTTTACAGGCTGCCTCAACTTCAGAAATGTTGAAAGAAGTAGATGTTGCTATTCTTATCATAATCTCCTTGAGGAAATTTTCCAGTCCCTTAGCAATGCATTTGGATGCTCTCATTACATACACCCAACGAGGAACAGCAGTCTCTATATTCAGCTCTTATGAAACTAGAATTTTAATGGCTAAAGGGCAGATACTTACAGAAAGATGGATATAGTTCATGGAAGGTAGGGCGAGGCAGGAAGAAAAAAGAATTTACGAAAAACCTTTATTGTGTATTCACATCACATTCACCTCTAAAGTCTATCCCATCCAGCTGGTAAGGCCAAATAAAGTAGAAGGGCTATCATGTCTATTTTACAAATTTTCAATGAAGTGAGTGAAACAATAAGATTGAGAAATCTGTACAAGCCAAGTATTCATTTACATTATGTTATGCTATAGATAACCAAATCTGTAATAAAACTTTAAGGACAAGGTAATGAAAGGGAAGTTAATCAAGTTTCTGTTAATATAGATGGATTCTCCTACAAAATAACAGATTAGATTTAGAATTGAAAAGTACTCTGAAGGAAAAAAAGTCCTTCTCAAAACAACACATAAAAAAATGTTTCAATTTGTTTCTTTTTAACCGACTGCTCACCAATCAGCATATATCACTGCCAAACACTCTATTCTGCATAGAAAGGAAGAAAGGTTTCACTCCTCTTGCTCTATACCCCACCAAGTAAATCCAAGTGTGAAATACTCTTTGAAGTCAGCAGGCATTTTTTGCTTCAAATAATTCAGAAGGGATTTAGAAGCCAGATAGGATTAAAAGCTTGGGGGGAAAAAACGGGGGCGGGGGGGGGGGGGGGACAACCTTAACTGTAAATAAGAAAACATAGTGAGGAGAGAGAAGGAAAATTTTACTTAGATCCAGCAATTGCTGAGGTGGTAAATCTAGCTTATTCAGAATTAATGGGGGAAAAGACACCCAAGGACAGACTCGCTAATCGAAGTATACAAGAAGAAATATATCTTTAAAGCCAAAACTGTGCCACCTCGTAAATTGAGATCCTTTGAAAATATATATATATATATATTTTTAAAGATTTTATTTATTTATTTGACAGAGATCACAAGTAGGCAGAGAGGCAGGCAGAGAGAGAGGAGGAAGCAGGCCCCCTGCTGAGCAGAGAGCCGGATGCAGGGCTTGAGCCCAGGACCCCGAGATCATGACCTGAGCCGAAGGCAGGGGCTTAACCCACTGAGCCACCCAGGCGCCCCTGAAAAAATATATATATATTTTTAAAGATTTTATTTATTTATTTGACAGACAGAGATCACAAGTAGGCAGAGAAGCAGGCAGAGAGAGAGGAGGAAGCAGGCTCCCCGCAGAGCAGAGAGCCCGATGTGGGGCTCAATCACCAAACCCTGGGATCATGACCTGAGCCGAAGGCAGAGGCTTTAACCCGCTGAGCCACCCAGACGCCCCTGAAAAAATATTTTTAACCCAAGTATTTTTAATCCAAATTTTTTGGATGAATTGAACATTCTCTCTGATTCAAAGCAACATCCCTCTTGCCTGAGTTACTTGCCTGAGCAGCCTACTCATCTCCCTGCTTTCAACCCTAGCCATCCTAAGTGATCCTTTTCAAAGGTAGGTAATGTTCTCCTCTGCTCAAAGCCCTCTCATGCGTGGTTTCCCATCTTGTTCAGAGGAAAACTCTATGTCCTGGTAAAGGCCTACACAGTCTCACCCAATTCAGCTCCTTCTAACTTCATCTCCTGCTGCTCCCCACATCGTGCAACCCTCATGGGCCTTGCTGGTTTTCTTGCTATTTCTTTAATACACTAGGCACACTTCCTTCTGCCTAGCAAGTTCTCCTCCCAGGTACCAAGAGAGCTCATGTACTTTCTTCAGGCCTGTGTTGCTCTATCACCTTTTCAATCAGGCCTTTTCTTTATTGTTTAAAGGTTTTTGTTCATTTAGAGAGAGAGAGAGCGCACAAGCAGGCAGATGGTCAGAGGAAGAGGGAGAAATAGACTCATTGCTGAGCAGAGAGCCTGATGCGGGACTCAATCCCAGGACCCTGGAATCACGACCTGAGCCGAAGGCAGACCCTTAACCAACTGAGCCATCCTGGTACCCCCAACCAGGCCTTTTCTTACCCACCCTATCACAAATGCAAATTCCCCCCACCCCAAATACTCCAACCTCCTTCCCTACTCAATTTTTCTCCATTCACTCAACACCATCTAACACACTGATGTTTCATTTATTCATCTTAGTTTTCTCTCTCTTCCACCATAAGAATGCAAGCTCCTTGAGAGCAATGATACGGGCCTGTTTGTTTGGGCATATATGCCCAATGCTTAAAACAGAGCCTTCAACACAGTTGTGTTTAACTAATTTTTCTATTGAATAGATGTAATTTCTGACTAGACTTTGTCAGATAAGTACTTCAGTTTAGGCACATAGAGCTCACTGCTCTATTTTTTTTTTTTTTTTTTTAAAGACTGTATTTATTTGACAGAGAGAGAGAGATCACAAGTAGGCAGAGAGGCAGGCAGAGGTAGAGGGGGAAGCAGGCTCCCTGCCGAGCAGAGAGCCGGATGTGGGGCTCAATCCCAGGACCCTGAGTTCATGACCTGAGCTGTAGACAGAGGCTTAACCCACTGGGAGCCACCCAGGTGCCCCCCCTTTTCTTAAAAGACTTTATTTATTTGAGAGGGAAAGAGAGTGTGCACAACCAGGAGAAGGGGCAGGAGAAGGGGCAGAGGGAGAAGCAAACTTCCCCCAGAGGAAGGAGTCAAATGTAGGACCCTGGGACCATGACCTGAGCTGTCAGACACTCAACTCACTAAGCCACCCAGGCGTCCCCCTGTGATTCTTTATATGGGCATAAAAGTTTCACTTTTGAATTTCTATCTCGGTATTTCAGATACTGTTTGTCAAGCCGAGGACTGTCACAAAAGTGGTCTCTAACTATTCCTAGAGACACAGGCTAGAATGAAGACATTCCATTCTTTCCATTCTTCCTTTATGTTTCCCCATGCCCTAATCTTCTTAACTTCCTGAGCACACCATTGAACACCTAAAATAATCTAATGGATGTCTACTCTCTGGACTCTATTTTTATTACTCTCCACTGTCAGATAATCACTTTCTGCTCTCATTCAATGCTATAGACTGGGCCATTCTTTTAATGTTTTCTTTTGGTGAAGTGGACTTAATTTAATTCTGTCTGACCATTCAGGTCTTCGGAGGAGAAGGCACAATAACAAGCAGTTTATAGGTTCTCAGGCATTCACCTGCACCAATTTACTTATGTGACCACAATGATGGCAAAGATTATGGGAAACAAAGCATTTAAGTTACAGTCTACTTAATCCTAAACATATAATTATTCATTTTTATATGTAACAACTACCTAGCTAATGAATTTAAGAATAGTATTTTTGAGACTAGTTTTCATCTAGTAACATCTATACAGACAGAGGCATCAGAATGTTTTCAACTCATATTTAATATTCCTGAATTACTTACTAGCATTTATAAGCAATTCTAGACTCTTTTTTTTTTTTTAAAGATTTTTTTTATTTATTTGACAGACAGAGATCACAAGTAGGCAGAGAGACAGGCAGAGAGAGAGGGGGGAAAGCAGGCTCCCTGCCAAGCAGAGAGCCCGATGCGGGGCTCAATCCCAGGATCCTGAGATCATGACCTGAGCTGAAGGCAGAGGCTTAACCCACTGAGCCACCCAGGTGCCCAGCAATTCTGGACTCTTAAAGTACCCTTGGTTCTTCTTTCATCCACATTATGGAAGAGTTGTGACTATGATAATCACTGTGTTTTAAAATCACAGAGTAAATGGCAACTAGGGAAGTTATCTGGTTCATCTCCAGAACATATCTAAACCACGCAGTCTTTCTTTTTTCCCTCCAAGACTTTTAGGGAAAAGACACAATAATTTTCTGTCTGTATAGATTCTCTCTCTATAGGTTCAATCATGAAGATGACAGAAGAGGGGAGCTTTTTTAGGTTTCACCCCATAAGACAATTTTAAATTCATTTGAGTTGAAGTATTTCCTTAGTGCACAACAGTCTTTTCCAGTTTTGCTTCTAGAAAGTAGAATTAGAAAGCAAGGTCAATAAAAGGATATAGGATGGAGCAGAGAGTAAAAGAGCAGGGATGAAAGAAATCTGGCAGAGGGAAATGAAGAAAAAAGTTAAAAGGAATTCAGTTTTGTTACCCTTTCTTTTTTTTCTTTTTTTTTTTTTTAATTTCCAAGGGACTTGATCTGGTTCTTTTCTCTAGGTACTCACTACTTGAATATAAAAGTACAGACTCAAAAGTGGTTAAGAGATGGATGGTTGACTACTGGTTAAATGTAGATAAAACAAGTCTAGTTATTTAATACTGAAATGCGTTCATTCTTCATATTGTTCAATATAAAAAAATCATGTGGTAATAAAAATCCAACCTACATAGAGAGGACTAAGAAGAAAAGGCAGAGTCTTCTGCTTATTCTCCTGATACATCTCATACTTTTCAACCACTGTTCAAAATTCCTTTAGTAATTTTCCAGAAAGAAAAATTAAATGTATCTCTCTGCATAGATACATGAGTCTGTAGAGGTTGTGATGGGGGATATACACTTAAAATTTTATTACAAAGGAATAACATCATACTTTTTATATGTAACTTACTGTTTTTTCTTTAAAATATACTTTGCAGGGGCACCTGTGGGGCTCAGTTGTTAGCAGCTTCGGCTCAGGTCATGATCCCAGCGTCCTGGGACAGAGCCCCAGCCCCAGAACCATCAGGCCTCCTGCTCTGCAGGAACCACACCCCTGCTTGTGTTCCCTCTCATGCTGTGTTTCTCTCTGTCAAATAAATAAATAAAATCCTTAAAAAAAAAAAAGAAAGAAAGAAAGAAAATACATTTTGGAGATTTTTTCCAGGTGCCTAAGTTGTGGAAGCTCAATGAGGAAGGGCACTCTTTTTAAGTACTGTATTCCCAACGTTTTGAATTAAGGTCTTGCATATATTTTTCCTCTAACGAAAATGTGTTAGGTAAATGAATAAATAAATCAGAAAATATAGACTAACTTCATTCTTTTGAAGTTAAACATTAACCATTAAACATAACATTATATTATTTAAATGTACAAGAAGTATCTAGTCTGCTACGTTTAGAATATTTTCAGATTTTTGGCTATTACTGTAGGAATGCTTGCATTCCTGAACATCACAAATTTTATACATATGTAGCTCTAAGTGAACCCAAGGTAATTTCTTAACCATATAATAGTTCGACTGCATTTTTAACTTTGATAGATATTTCCAAGTAACACTCCTAGCCAGCTGCATCAATTTATCCTCTCATTACAATACCGTTTTTTATTCTGGAACAATCACAAAATCTGAGTCAGTGACAGAAACGCACATTCCTTGAAACTATGTATTCTTTCATGTAGGCGTTTTAACGAAAACTGTGTCAGATGCGATCTCAAAAAACTGAAAATCCTTTTGACTTTGCTGAGCTCCGGGGACATCCTTTTTCTCAAAGAAAAGTACTTGTTACTACTGGCCTGCTTTTTGGAACTTGGCCAAAATTCATGGTTAACTGATTCCTTTGTATATTTTAATAAAATATAATTCTGTTATTGTCTTTTTATAAGAATTCAATAACTGCACCTTTGTTAAACATAAATAACAATTCAAGAACATGCAGATATCATTGAAAAAAAAAATATTTATAGAACGAACCCAGGTAGCAGTCTGTAGAAGTACTTGTAATTCTACCACTCTGGCTCTCACATGGATTCCACTGCCTATTGACATTAAAATAAGAAAAGTAACCTACATGCAGAAAGAAGGTTGTATTCCCATTAACATTCATGAAGGCTGAGCAGCTGAAACCCTACATATCAAGTAGGGAATATATCTTTTGTCTACTGATGAGAAAATGTCTCAGTGACAAATGGTTACAGACGGGTGTCACAAGGGCAACACCACACAGAACAGCGACAACAAACAAATAAAAGTCTTCTCCTGCAGTTCTTTTCGTAGCATTGTGGACGGGCGTGCCTATCTCCTTAAATAAAAGGAAAAAAAAATGCGGTGCGAAATTCCTAACCTTTACTGAAGGCACTTCCCGGCAAACAAAAACAGTCTTTGAAAGTAATTCAAAACAGCTTCGAGGTCTTCAAGATGCGTAAATACCCAGACTTTCTGAAAAGAAGTGCTCTGCACTCTGCATCCCAGCTCTTTGGGTCAAACGTGTATCGTCGTAAGACAGCAAGCACACTCATCCAAGGGCGAAGTGTGTAAGGGGAAGTACCAGGCACATCATGGAAACGCTTTACATCATTTACGTAAATTCAAACACATTATCATACGCATTTAGCAAATTTGAGATAGTTATCTTATAGACGCTAACAGTGACTGCCAGTGCCTTTCAGTTAATTTTCAAAACCAAGTGAGTTAATTTGTAGGCGGCCTGTCTCACTGAGAATAGGGAGCCTGAGAACCAAAGCCCGTGGGCAAACGTGTCCCAGGGCCCGACTCTAGGTGGCCCACTTTCCTCACCTATAAACACAAAGAGAAGCAATCGTACCCCGCCGGCCAAGGACTTCATTCCAGTATTTTGCCTCTTCTGCAAGTCTAGAAGCTTCAGCAGTTAGACTAATAAGCGCAGCACAATTTGCTAAAACATGGATGTCAACACTGGGCTTCCGGGCGTCCTTCTCCACCCTACAGAAAGCTCTAGATGCAGACCAAGAAGAAATGTACAACGGCCCCCGTCAAATCCTCAAGAACCTCCCTCCTCCTGAAACCCCACCGCCGCGTATTTTCTACACAGTCTGCCAGCACTCTGTGGAAGAGGGACAAAGGAGAAGCCGGCCAGGCTCTCCGGAGAGCGGGGTCAGCCCCCAGCCTTCGCCTTGGGAGCTATTCCTCCTTGGATGAAGGGGCGGGGCAGAGGGGGAGGAGACAGGGGCGGGGCTGGAACTCAGATCCCCGCCACCCGGCCCTGACGGCATCCCTGCGCCTGCGCGCCCGGCGTGGGCCAGTGGTTGGAAAGCTCCTGGGTCTGGTCTTCACCTCGAGTCCCCGCCCTCTGCCTCCTTCCCCGCCCCTTCCCACCTCCGCTCTCCTCCTCCTCCCCCACTCCTTCCCACCTCCGCCCACTTGACGCGATGACGCACCGCAGGTTTGCGGACGTGGCGGCGGCGCACGGCCCGGAAGGCGGAGACGTTGGCGGCGGTGGCGGCAGAAGACGGGGGCAACCCAAAACGGAGGGTTGGTCATGAATTTGCCCGGGACAGGAGCCGCGGCGGCGGACCTGGCAACCGGCTCCTTGTTGTGTCCCCGTTGCTAACAGAACAGGTAAAGATGGCGGCGAGAGATGGGAGGTGTCCTGGTCCTGACCTGTGGGATCGGGCCCCGGCTGCGTCCTTGCTGGAGCTGGCTGGGAGTCCTTGGCCGCAGGTGTAGCCGGGGCGGCCGGGCAGGGCTCGGATCCCGGCCTACATGGACGAGACCCCGAGGCAGGGGATACCTTCGCGACCAACCCCACTGAAGCCCCTCGTTACACTCTTGGGGAAACTGAGGCTCAGAGGAAGGACTCCTACCTGCCAGTTGCCCAGATCAACGCATTTACAACCTAAGCACTGTATTTCCCCCACTTACTATTTTGTTGAATAAATGTTGACGGCTTCTTGTCCGCACCGTCCAAGTGTGATGGTGTAACAGAAAAATCCGAGATCATTGCAGGGGATAAACAGGGGGAAAACATGGAAATAAAAATAAAAAGAACAAGAACAAAAAAACCCTGGGTGTGTGGAATGGAGAGGGAGGGAACTTAAGTTTTAAAAACTGAATTGGCCCTGGCGGGTACAGTCGCTGTGATACTATCGCAATGCTGAACTAGCTTGTGCCCTATGGCCCTTTTATTGCTCTCTGCTTAAGGAAAGGCAAAGCCAAACACCGAACAATAATTAATACAAAATTAAGGTGTTTGGGAAACCATTTTCAGTTACTGAGTGAGCCTTAACAACGTGTCCATTCGTAACTTTTGGGACTTTTTGTAATCTAGATAGCATGCAGAGTTTTTTCAGTTTTCTTAAGAGGGGATTCCTGCTTTTTTGCTACTCTAATAATTAAGACAGGTTGAAGAAAATTGAGCCAGATGACTTCAATACAGTGTACTTTCTAAACTCTGTATGGTTGACTTAGATAATTATCTGCTTGGGCCAGAGTCTAGCCTTCCACTTGGTCTGGAGGCGCAACCAATTCTTGATTATTCAGAAACAGTATCTAGTTTGTGGTTTTCTGCTGCTTTCATTTCGTTACACAAGAGAGTGAAAAGATCTGAGATGAAGTTCTAGTCTTTAACTATTATTTAGCATTGTACCATGGAGAAGTTTTGATAGAAATATGTGAAATGGCTTTGGGCATTGCTCAGTTCTAAGCCAGTTTGGGATTCTAAGAACAAATTATTAGTGGGGAAATGTCTAAATGGGTCCGTATAACCACATGTAAATTGCTGTTAATTTTAAGTGGTTCTTTTTTTTTTTCCTTCAAGATTTTATTTATTTGACAGAGATCACAAGTAGGTAGAGAGGCAGGCAGAGAGAGTGGTAAACAGGCTCTCTGCTGAGCAGAGAGCTGGATGATGCAGGGCTGATCCCAGGATTCTGGGATCATGACCTGAGCCAAGGCAGAGGCTTTAACCCACTGAGCCAACCAGGCGCCCCTTAAGTGGTTCTTTTTTTTTAAAAAGATTTTATTTGATAGACAGAGATCACAAGTAGGCAGACAGGCAGGCAGAGAGAGAGAGAGAGAGAGAGGAAGGGAAGCAGGCTCCCCACAGAGCAGAGAGCCCAATATGGGGCTCGATCCTAGGACCCTGGGATCATGACACTAGCTGAAGGCAGAGGCTTTAACCCACTGAGCCACCCAGGTGTCCCTAAGTGGTTCCTTTTAAAACATGGACCCCTTCTGAGAACAGGAAAACAAATATTCCCCCCAGAAAAATGTACGTAAGTATAAAATTTTGCCTACGACTCCACAGAATTCACAGACATTTCCTAAACTAAAAACACAAGATAGTAAAGACTTGGTTAAGTAGAAATAAAACTATTATCTATTTTAGGTGAAGCTGAGATACTTTTTCATTTCTCTGAGAATTAAGAATAAAGCATCCTTAATTTATCATGCTATTAAAACAAGATTAATCTTTGAACTTCTTAGAGTTGTCACTTGGTTAGAACTCCATGAAGGAATAGGTGTGACCAGGACTTCAAAACTGCTTTAGAGATGTAAACTGGATAGCTTTCTTGAATTTGGTGGCTATGAATTTAGGAATCACAATACATGTTATTAAATAGTAGCACCCTAGGGGGTGGGGATGGGTGAGAGAGTCAGCTTAATATATAGTTACTAGTTAGCTGTGTTATCCTACTAGAAAAACTCTTGAATTTCTAAAGCATTGCAAGTATTGCTGTAGAGCAGGGTCAAAAACTGGTTTTCACCCCCGCCCCCAAAAAACCTGTTTTTCAGGGGTTATATTCAATGATATGAGATAGTTCATATATTATGTTCGTATGTGTCTACACACAGAACGCAATCTCTTGTCATCCATATTACAAATTCAGACTTTGGGAATTTTTGTTTGTTTTCTCTTTTTCACTTGGTATTTGTCTGTAGTATTTACAACTGAGCTAAGTCCTTCTTTAAGGCACCTTTTTAGGGACACCTAGGTGGCTCAGTCAGTTAAGCCGAGTGCCTTCTGCTCAGGTCATGATCCCAGGGTTCCGGGATTGAGTTTTGTTTCGGGCTCCTTGTTCACTTCTCCCTCTGCCTGTTGCCCCCACTGCTTATGTGCTTTCTCTCTCTGATAAATAAAATCTTTAAAAAAAAAAAATAGGACACCATTTAAGTTTGCTTTCTGTGACACAGTATTTTGATGGTTTCTTCCTCTTGTGAATATCCCTTTCTCGCTTCTTTGCAGGCTGATTTTCCTTCATTCAAAATACCAAATATAGCAGTTTTTCAAGGCTCAGTCTTAGCCCCTTCTTATGCTATGCTTTCTTTAGGTAATTTCATCTATACCCACACAATTTCAGTTTCTACTTAACGCATATGAGCCATGAATTACAGTAGGGAGGTGGGGAGGTTGGGAAGTAGGGAGGTAGTACAAAAGATACTCCAATCCCACATGCACTTAAAATTCAGAACAAGCCAAATATTTGGGTTCACTAAAGTGTTGTATTTGTACATATAAAATATGTACAATTCATAGTTCTGATAAAGTCAAAGTATATATTTTTAATACATGATACAAAATTATTTCCTAATTTTATTCACATGCTCAGAATAAGTGGAGCTTCATTTTTGACTTTAAAAAGATAGCAATTTACTTTTGCAAAAATGTTTATCACCCCCATATTTTGTAATATATGGTTTATGAAAATGGATTACCTATTCCAGATATGTTAATTGCACTTCAACATCTGTAAAACTTCAACCTAAATATTGAAATACCTAAAATCATTTTTTTTTAAAGTGTCCTGAATATAAGATTCATGTAACTTGGGTGAATGGCTCAGGTACATTCCAAAGTTTTCTTCTTTCCTCCTCAGATTTTGACATGGCAGGGAGACATCAGAATCGTAGTTTTCCTCTTCCAGGAGTTCATTCAAGTGGTCAAGTACATGCATTTGGAAATTGTACAGACAGTGATGTGTTGGAGGAGGATGCTGAAGTTTATGAGCTTCGATCCAGAGGAAAAGAGAAAATCCGAAGAAGTACATCAAGAGATAGACTTGATGACATTATAGTTTTAACAAAAGATATACAGGAAGGCGATACTTTAAATGCAATAGCCCTTCAGTACTGTTGTACGGTAAGTTTTCATTTGATTTTGCATAATGCTATCCAGAATAATTCGTTCATTAGCACAAATTGAAACAAGTTCTGTGCTCTTTTATCTTCTTTTTCCCTTTCTTTCCATAGAAATCTGTATTTATGTTTGTAGCTGTTAACTTTTTCCACTTTTAAGTGAATTTCTGTGTATTTCTAAATCAATGATTCTGTTGTCAGTATTGAAAAACACCCATATGTGTTATGTTTTCTCCTTACTCAAGATGTATGAGAATATAGAAATATATAAGGAAAAGTTTTTCTCTGCCACTGCTTCCCGAAATAACACAGTTTGGTGTTTCTTCCCATAACTTTTTTGTGCTTATAAAAACACTAAACATACGGGGTAATTGGGGTGATCACTCTTGTTTATTGGGCTTTTAAAAACTGGTTTAGGGGCTCCTGGGTAGCTCAGATGGTTGAACATCTGCCTTCGGCTCAGGTCATAATCTCCAGGTCCTGGGATTGAGCCTCACTTTGGGCTCCTGCTCATAGGGAGTCTGCTTCTCCCTTTCCCTCTGTCTCTGCTTGTGTGCTCTCTGTCTCTCTCTGTCTCTCTCAATGCATAGATAAAATCTTAAAAAATAAAAAAAAAAATAAAATAAATTTATTTATACTATGCCTATTACTCAAGTTGCCTTTTTCATTTTCTTATATATTAGGGTCATCCCTGAGTGTCTTATAGATCTAACTCATTATTTTATATCACTATATAGTATTGCGTAGTGTAGAAGTGCCGTAATTATTAAGCTGTTCTCCTATCACATAGTCATTTTGAATTGTGTGGTGAATATTGTCACAACTATATCTTTAAATTAAATGGTGGTACCTTTATTTCTGTGGAATAGATTCCCAAAAGCATGATTGATAAATAGAAGGAAAGGTATTATTTTTAATTTTAATAATATTAAACTCTGTTTGAATCTTTTTTATATCTGTATCATTATGTCCATCTTGCATCCTTAGCATGTAATGTTTTCATGTAAACACATAGATCCGGAAACTGTTGGAACATTTTTCAAACTTTTTGTCCTCATACTTCCAGTAGAATTTTGTAATGTATGTATCATGTTATCTCCTGGCACATTTTAAAGTGAGCTTAAATTATTTCCTAATGACTTAAAGGATATAATTTCCAGAATGTTGTCAATGTTGATATTTAAAAATATGACTGTTAGAATACTGTTTATATGCATTAAAAGAAAAAAAGATTTATTTATTTTAGAGCTTGCGACTGGGGGGAGGGGTTCAGGGAGAGGGAGAACCTTCACACTTGCTCCTGAGTACAGATGGAGCCCGAAGTTGGACAGGGGGCTCTGTCTCATGACCCATGAGATCATGATCTGAGCCAAAACCAAGAGTCAGATGTTCAGCTGACTGAGCCACCCAAGCACCCCTATATGCACTTTTTTAATAGCATGAAATTTTTATCATCCCTTTTTCTCCTTGATTAATATTTTTACCCTCCCCCCACAATCTTTCATAGTGTTCTGTATTTTTATACTTGAAAGCCCTTTATTGGTTACCTATTATAATTCTCTGTAACAGAAACATACATATTTATAAATTTATTTATACAAATATATGTAAATTTAAATTGCATTTTAAAAAATTTCCTGTGACCATGAAGTTTTGTGTTATTTTTCTCTGAATACAGTAATTACAGAACTTCCGTTGATCAAAACAGATATGACAGTGTTTTAAAATTTAATAATGTAGTTTATTAAAATGCATTTCTTGGTGAGGGAAGAAGAGCTGGATTTTATTTTTTTTTTCAAGTTGTTCAAGTATGGCAACACTACTTTTTATTAGGTCATAGTAGACCTGATTTCATTTTTTAGTGTATATAACCATGTGAATACATGTTTGTAGAGAAGTTTCAGAATGTGCTTTAGAAAGTTGATAGAAAACAATCAAGATTTAAAAATTAGGAGCAAAGCTAAAATTATCAAGGTGGACGTCCAAGAGAGGAGTGTGGTCGGTACCTTCATTAGAGAAAGACATGGGTTTTCCTTTAATGAATCTGGTAAATTGTCTTAGAAAAGGAGAAATTTGAAATGCCATCTGAATGATTAAAAATAGGTCATATTTCCAATGAGGTGAAAAGGAAAAAGTATATGACTATATGAGTATATGAAGAGAAAGGTATACCATAGTGATGTGGAAGGAGAAAACAAGGGGAACAACAGATGAAATTTTTATAGGTGTTCCAGAGATGAGTGGCATAGACTGATGGGAAGAAGCACATTGAGCTAATGGAGAAAAAGTTTGATCTATTTAGTAAGTACACTATTATATTTTTAAGGAATGCTGCAGAATGGTGGGCAAACCTACTGGTGAGTTGGAGGGGACACAACAATAAAGAGGTTAGTGGAATAATTCAAGTGAGGAAGATCAAGGCTTAGACTAAAATATGTGCGGTAAGACTGGAGAAGTTTACAGAAAATCATTTGGGTATTCTACAAGATGTATTAGTGGATTCCTCATTTATTTATTTGTTTATGATTATTATTTTTAAAGATTTTATTTGTTCATTTGACAGAGATCACAAGTAGGCATTTAGGTGGGCAGAGAGAGGGAGGGAAGCAGGCTCCCCGCTGAGCAGAGAGCCCAATGCGGGGCTCGATCCCAGGACCCTGGGATCATGACCTGAGCCTAAGGCAGAGGCTTTAACCCACGGAATCACTCAGGTGCCCCAAATTCCTCATTTAAAATGAAGAATGATGAAAGGGTGGTTAGCTTAACATTAGAGGAAGGCAGGCATTATCCGCAGTAGGGAAGACTAATAGAGTTAGGGAGTTAAGTGCTCTGTTTTACCAGGAGTTCAACCAGCAAAAAAGGATGAACCTTACAAAGGATTTATCACTTAAAAAATTGAGTACTTAGTGCTGTATTCCTCTTATAAATAGTTTTAAAAATTACTAAAAATATGCCAGTCATAAAACAGTGACAAGAGGACAGAAAGTCCAAGGTTGGAATCCTAATGCTATCAAGAAAGTTAGTATAAAACAAAATGTAGGGATATTTAGAGTGAGAACCTAGGTAGACTACTAAACCTTGGAAGCCTGGTTCAGAAAGAGTATGGAGTGGTTATTAGAATAGACAGTACCAAACAAATGAACATTAAAAGAGAATAGGGTCAGACTTGGGTTTGTCAATGAATCTTCATTTGCTTTAAGAAAAACAGTCTTGAGGTTGTAAAATTTGAAAGCATCCTTTTTCTTTACTGTCTCATCTTGTTACTCCTTAGTCCTCTCTCTATTCTCCTCCCACATGTACACTTCCAGGGAATTGATTTTTCCAGGAATTCTTATTCATCAGTGGACTTGATCGGGAATCTGCAATTGATCAGTTCACACTCCCTCCTAAATACCCTCTTTTTTTGACTTCCTTGATTTTGCATCTTTCTGCTACAGATTTTTCTGCTAGTGATATTTAATTATACTAAATATATTAAATATAACTATTAAATATTATAGCTGTTATAACACACCATATATTGCTATTTTAAATGTTCATGTGTTTTAATTAATCTTTACAAAACCCTATATGGTAGGTTGTGTTAACTACTGTCATTTTACATATGTGGAGATTGAATTGCAGAGAGGTTAAACAACTTGTCCCATATCAAAAAGCTAGAAAGTCATCAGAACTGTCCTTCAAACCCAGACAGTCCATACTTTAAATCACCATCATATATTGCTTTCTTGGCCACTCTTTCTTTTTCTTTTTTTTATTTTTATTTAAAAAAAAATTTAAAGATTTTATTTATTTATTTGACAGAGATCACAAGGAGGCAGAGAGGCAGGCAGAGAGAGAGGGGGAAGCAGGCTCCCCACTGAGCAGAGACCCCAATGCGGAGCTTGATCCCAGGAACCTGCGATCATGACCTGAGCTGAAGGCAGAGGCTTTAACCCACTGAGCCACCCAGGTGCCCCTCTTTTTTTTTTTTTTTTTTTTTTAAATTTTATTTAATAGTAATTTCCGGGGGCACCTGGGTGGCTCAGTTGTTGGGATTCTGCCTTTGACTCAGGTCATGATCCCAGGGATTGAGCCCCATATTGGGCTCCCTGCTCCGTGGGGAGCCTACTTCTCCTTCTCCTACTCCCCCCTGCTTGTGTTCCCTCTCTTTGCTGTGTCTCTCTTTCTCTGTCAAATAAATAAATAAAATCTTCTAAAAAAAATTAAAAAAATGGAATCTCTCTACCCAACATGGGGCTTGAACTCAACCCCAAGATGAAGAGTCCCACGCTTTTCTGATTAAACCAGCCAGACACCCTTAGCCACTCTTTCTTAATCTCTTTTGTAGATTTCTCTTACTCAATATACCCCTCAAGCGTTGTCATTTCTCAAGAGATCTTTCATGTGTCACTTTTTTCTTCCAGTCTTTTTTAGTGAATCTGTCTACTCTTGTGACTTCAATTACCGTTTTTGCTGGTAATCCATGAATCTATATTTTGAGTTCATTCTTCCAGAGTTCAGATATATCTATTAACTCCCTGTTGGATGCCTTCCACTTAGATATTTCAGTCACCTCAAAGTCAACGTGTATAAAATCTGTGTTTATTCTCTTTCTCCCTCCAGAGTGTTCCATATCTTAATAAATGGCATCATTAACCATAGAGTTGGCCAACACAAAAGTTTTATCCTAGACTAAGCACTTTGCCTCTCTGACATCAGTCAGGTGATAAATGATCAGAGCTTAGGTTAAAGCATTGACGGAAGTCATGAATGGGACTAATTACTTAAAGGTGGTGGGAGAGCCTATCATAATTGGTAATCTGAGGAACACTCCCATGCTCTCCCTCTTGACAGTGGCAGATGGATAGGATATACAGATAAGGTGAGAACCATATAATATATCGGGAAAGCTTATAAATAATGACCAATCTTGGGGGTAATTGACAATGCATGAACACTGAGAAGTTTGGGGAAAATGTCACCAGAAGACAAATGAGGAAGTAAAATTATGTTATCAATTCTAAGATGCATGTTTTTTCACACATTTTAACATCTTTGAAATTAGAATGGTGGTATCCTCAATATTTGGTGTTTTAGGTCTCCCCCCCCATATATAAAATAATGACACATCTTAGAGTGGATGGCAACTGAGTTTTGATAAAATGTGGTAATTTTAGTTGGGTAAGTTGACATTTGCCTACACTTTAATTGCTAGACTGGAAGAAAGAACATAAATATTTGTAATTGTTCCTTCCCAAATTGTTTACAAACAATAGAAAGTGTGATATTTGTGCATGATGTACAAAGAGAAATATCAAAAGATCCCAGAATCTACTTAAATACCTAGGATTACTGTTAATAATACATGGGTGATAGTAAGAAGTAATTAGTGATTTCCCAAGACCGGTAGATCAAAAGTGATGTAGAACTGTTAACCACAAAATAAAATCTGGGTGTGATAACTTAATACTGCTAATAATTAAGCTCCATTTTCTTTTTTCCCTTCCAAAAGTAACTGGGATGAATGACTATTGTTACCTCTATTTTGATGGAGAATTCAGATGAATGTTGCTTTTTTTTTGTTTGTTTCTTAACAGGTAGCGGATATCAAGAGGGTTAACAATCTCATCAGCGACCAAGACTTTTTTGCCCTTAGGTCTATTAAAATTCCAGTTAAAAAGTTTAGTTCATTGACTGAAACACTTTATCCTCCAAAAGGAAGACAGGCTTTACGTCCTTCGTCTGTTCAGTATGTTCCAGAACAACAGGAAATTTTGCTAGCTAATGATTCTCTTTCTTCCACTGAGTCAGCTGATAACTTTTTAAAAGAAGTAGATCGAGACATAGAACAAATAGTAAAATGTACAGACACCAAAAGAGAGAACCTTAATGAGGTAGTATCTGCTTTAACAGCACAACAAATACGCTTTGAACCTGATAACAAAAACACTCAACGTAAGGATCCTTATTATGGAGCGGACTGGGGAATAGGGTGGTGGACAGCTGTAGTGATAATGTTGATAGTAGGTATAGTAACGCCTGTATTTTATTTGCTGTATTATGAAATTTTAGCTAAAGTGGATGTAAGTCACCATTCAACAGTGGATTCTTCACATTTGCATTCAGGAGTGACACCCCCATCACAACAGAGAGAAGTAGAAAATGGAATTGGTCCAACTAAAGGAATACCCTTTGGCCAACATGATCATAAACTGTATCGCCAAGATTCTCAGTCACCTGCTGCTCAACACAAAACATAGCAGTTGGCTCATAATTGCAGTGTTAATGATCATGTATATCTGGCGTGTGGTGAATCAGTTATATTCAATAACCACTTTAAAGGCAGAAGTTAGGGAGATTGAAGATGCTTTTGTTTTTCACCCTTTTTTTGGAGCCAGTTACAAGTAGGTTGAGTATAAATTCCTACACTTGCTAGTTGTTGATATTGAAAGCTGTAAATCTGTATCTGTTGTATCAATGCTTAAAGCAAAAATGAATTTAAATATGGGTCTAGGAAGTTGTTAACTCAGAAAATGTATCATTTTTCTTATTCAAGCCTGGTTATGTTTAAATTTTATTTTTCAAATTATTTTTTGGTTTAAAGTTACTAATTTTAAATATATTAAGCAAAATAAAATTTATAAGCCCCCCAGAATAATGTTTTGCAGTTAGGAAGTTGCCATTTGGTCACTAGAACACTGGATTAGGTCAAGACCTAAAAGTAATCTTTGTCTCTTAAAGCTCTCTGCCTCTGCTTCTGTGATTATAATTGCTTCTGTTATTTGAAAGCACTTTTGTAATTCTTTAATGAAAAGTGTTACATGAGTTAGCATTATTTAGGAAATAAATCCTTACATACTGTGATAAGTTGTTGCTGTGTTATATGCAGTAACATGCCTTAATTACATTTAATGCCTTATAATATTACGTTATGTAAGCTAATACAAGTTTTAGAATTAAAATTAAGGATTATTTCTGATGGTCCAGTGGGATTCATAGGCCCTATAAATTCGTCTCCATCTTCACTATCAAGGAAAACTTCATAGGGTTAAAACAGATTTTCACTGGCTACCTCTGGTCTGTTGAAGAAAGGGTTCATTAAGCAAAAGCAAAGGTGCAAGAGACCTTTTGCATTAACAATAACAGACAAATTATTTGTTGGTCTGTTAACCTACATTTTTCAAAGAGGAAATGTCCAACTTAGACCATTTTTTCCCTCTGAACATAGCATCACATTGAGGAAACAGAGGCCACAGGTGTGTTGATCAGTTGAAAGGGCTTGATAGTGCTACTTTGTAAGATTTGTTGGGGATCAGACATAGTCTGGCTAAATAAGGATAATTTACATACTGATTTCCATCATTTAATTTCTTCAAGTATGTATTTTAAAAATGTAACCAAATGATTCATTAGAAGAAAGTTTGGTGGAGTCTGGATTGCCTGTTTTGTGTATAATAAAGTGTGTACCTTAAGTTATATAACACCACCTCATTTTCTGGGCATTATTTCCTAATTTTTAATGTTTCAGGTTTTAACTGGTCATTTTATATTTCCAACTCCAATACTGATTTTAAAAAAAGGGGTGAATAAGTGCATATGGTAAATGAAGTTTCATGTACTTTCAGGAGCAAAGTATCATTAAAAAAAAAAAAAAAAGGACAAAGAAGTCCAGCATTAAAGCCCTTGCATGTATTAGAGGGCCTTAGACAATTATTGGAAAGTGTTAATATGGAAGTTATAGCAAAATCATTTGTTAAATAACTTTTAGATTGGAATTTTAAAAATTGTTTTAATGTGCCTTGGCATCTTGAAAAAAAAGTGTATGATCTAATTTATGTTCAGTGTTAACTTGGTCAGTTTACATTTTATTTATTATGCTTGCTGAAAAATCAAGTTTTAGGGAAGAAAAATGGATTGGATTATTTTAGGGTAGAATGAAGAACTTTGTTTACATCAAATTGATGAAATTACAGAGTCAGTGATTCCTTTTTGCTAGTGCTGCTTTGAAATTGTGATAGATCTGATTTCCAAAATAACTAACTTAAAGTAGTGAAGTGTCCTATGTACTTGATTAAAAACCATTTTGTCTTGCAGCGTGTCCTGTTTCGCGAAGGAAATATATCCTTATGATACAATCAGGCAGTTTCCTTTTTCTATATATTTGAATCCTATATAATTCTATATATGTCATATATATAGAATTTTAGATTCTAATCTTTAATGGTCATTTAAAAAAAATTTCCTAAGCATTTAATAGATCTAGAATAATTTTACCTTTTAAAAAGTACTAATATACATCAAAATTTGTAGCAAATAATTGCTTTGTAAAACTTAATGAGTTACTTGATATTATGGATTTAAAATTGTGTTGAAATCCTTATTTGAATTTACTTGGATGCTTTACATTAGAAGGTACATATGTTATATATATGCTAACAATTGTGAATCACTGCATTTGGTTCACTTAAAAACTTGGGAGTTGTAAGTGAAGAAAAATCTGCTATTTTTAGGGCAGATTTTTTTTTTTTTAAGGCTGGCTACAAATGGTTAAGTTGTTTTGAACTATTGAATGCCATTTAAAATTTTTGCCATTCTACTAGAAAATTATGAGATTCACCTCTTCAAAAGATAGGTGAAAATGGATCATTATAATTAGAAAGAAGACTAATGTTAAATGAGCTTTTCCAAAGGACTTTTTGTGTTTTTTAAAGCTTTTCTTTTTCTGGACTCTGCTTGCTTGTTCAGCAAGCATTCCTAAATGAACCACTACTTACTAAATTAGTTCTTAAGATATCTACTTCTAAAGTTACCTACTTGAGAATATGAAGAATGTTTCAGAAATATCATGAAGCAAGGATCCAGTCAGAGCGTTACAGGGTAAACGTGGGTTTTTAGAAGTCTGTGTTTAACAGGTGCATTATGATGAGTAGCATTTTTATTTTGAATTACAACAGCATTGCTCAGGAAATCAGTATTTTTCTTCCACGTATGTGCATATTGCACTGTTAGATCATAGAGCTATCTGAATGCTTTATTTAATTCTTTTTATGTATGCAGATACTATAAATCTTTTGTATAATGTATTTTATACAAAGGCAAAATGGAATTGTAGAACATTGTTAGCATGAACATCTGTAAAACTGGTTTTTAAAACTTTTTGCCCTTATTTTTCATATTTTAAAAGATATGCCAAATGTAATAAAGTTTCTATTTTATTATTCAGTCTAAAATGGAAGCTGGTGAATTAATTGAATAAAACAAATGTTTTCTCCTCTTCTGTCAAACTCTTTGATGTAGACATACTGTGTAAGGTAGATAGAAGTGCCAAAGGTTTACCAATTCATATTTCTCCCGTTATACAGAAATAAAGTCCACTGAGTTATTTATAGGACATAAATGAAAACAAATGTCAGATGGGTGTCCTTTGGATGTACTTGGGTAACAGGGAAGAAGACTTTAACAGGCACGGTCCATGGCTGCTTATTAGCAAGCTGTGGGTCACATGTTTAGCACCATGATCTAAATGTAAATTTTTATCATGAAACAACCTTTCCACTTCAAGGATATTTTTCAAAATTAACCAGTAGCAAAAAGAACTGAAAAAGTTGTTTGAAGTTTTTATTTAATGGAGGAATTTGTGATGTAATTCTTTTTCCCCCTTAAAATTGTATTTAAGCTCACTTTTTAATAAAAAGTTTTTACTCTAGAGCCTTTAAGTATATTAAGGCAAAGCCATTGACACTGTACATTTTAATGTGGTGGGGGTAGAAAGGTTAACAAAATCTTCCAAATTCCTTAGTATTATCTTGTATCCACTGTCAGTCCACGACAGCAGTGGTCTCACTAATACTACACTATCTGCCAAATCTCTTCATTTGTTAACATGACTTTAATCACCTAATGTTTTCTTTTGTGGGCTTATTAAGAATACTTGGTAACTGTCATACTTGCTCAGTAAATAGTTATTTCACTACATAAAACCTGTATTAACAAATCTGTTTTCTCATACATTTAAGTAGGTTCAAAATAAACCATGTTTATATAAAACAAAAGGACACAAAATTGTTTTGTAAGAATTTAATGTGTAAACAGGAAAATAAGCATTATAGCAACAAAACAGTTTGGCCTATTAATACAGCAATTTTAAAGACATTTCACCAACAAGTACTTTTTTATATACAGGAGGCTACCTCGGCATTGAAGTTTACCTTCTTACGGAATAACTAACTTCACAGTCTCAGATTTTAAGCCAGAAGGACAAGATTCATGCTGGTAAAGCAACCTGCAAATACTCCCTGTCCTCACAGTTAGTCTACTTTGAACTTATAAAAAGAGGAAGACAGTGCACTTAAGGCAGATGGCTGGGGGCTCCTGAAGCAAATCCCTGCCCAAAGGGGCTGTCTTACCATCTGCGGACTAAAACTGGAGGCAAAACTGAAAGCTAGGAAAATAAATACCTGTATCTTAAGTGCGTCTGACCAATTCACAGGGTCATCTGCAGAGTTAAACTGAAGCAGGTAAATAGAACCGTTGAGATCAGATTTCTATAAATTAAATGGTATTTGGCTAAAGTATTAAGGAGGTGAGAGAATAAAATATCAATGTTTTATTTAACAATCCTAAGTGACTATTTGCCCATTAAAACTAGAACCTTTAAGTCTAGTAGGTTGCTGTTTTAACATGGACTTTCTTTTGTTTTCCATTTAGAATGTTTAAAATTTCCTAGAAACTTATTTCAACAAGTAATTCACATGTGATGGGCACACTGAACTAACAATGGTCTTTACACTCACCTTGAATAATCTGAGGAAGTATTAAAATTGAAAGATGTTTTTCCTGAGAAAGTCATGTTTCAAAATGGCACAAGACATAAATTTTCTTCAGTCCTTCCCTCCAGAACATAAGATGGGAAAATCAGTATAAAATAGTTTGTGAGGACAACATGCTTGTTTTCAGTCACTTAACGAAGCTACCAGTTTTCAGAGGGTGAGAACCAAGTTTAAGAAGTGATCATTTCTGTAAGGTATGGCAAATTTCGGTTAGTGTGTAAGCAATTTTTATAGGAAGTAGTGTACAGGTGGAGAAACTAAGGCACAGAAAACTTAACCAAGCTCATTTTCAAGGTTGAGTCTATAGTAAAGGTAGAAACAGAATCTAGGGCTTTGATTCTCAAGGTTAGAAGGTAATGGGACTATCCTCCCCAAAGGGAAAAATAATCTTTATTTTTTGGTAGAGAATATTAAGAAATCATTTAAAAATATACAATATTAATTCCCTTGAAAATCTTTGGCATTTGTGTGTGTTTGGATGCTGGGGGGTCTAGGTATTTACTCTGCCAAGATATTAAAAGTCAGGGGAGCCAGTTTTTAATCAAAACCAAAAAGATTAATCTTAACTTTAAAATGACCTGAGTTTTATTCTGCACTGTTCTACAAATCAATTGGATAACTGAGTCCTGTGAAATTTAACAATGGCCATGACAACTTACAGATTTTGTACACATAGATTCTGCAGTGAGATTTATACAACTAGAACTTTCTCTATACTTTTGTAAAGTACAAAATTAGATATCTAATTTTTCATAAGCCCAACTATTCAAAGATAAAACTTAACGACAGTGAGATGATTATATGTTAAATGGTATTGAGTTGGCTCCAAATTCGAGTATTTTTTTAGTATTCATTCCAGGTTTTTGTACGGGCTGAGATGTGACCTGGGAAATTCATGAAGTTCAGAGTGGCATTTTTCCCTGTATGTTTTTGATCACAAAACTTCTAATCTCATAAAATATGCAATTGTAAGAGCTCCAGTAGGGTTTTGTAGTCATAATGCAGCACAGAACAGACCATGCAAAAGAAAAAGATAAAACTACTTTCAAGTTTCTTTGTTTTTAAAGTGCTCTTTGTGCAGTATTATTACATCAACTTCCAGACTAGAGAAATTCACTATAATGATTAGTAACAGTTTTACAACAGATCGAGTTCCATAAGAGTAATTTGTTCAAGTATGAATACATAGATTAAAAAATGCAAAAACTCTGGGCACATTGAAATCCCAGTGATAGAAGAAAAATCCACTTGAATACATAAGACGGATGACAGGGGTGTTGAGAAGGAAATGTCAGAATATCAGAGACTGATTGGTAAGGTAAGTAGTATGTAAACTCAAAGTGGTTCTGAGTATTTCGACAGCAAGTATCTGCCCAGCAAAAGAGGAACAAAAATATAATATTCCTTATCAGAAATAGAAAACAAGTCTGTTCAAATGTTCAGAAGTGGTATCATCAAGATATTTTTGGAGAAATTTCCTAGCTAATAGGTTGCTTCATCCATGTTGTCGTCACTGTCTGCACCAAAATCATCTCCATCTTCAAAGTATGAATTAATGTAGTCATTTTCCTAAGTGAAATGATATATTCCTCAGTAAACATTAAAATAAGTGAGTAGTAAGATCATTATTAAACAATATAATGTAGGCTGTCCCTTTAAGTTTCTAAATATCAAGTAATAAGAAAACATAGTAGGCTTTTGAAAAGTCTCTGCTATTTCATCTGCTTAAAAATTACATTGGTTTTTCATTCCCATCTACCTGTGCTGCTTTCCACAAGACCATCACCTCCTATAATTTTCAGGCACCAACTAGTTAAGAGAAAATGAAGGAATGTCCATGACACTTCAGTAGAATGATACATTGAATTCATTACACCTCAGGAGGATGATCTATGGTTTAGTTACCTATACCACTAAACACTCCAAACAAATGTACAGACACTCAAGAAACAAAGCCAATTTACATTAACATTCATTAAACTACACCAGAACTGAGGTTTTCAGTCACGGTGTGTAACAGAGCATAAGTAGAGGGATTTTTGCTTCTGGCCAAAAAACAAGCTCGAAGACACAAAATGAAACCTAGAAAATGCCATATTCCGTCTAGGGCCCCTCAGTTTCCTTGAGGTTAAGAGTAATTAAGTTCCTGGGAATGTTTCAATTATCAAGACTGGGGAAGACTCTTATTCATGTAAATGATTCCTGATATTTCTGTGCTTTCTGTCAAAAATTAAAAAATCCATTTTGGATATGGATTAAAAGATATTTAAGAGAGTTATTAACTAAATGCAGTGTATGGGATATATTTGGATTTTGACTGGGATGAACAATAAATTTTTTGAGACAATTAAAAATATTTGAATATTGGAGGCACCTGGGCGGCTCAGTGGGTTAAGCCTCTGTCTTCAGCAGGGAGCCTGCTTCCTTTTCTCTCTGCCTGCCTCTCTGCCTACTTGGGATCTCTGTCTGTCAAATAAATAAATAAAATATTTTAAAAAATTTGAATATTGGCTTAATATTTGATGATATTAAGGAAATATTTCATTATGTTAGGTATAATAATAATATTGTCATGTTGTTAAAGGGCCCTTATTCTTTAGTACATACTGAAATGTTTGTGGGATGAAATGATACAATGCCTGGGATTTGCTTTGTAACAATCCAAGATGGATGGGAAATGGAAGTCAGGGGATAGGAATGGATTGGATGAATGAATGAGTGGTTGAAAGAATGGTTATACATTGATGATTGTTAAAGCTGTGTGATAAGTCCATGGGTGTTTATTTTACTTGTCACTAGATTTTTTTACTTCATTGAAATCTACCATCAAAAAATTAATCTCTACATCTCCACTCTCTATAGCAAGAGTTATGATAAAGTAAGAAGTAGAGATGATTCTCAAAAGAAGGTCACCTGGATGTCAGCTTTTTTAGTACCTGCATGGTGGGATTTTTTTTTTTAACATATAAATTTATATAAATAATGCAAGATAACTTGTAATATTCAGATACAGATTTTATTACTTTGTCTTCCCTGACACTGTAAGTTTCTGTATCCAGTAAGTTTCCATAGCATCCCCAGGAAGATGGCCTGGTTTCTCTGGTGCCAAGAAATCCAGTAACATCTGGAAGCCTGGCTGAAGCCTTGGGACTAGTGTACAGGGGAGGGGTGCATGGTCGAGAGTTCAAATGAGACCACTTTGTAAATGAGTTGGAAAGGATACTTCACTATTCCAAAGTCAAGCAGATGCAACTTTTGCTTTAGTCACGAACACTTCCAAGCACATTCAGTGATTTATTTACCTTGGGTAATTTTGTGATGTTAATAATATTGAAACAGGTACAAAGTGAGAACCTGTTGAAACTGATGGCTTAAGTGGTCCTTGGCTTTCATTTGAACCCTTGCTTTTTCCCTTAATTACAATATTCAAAAGACTGAAGAAAGAAAAGGTCTGTGTTTCTTTAAATTGACAGAGGTGTTACTTAGATAATTTGCTCCATTTACTCTTCAAAAACAATGCTTATCAAACGCTCAATATGCCAAGTTAATTAACATGAATTTTTCATTAATTAATTGCTAAAAAGCACCAAGAGTAAGACTTTAAGTCTAGAAAGTCTTTAACTGAGCTCCCCTCTTCATCCCTCACCCAGACTCATATTCAAAACATGTATCCTTTCTCTACTAAAGTGGAAAGTTGTTTGGTTGTTTTTTTTTTTTTAAATGATATGTATTTATATAAACTGTGTTTAGTACTCTGCTAAGGCCCAATACAGAATTACTAGAATCTTGATGTTTGCTATTATTAGGGATGATCTTAATTTCACAGAGTTCACCTCAAGCAGACTTTATAAAGAGAGCATTCCAAAAGCGAATCTTGTCTAGGAAACAACACTACTCACTCAAAGATAATAGCACGCCACGATCTCCAAGACCAGTTGCTATACCAAAAATGTCTTCAGATACTACCAACAACACCTTGGAGGGCAAAATCACCACTGGTTCATAGCAACAAGCTTTCAAGCATGATTTAACCACAGTTCCTTTCAATCCAAGCAAATGAGCTTTCTAAAACACAAATACGATAAAACTATCCCGCTGCTTTAACCCTTCAAAGGGTACCCGCAGCACTCAGGATAAAGTCATATTGCTCAGCCTGGTATTTAATATTTGTCTTCAGCTTTGTCTCTCCATGTCCCCTACTTGAACTCTCTAGTCCAGTCATTTTGACTTACGTGGTCAATTACACTATTAGTGCTACACTCTCATTACCCGCAAGCCTTCTCCGCCCACTTTCCTTTATTTGCAAATCTCCTCCAGTCCATTTCTCATCTTGATCTGATTAAGTCTTCAGATGGTCTTCTTTGAGATACCTTTTTTCACATCACTAAAATGGAGTTTGGTGTCCCTCTTATGTACCCTTATGGCATCCTGTACTATATCACACCATAGTATTATTCAGTGTATTATGACTATCTCCTCTCTTGTGTGTCTCCCCACTACACCAATATCCTTGATGAGAGAACTGTTTCCTATCTTGATATTCCCCTTGCCTAGTACAATTCCAAGCATATGCATGGCATACAATTATTGCATAGTGAATGAAAAAAAAAACAAGGACTAATAGGTATTTATAGGGCAACTAAAATTTTGGATAGGGATTGTAGAGAGAAAAGGAAATCCAGGGGAAGGAGTCTGAAGAATACTGACATTTAAAGATTAGAAAGAAGAGAACTCAAAACAGACCGTGAAAAGGCACCAGAAACAGGAAAAAAAACCAAGAAGTGTTGTGTCCCCCAAACCAAGAAAAGCAACAATGTTTGCCTATGTCTTGGCATGCAGCACAATGCCTGGCATAGAGTTGATGCCATAATTGCCTTAAATTGTTGAATTTAAATAAAGGAAATAATACTTTAACAATGAAGTTGTGAGCAGTGTTAAATGTTGCAGAAAAGTGAAATCAGGACTAAAATTTATCTATTGGTGAACTTGATGGCAATAATTTCCATAGCATACAGGTGGAAATCAGATGAAAAGAACTAAAGAAAGGAGGGTGGGGGAGCGAGCAAGTGAAGCCAGCTGAACAGCTTTCCAAAAGATAGCAGGACACTTGGAAAGGAACATGGGGAACATACTTCATAATGAGAGATGAACAGGTTTTAATGCATGAATGGAAGAGATGAGTAGGAAGAGACTGAAAATATGAAAAGGGAAAGGACACAAGGATGATGGACCCCCAAAAGGAAGGACAATTAACTCTAAATACAATGAAGACTATTTCTTTCACTAAAAAACAGGAGGAGGAGGAAAGACATTTAGTTTGAAGGCAGAGGACATGAAATCAAGGGAATTTCTTCTTGATAGCTTCATTCTCTGTATAAAGAGGTTATTATCTGCTAAGAGTGAAAGGAAAAGATGACAAGGAGAGGGATTAAAAAAAAAAAGAGAGATGACCTAAAATAATTGCTGTAGACAGATGATAAGAGAAACACAGAGAACGTGTCAGTCAGCAAAAAGGGGCTAGTGAGTCTTGCTTTAGGAGCATCAGTTTCTGGGATTCCTCGGAAAAGCTCAACAGGTGGTTTGGAGGGAAAAGGGGAGACAGTGGAATTGATCGAAGGTTACCTTGATCTCAAGTGTGTGCTGGGAGCATACAGGAAGACAGTAATGTCAAGAAAGCAGTTAAAGGGTAAGCAAGGATCTAGGCCCTTGAGGGAGAAAGATTAAGACAGGGAATGAGTAAAGGGGAAATAGAGAATCAGAGGTCTGGCAGGCTCAATCACATCAGAGTGCAGGATAAAAAAGTGAATGATCTGCAAAGAAAGTTGGACACAATATGATATTTTAAATTTTAAAATGTTTAAAATTTATCTGAAAGAATAAAGAATACTCAGGAAAATTCTTCCCTAGAAATAACAAAAAATGAAAAGCTTCTATTAACTGGAACAGCAGAGTGATGGTTCAAAACTAGGTCCCAGATATACATCTAAGCAGAAGTGGCAATCTAATAGCTGGTACAAGGGAATTGCAAATCAATGAAGAAAGCGAATTATTTAATAAATTCAGTTAGTAGCTGGCCAGCCATTTGGAAATAGATAAAAATGGATCCAAACCTCTCTCTTTACACCAATATAAATTCCAAAACAATCCAAAATTTAATGTAAATGAATTAAAGTATATAATAAAGACTTCGGAGATACAGCACTTTCAGATAAAGAAAAGATTTAGCATCATGTGAGAAGCTGAAATGGAGTGAAGACAAAGTTCACTGCCATGGAGAAGAAACTCCCAGCCTAGGGTTACTGCATGAGGTACCTACTAAGTCCCAAAGAGGCTGTGGCCAACAAAGTTACCCTACTCAAAAGCACCCTGATAGGCTCTAGCTTATTTTGAAATGCACCATGTTTCTAGAAGTCAGAAATCCCAAATCCAAACCACTAAGTCGTAACTCAGATACTGGAGTTTAGATCATACCTATTCTCTGCCAGTGTCCACACGCACTTTGAGGTTTGAAACGCGATGGTATGGCAGGGGTTTCCTCTTCAGACCCTAAATGACTAAGTCCTTAATTATAGTAATGGCAGATTTAAAATTTTATGTAGATAAGCCTTCAACTAATCTGATCGATTCGCTTCACTTGTGGCCTCCCACTTACAAAGTTGCCTGTCAAGTTCCTCTTACCTCCCAGATTCAGTTTGGTATCTTGATTTCAATGTTAAAGTCATTCTCTTGATACTAAGGAACTGATACCAGTGATGATGACATACCCTTCGTTCCCATCAACTTGGTTCTGGTTTGTTATTTTGACTATATAGCACATATCTAACTCCTCAGTAGAGAACCCTAAGTTTACCTCTTCTTGCTCTTCTTCATCATACTCCTCTTGTTCTGCGGCGTCATCATCGTCCTCCTCATCACCTTCTTTACTCTTCTCTTTGCCGCCTTCTTTCTCTTCGTTTTCCTCATCTGATTTTTCACCATCACCTCTCTTTTCCAGCTCCTGGTATAAAGGAACCTCATTAATTTAAGTGGAACCCACTAGACTTTGACCTCCCTGCTCAGCTTCAAGAAAACAGTTACCCATCACCTTATTCTAATTCTCCAGGCCACTACCTAGGAAACTTTGAGTTTGCTCAACAAAGGAAGAACTCTCTGTCCTGTCATTATACTAGTGTTTTCATTGAGTTTCTAACTTCATAACTGGGTCTCAGGGATGGCTCGATATCAGCTCTAAGCACAATGCTTTATTCTCACGATTTCTGTCTTACCCCTCCCCCCCCTTTTTTAAAGATTTTATTTATTTATTTGACAGAGAGAGAGAAAGGTCACAAGTAGGCAGAGAGGCAGGCAGAGAGGGGCAGGGGGAAGCAGGCTCCCTGCCCAGCAGAGAGCCCGATGCAAGCCTGGATCCCAGGACTCTGAGATCATGACCTGAGCCAAAAGCAGAGGCTTAATTAACCCACTGAGCCACCCAGGCGCCCTTACCTCCTTCTAACACACTGAATTGATTGAGTTCATAGAGAGAAACTTTCAGAAGGCTATTTTGTTATCTTTCCACATAAATTTCAAAAATGTCTACATTGTATGTGTGTATGTATATATGTATTTATTTAAAAAGTAAGCACTATGCCCAACATGGGATTAGAACTCACCACCCTGACATCAAGAGTCCTATGCTCTACCAACTGAGCCAGCCAGGTGACTCTATGTTAATACTCATAATTAAAGCACAGGATCACTTTAGCTAAGATATGATTGTTGTTAAACAATAAACAGAACATGAATTTCTATAGCTGCAAATGCTCCATCCTATTATATTTGCTTTGTAGATTACATATAAAGAGAAAACACATTTTGTATTTGGAGTGACTACAATTTAGTTATTCCTTTACTGGCTCTTAAATACTTATTTTAAAAATCCTTTTAATTATATTCAAGTTTGAATTTAAGGAAATTTAATTTAAATTAATTTAAATGATTAAATTAAATTAATTTAAAATTAATTTAAATTTAAATTAATTTAAATTCAAGTTTGAATTTAAGGAAATCAAAGGCAATAAAAACACTACAGAAAGATTCAATTTCTTTTTTTTTTTTTTTAAAGATTTTATTTATTTATTTGACAGACAGAGATCACAAGTAGGCAGAGAGGCAGGCAGAGAGAGAGAGGAGGAAGCAGCTTCCCCACCAAGGAGAGAGCCCGATTCGGGGCTCGATCCCAGGATGCTGGGATCATGACTTGAGCCGAAGGCAGAGGCTTTAACCCTCTGTCTGTCAAATAAATAAATAAAATCTTAAAAAAAAAAAAAAGAATAATGTGATGAACACAATGTGAAAACACTTCTCAAACAGTTAACTTATAGAGAGGGAAGAGTTATTCCAGGTAAAATAATATGCAGCCAACCTATAGAGTTTCCCATGTCAAGCAGACAGAGGCTCAAATATTAGCTTACTGCTGTCTGATTATTCACACACATGAGATTTGACTGTTTGTTACTTTCTCTCCATCCACAGTTTTTTTTTTTTTTTTTAAGATTTTTATTTATTTATTTGACAGAGATCACAAGTAGGCAGAGAGGCAGGCAGAGAGAAAGGAAGGGAAGAAGGCTCCCTGCTGAGCAGAGAGCCCAATGTGGGGGCTCCATCCCAGGACCCTGGGATCATGGCCTGAGCCAAAGGCAGAGGCTTTAACCCACTGAGCCATCCAGGCGCCCCATCCACAGTTTTATTATATTAAAACCTGCAACTACTTTTGCTGAAGAAATGAACAATAAGAAAGTCATCCAGAAGCTAATTTTGCTCGTTAACGGAGAGATACAAAAAAAGCTAGCTCATTTAATTTTCAGATTTAAAACTTCAGTTTTAACATGTGCAAAATGAAAAAGGTGTTTAATGTAGAAAATCAGGAAGCACAATTTGTTCTGATGAGAAACCACATTCAGATCAATCCTCCTCATAGCACATGTCATCTTAGCAACTTCTTTCCAGGAAGCTTTAAGAAGAGTCAGTTGCTAGTTCTGCAACCCTTTCCATCATTCCACCACGGTTAAACCTGACAGTTATCGCTATTCCCTCAATATCCTCCTGCCATTATTTTCAGATATGTTATCTCTGGCTCAAGCACTGGCCAAAAAATAAAATAACTGAGTTTCTGTTATCACAGAGCTGTGCCAACTTGACCAGGCAAGTAAAAGTTTCAAAGCCTTGACCTCCTTATCTGTAAGTAAGGAAGAAAAATACCCATCTCTCCTTGTTGTTATGAAGTCTTCGGGACATAAGGCATGTAAATATCTTTCACCAAAGAGCCTGGTACATAATAAGCTGCTATCATTATCATCATGATCATTACCATCAGTGCAAGGTAGTATCTGCAAGGACAGTGGGAATACATTGGCATAACCTCCATGGAGAGTGGTCTGTCAATATTTATCCATATTATTTGATATACATAACTATTGACCCAAGAAATCCACTTCAAGAAATCTACTTGAAGATGTAAAATGACATATTTAATATAAATTCACTATAGCACTGTTTATAATAGTAAAGCTCCAGATGAAACTTGGCCATCAATACAATACTGGTTAAATAAATTATGGTTCATTCTTATAGTGCAGCCAAAAAAGAAAAAAAAATGAGGCAAACTCTACACAGACTAACGTAGAGCCGTCTCCATTGATTACAAGTGATAAAATGAAAATGCAGAAGAGTATTATATGGTAGCTTTTGTCACGAAAAAGAAAAAGAAAAAATCTGTTATTTGTTAAACATAAAATATTTCTGGAAGATCCATCTATAAGAAACTGATAATACTGGTTGTACAAGAGGGGAACTAGATGGTTAGGGACAGGGATGGGAGGGCAAATTTTCAGTTTATTAACCTTTTGGATATTTTATCTTTCAATTTTTGAAATATTAAAAACAATGAAGGCATAAAAGTAGTTCCGTAAGATCTACTTTTTTCTCAATAGAATCTTCTACACTTACCGAGAGACAGAAAAAAAGCACTAACAAAGTACATGAGTAAAAATAGTAAAAAAAAAAAAAACCCTGAGACTTTTTTTTAAAAGAAATACATTTTAGGTATGTAACTCATGTTCTTTCCCATATGTAATTCCAGTGTAAGGGGAAAGTAGTGATACATGGGAAAGGAAGTAGGTGACAGAAGGTAAGGTACATTGACAGGTAAGTGGTAAAGAAGGACAGGATGGGGACGCCTGGGTGGCTCAATTGGTTAAGCCGCTGCCTTCGGCTCAGGTCATGATCCTAGGTCCTGAGATCGAGTCCTGCATCGGGCTCCTTGCTTGGCGGGGAGCCTGCTTCTCTCTCTGCCTCTGCCTGCCTCTCTGTCTGCCTGTGCTCGCTCTCGCTCCTCTCTCTCTGACAAATAAATTTAAAAAAAAAAAAAAAAAAAGAAAAGAAGGACAGGATGGAGCTTTTTTTTTTTTAAAATATTTTATTTATTTATTTGACAGAGAGAGATCACAAGTAGGCAGAGAGGCAGGCAGAGAGAGAGAGAGGGGGAAGC